>NC_143255.1:40044687-40355625 GCF_984573655.1 Nuphar pumila
CATATCCTCATTAATGCAAGGCTCTGACCCACATGGGAATGGGACCCTGACCACCCGCCTAGTGGGCAAGCCCCCCTCCACTGTGACAAAGCCCTTGGTATGGGTGGCAACGGGCCAACCTAGGCCGACCCGTTAATGGACAGGGCCAGGCCAAAAGCGGGCCAGACCATTAGCGGGCCTTTATTTTGTTTTCTAAACCTTTTGTGCCTATAAAACAATTATGCCACATAAATTATTTTCAAGATATTGTGATAATTAAGCCATTTAAAATAGCTGAAAGAATATAATGTATATTCACCATATTTTAAAAAAAATTGCAATATTTCTCATTATGGATATTTATCATATTATACGTTTGAAGAAATGGGTGATTTAGCTACTCATTACTCAGTTTTTGTTTGCTATCGTTACAAAGTAGCAACCAGCACGTGCCTACGTGCATCACCAACCTCACGTGGATCACATGGCGGATACATGTGGGCCACCACACACACAAAAAAAGTCCTGAAATAATAATAAATAATTTAATTAAATAGGTTTATCTTTGTTCAGAATACACTTTATGGTTTATACATAAATAGCTTGTATGTAGGTGCGCCCCCCCTACTGCGGGTCCCACTTTTTTTTTTTCTCAAGGGTCACCTTCTCAGGATCATTAGATTGTGAAGATCGGACGGTATAAATTCTCACCTCACCCACAAGAAAACAAAAATGCTATGAGAGGAGGGTGATAAGAAACAGGGTACTGGTAGGGACCCCACATGTGGGTCCCACAAGAATAAAAAAAATCCTGCCACCGGGGCACCCAAACAAAAAAAAACTCGTTTCGCCGGAAATTCTGCCGGAAAATAAAAATCTCCGGCATCCTCCAATAGAACGACCATATCAGAAGGACCAAAGTGAAGACTGGTAAAAGGCGCTACTGCCGAAATCTTCCTCCATCGCCGGAGCGAGCCCAACCTCCGCCGGAAACCCCTCGTTCATCAAATAGGTGCCGAATTCCGACCCCCCGCTGCCGGAATCCGCCGCCAGAGGCTCCAGAAACGACCAGTCCTCGTCGTCGCCGACCGCATGTTTCTCTTCCTCCGACGGTGCAGCAGCCGCCTCTCCCTCGTGTGCGAACCGTGCCGCCGCTGCCTGGATCTGCGATGAGTTCAGCGTCGATGCCTCCGGGATGTTGGGCGTGTTGTCCGGGAAGTTCAATTTACCGGCAGGGCCACGGAGGCAGAAGACGGCAGCGTCGTAGGCTCTCGCCGCCTTTTCCGGCGTGTCGTACGACCCGAGCCAGATCCGTTCCCGGCTGTTCGGCAGCCGGACCTCCGCCACCCACTTCCCCCACTTCCTCATCCTCACCCCCTTGAATCTGGCGCTGCCCCCGCCGGAGCACTCCCCTATCTGCGGCCGGCTCGCCGGCCTCTCCATCTGCTCCGACGACGGTTTCACCATCTTCTTTATGAAATTCACCACCAAAAACCAGTTTTTCAATCTCAAAAATACGATCTTGATCGGGAATTGGCCTCCCCAGGGAATAAAAAAAAGAATGGTGTAGCGATATGGTAGCTCGTAATTTAAAAAAATCAAGCCAGGCCAACTTGATAAAACTCCATTTCGATCACTGTTTCAGCTTCCAAACCTGCCGGAAAAATCTCGCACTAGCCGGAATCGAGCTGCAGTAACTAAGAAAACCCACGGGATTTCTTCGACTGGGTCGGAGAAATCCGGAAATCTGCCGTCAACCCAATTGAAAAAATCCGATTTCGATTCTAATTCCGGCCTACAATAAAAAAATTTCGAGCTCTGTGGGATTGAGTTTCACACTCTAGTAAGCAGCAAAACTCGCATGGGAGCTCCTCAGGTTCGCCGAAATTTGTGAAATCGTTCACGACCCAAACGAAGAAAACAATTTCTGTTCCGGATCTTAGCGTGGCCACAAACCGGAAGTGCCTGCCGAGTTCCTGATTTGTGCCAGCGCAGTGTTTCGGTCTTCCGTCGGCCTGTTTGGGCTGATTTATACTCTCTGGCTCCACTCAGTCCAGCACACCAACTTGTTCTCCAAAACCGTGTTGCGACTCCCACATGCACGACGAAAACGCTGTCAGTATGTGGGACCCACTGCAGTTCTTGACGACAGCCATATTTTTCTTTTGCTCTGATGACGTTGACACGCTGAGTAATTGTTTGTGTGGGACCCATGGTGTAGTTGGATGGATCTCTCAACAGCTGATGCATATGGCTGACTAGGATTCCATGGTTAAGACTGTGTGGTTAGGGATGCCAGTGAACCGGAGCGGGTGAGGGGGACGAGCTCTCTACCCCATCCCCATTTCAAAACACTGCCTTCATTCTCCGTTCATTCCTGTGGAGGGTTTTGATTTTTACCTCCACTCACGGTTCATTTTATGTCCTTCATCTCCACCCTAAACAGAGACGGGTTCTTGTTTTTCTCTGTTTTGAGAATTAAATGGTCATTCTTTTTTTTGGGGTTAGGCAAGTAAGAACTTAAGGTTAATATATATATATAAGATTTAAATATCATTTTATAATATAATAAAGGCATATTAGTAATTTCTTTAACAAAAAATCGGAGACAGAGTAGGGCGGATTAAGAATAAGTCAATCACCACCTCCATTATTCTCGCATGGGTTTTGATTTTCACCTTCATCTCCGATCCATTCTCCGTTTCATGTCCCTTATCCCTGCCTCAAAGAGGATGGGTTCAAAGGTTGTCAAAAAACTTTCATAGTGATTCAATAAAAAACTTTCATAGTGATGAAATCATGCTTATATATGTTCTAAGGTTGTAAAAAAACTTTCATAGTGATGAAAGCATACATATATATATTATAAGGCAGTCGAAAATTTTTTATAGTGATGAAATCATCTTATATGTGTTCTAAGGTTGTCAAAAAACTTTTATAGTGATGACATCATGCATATATGTATTATAAGGCAGTCAAAAAACTTTCATTGTGATGAAATCATGCTCATATGTGTTCTAAGGTTGTCAAAAAACTTTTATAGTGATTCAATCATGCATATATGTGTTATAAGGCAGTCAAAAAATTTTATAGTAATAAAATCATGTTTATATGTGTTCTAAGGTTGTCAAAAAACTTTCATAGTGATTCAATTATGCATATATGTGTTTTAAGGTTGTCAAAAAACTTTTATAGTGATTCAATCATGCATATATATGTTATAAGGCAGTAAAAAAACTTTCATAGTGATGAAATTATGCTTATATGTGTTCTAAGGTTATCAAAAAACTTTTTATAGTGATTCAATCTTGCATATATGTGTTATAAGGTAGTAAAATAACTTTCATAGTGATTCAATCATGCATATATGTGTTATAGGGTAGTCAAAATTTTTTATAGTGATGAAATCATGCTTATATGTGTTCTAAGTTTGTCAAAAAACTTTCATAGTGATTCAATTATTCATATATGTGTTATAAGGCAGTCAAAAAATTTCATAGTGATTCAATCATGCATATGTGTTATAAGGAGGTCAAATTTTTTTATAGTAATTAAATCATGCTTATATGTGTTCTAAGGTTGTCAAAAAACTTTCATAGTGATTCAATTATGCATATATGTGTTTTAAGGTTGTAAAAAAACTTTTATAGTGATTCAATTATGCATATATGTGTTATAAGGCAGTCAAAAAACTTTCATAGTGATGAAATCATGCTCATATGTGTTCTAAGATTGTCAAAAAACATTCATAGTGATTCAGTCATGCATATATGTGTTATAAGGCAATCAAAAAACTTTCATAGTAATGAAATCATGCATGTGTTATAATGCATTCAAAAAATTTTATAGTGATGAAATCATGCTTATACGTGTTCTAAGGTTGTCAAAAAACTCTCATAGTGATTCAATCATGCATATATGTGTTATAAGGCAGTCAAAAAACTTTCATAGCAATGAACTCATGCTCATATGTGATGAAATCATGCATATACTAACTTGAAATTTAACGACATGAAACAAATGACATGAAACTTTATACTTGACGGGCACCGAAGCTCATGGGACCTGCAGACGAAGCTCTCCCGTCCCCCAAAAAGTTGCACAACTCATTATGGACAAGGTTATGAATGGTTTCATATAAAAAGTCATGCATTGTGTTCAGAAGAAGTTGACGGACACCATCCCAAGAAATAGCAGGGTCAATCGAACGGTGGGAGTTGATGCTGGCGGGAAAACTCTGAGAACCCTACCTGCAGTAAGCAACGACTGGTGTGGTATTCATGTTACTCCCAAACTCGAATACACGATCCTTTTTGGGCTCACCGGTTGCAGTCACCCATGCTGCAGGATCAAAAGGCGGATGCTGATTGGAGTCATCGCCATATCGTTCTACCATCTACTGCTCGTATGAATCCTACAAAGTAATGATTACAGTATGGATTAATAATTAAGAATTATAATATTTATGATAATGTAATTCATGGTAACTTATATATTATAATGTTTATTAATACAATAAATACATACTATTGTCGCTCTTATCTTCTCTGATACAAACTCTCCCGTGCTCTTACATTTATGTGTTTCAGTAAACACATTCTTATAAGGCACAATCCCTCCTTTTTCTGCTTCTTGCGAGGTTAAATGATAAAAAAATCAATTAAAAAGTATGCAAAAATACTTATAAATTTGACAATATATATTGATGAGTTACAATTTTCTTTTGATGGCTCCCAAAAGTCCTAGATCCACCTGTGTGTAGATGGGCATCGAGCATCTTCACTCGATTTTGTGCAGCCTTTGCTGAGCGATTTCAAAATTCATGGCTCACCCACTTGTCGCACATTGCATCCCAATAATCTGACCTGATAGTAGGTAGGTCATGTGCAGACAAATATTATCTATAGAAAAATGAGTTAGAAATTCACATAATGCACATTTAAACTAATCAAGTATACAATTATTTAAATAATATACTTATCGAAGCATTAAGTAAAGACGAAGGCTGGGACTGGCTATCACGGCATCCACTTGGTCCTCGACCACTGGGTGATCGACCACTGTGACCTCCACGAACCATATTCTAACAAATAAAAATGTTATTTGGATCAGTTACATAACTCTTGATCTTAACATGAACATGACATATGCATGAAATATAAAGATTTAAAGGTCCTACTTAAATCAGTTTTAACCCTAAGTTCATATGGCAAATATATGATCATATGTTCCATAACATCAAAAAATGCTGGCGAAAATATCTTCTCTAGCAGACAAATAGTAGTGACAATAGAATCCTTGAGATTCTTTACCTCAGTTACTACAACTTCCGATGCACACAATGTTCTAAAAAATCTACTCAACTTGGATAATACCTCCTATATAGGTTTGTCTGACATATCATGAAATGCTAGAAGAATCAATCGTTGCATAATGACATGACAATCATGGCTTTTCAACCCATATAATTATCCCTCGTCTATCTTCACAGCCCGAGCAATGTTAGAGATGTATCCATCTGAAAATCTCAATTGTCTCAACCATTGACATACCTGCTTTACTTGATCTGTTCTAAGTACGTACCTTGCTTTTGGTTTCAGTAATTTACCATTGTACTATTTGAGTTCCAATTCTTGTCTTTTATATATTACTTTTAAATCCATACGAGCCTTCGAATTATCCTTTGTTTTTCTTTTGACATTAATTACTGTATTGAACACATTTTTCTCTACATGCATCACATCCAAATTATGTCATATTAATAAGGTCGACCAATATAGTAGTTCCCAAAATATAGATTTCTTTGTTCAATTATGATCCTTTTCAAATCCAAGGAAGGATGTCAGACTATGGGTATCTGTCAGTTCATATGGAAAGTATCACAATCGTCTTAAAATCTCTATGCTAGACAACCATGTATGTGGACCTTCTATTTAAGTTGTGCTTGCTCGGAACACATTCCTTTATCATCGGAACAGATGGTCACTGGGTAGAAATCGACGGTGATAATCAAACTAGCACAACTTTTATTCATACATTAATCTAAAAGATTTTGTATCTTTCATGCAATACGAACATACCAACCTCTCATGTGTGCTCCAACTAGATAACATACCATACGCAGGGAAGTCACTAATTATCTATAGAACAATAGCCTTCATATTAAAGATTTGTTTTTTATGGGCATTGTATGTGAGAACACCGTCATTGCACAGTATTTTCAGTTCATCAATCAATGACCTTAAATATACATCAAGAATTTGGTCTGAAGAGGTCGGATCAGGGATCAATAGAGACAAGAAAAGATTTTACATGCTTCATACACAAGCTTGGAGGAAGGATGTATGAGGTAACAAATACTGGCCAACACGAGTATTGGGTTGATCTACCCCCAAATGGATTAAATCCATATGTACATAAACCTAGCCTAACATTTCTCACTTCCATTACGAAGGTCTGATGAGTACAATCAAAGTGCTTCTAAGCTTTTGCGTCAACAGGATGTGTGATCTTGTCTTCATTATGTCAAACTTTATTTGCATGCCATCTCATGTGTTTAGCTGTCCTCGAAGATATATACAATCGTTGCAATCTAGGGGTGAGAGAGAAGTAGCGGAGTGACTTGTATGACACTTCTTTTGATCTTGTGGTAGCATTGCCTCTTGTCTTTGGCTTGAACCAAGGATGCTCACATGATGGACATGATATGTTATTTTCTTGATCTTTGAAATACAATATGCAGTGATTTGAACAAGCATCTATCTTTTGATATCTCCTACCTAGAGCGTTGACCATAACCTTCGCATGGTAGAAATTTTGTAGTAATTTTTTATCTTTGGGCAACATAGTCTTCACAATAAAGCATAGACGATCAAAACATGATTGACTCAAATTATACTTTGATTTCAAATTCAGTAGTTGAAGAACTGCAAATAAGATAGTGCGACTCTTGCAACCATTTCACAGTGGCTCATCAACATTTTTAAGTAAGTCATAAAATCTACTAGCTGCATCGTTTGTTGCTTCTTCTTCTACTCCAATTGGTACATCACTAGGACCCATAGCAGAACCCAGTTCTGGTCCTGCGACATCAAATATCAAATTCACATAAGGATCATCGTGCACCACATCCATCCGTACGTCAAAATTGTTTCAAAATTCTTCACCATGAAGCGTCCAATTCTGACAACTCACAAAACCCTTCCTGTATAGGTGATGTCTAACGCCATGAGGTTCTACAAATTGATTGTTCTTACACATCGTGCAGGGGCACCTGATCCGATCGATGGGATCCACTAAAGTGACACTTGCTGTTGCAAATTTAATAAAACTGTCAACACTATCCATATATTCAAGCGACACCTCATTATCAACTATCCTACGATATATCCATTCACGGTTTGCAGTCATTTTATCATATAATGTTACAGATATTATCTTCACCAGTTAAAAGAGAATCATAATAATGCGTCGATGAAAAAAATATCAAATTTATCATGCATTGTTGGTGAATATAATGATTTGATATATATATATATATATCGCAAAGATATTTAGAAAGATGAAATCACATTCATAAACATGATACATTAAATTTAAACATGTTTTTATAATATAATTTTACATGGAGGGCATAATTAATTTGAAAATAACTTTATGCAAGCATGGATACAGTCACGTCAAACATTGCAATACATTCAATCATTTATATCACAAAAATGTCAAACATATACCTGCAGCAAACACACTCCAATATCCCGCTAACTACTACCATGCTAGCATGGACTCCGAACTACACAAATAAGAGTATTTTGATTTTCATACATTCAAATCATGCTCAGCATGATCTCCGAACTCCAACAAAGTAGTCATAGATATCCACAACTAAGTGAGTGTGTGAATAGGAAAGTGTTGCATCCAAGAAAGTAAATAACATGTGATGCGCTTGCATTACTCACTACAGGTATTTACCCGATTTGCATGCTTTTGCCTTTGCATTTTTTTCTTTTTTTTTTTGCTTTTGCCTTTCGCATTTTTAGCCACATGCTAAGCATCGCACAATTAGCTCGGCTACGTACCTGCAAAGCATAAATATATAAAATAATATAATACAAAATAATCTACTCGTCTCTCTCATAAGGAGAAAATGCTATAGCTGCACACACACAACGACAAGCTTATCGTCACCCAAACAGACCTTCACGATTGGCAGATATAGGTCAGAGGCTCGACGAGATGGATGGAGATCGACTGGTACACGATCACTCACCGCCATTTCTGCACGAACAAGGACAGAAAAGAAAAGGAAGAAGAAAAAAACACAAAGAAGGGCCAATGGGGAATTCAGTACCGGTCGATGAGAATCACGATAGTGGAGGGCCTCTGGGTTGGCACTCGTCAGGGAGACGAAGTGTGTCCCGACGATAGCAATGGTGCAGAGTGGAGAAAAGAAACGAGGGAAAGAAAAGAGGGGATGGGGGGTCGGCAGTGATGGTCGACCTGCGACGGATTGGGCGAGACTCGAGGAGGGGGAGGAAGAAGAGGAGGTCGGCGATGGCGCCGCTCCGGCGGCCTGCAGATGGGAAAGGAAGGAGGTTGGGAAAGGAAGGAGGTGAGGAGAGGACTCGGGGAGTGGGAGGAAGAAGAGAAGGTTGGCACACGGCGGTGGTCGGCAGTGACACACGACGGTGAGAAAGATGTAGTGAGGGAAGGAGGAGGTGATGGAGAGAAATCGGGCGACGGGCGATCGACGACAATGGCACACAACGGCGAGCGAGATGAAGTGAGGGAAGAAGGAGGAGGTGATGGAGAGAAATCGGGTGACGGGCGATGAGCGACGTGCGAGGCATGAAACAGAAAGGGAAAGAAAGGGGCTCGCATTAGGGTTTTATGGGAGAAATTAGCGACGGAAAAATTCTGTTTTAAAATCCATCGTCAATTAGCGACGAAGTAACGACAGAAAAATTTTGTCGCTCATCCCTCGCGAAGTTACAACGAAGTTTGAGATGGATTTTTTTCGTCGCTAATCCATCGCTAATTAGTGACAGATTTTGACACAGAATTTTTCTGTCGTTAATTTCGCAACTAATTCCAATTTTAGGGATGGTTTGTTTTCTCTAGCTAATCTGTCGTAAATTTACGATAGATTATTTTCGTCGTAAACTTTCATCGCTAATTAACGTTTTTCTTGTAGTGATCTAACATCATAGATGTGATCTATAGGTTTTGTTTAGTGAAAACCGGCTTTTGGACCACAGAAATCTAACTTGTATACAGGTTTTTCTGGTGATCCAAAATCAATGTCTATGAAGGTATAAGTTTTTTTAGGCCCAAAAAAACATGTTTTTCATCAAAAAAACATGATCCAAGAGCCGATTCTTACTAAATCAAGCATTCTAAACACATCTAATGGTTCAGATCTATCATAAAACACTTTAAAACCATTGGGCAAAACAAAAAATGAGACCTAGTATGTTCACTTCTCGTGTGTGTGTGTGTGTATATATATATATATATATATATATATATATATATATATATATATAGAGAGAGAGAGAGAGAGAGAGAGAGAGAGAGAGAGAGAGAGAGTAGGGTGTAATACCTCGGACGTGCAATATCAACAACATGCACGTTAAATGAAAAACTACTTTTAGCTGTGGTCACAATGCCGCTAAAAGTTTTTTGCCACCCAAATATTTAGCGACTGTCAAAGACAGATAAATGTCTTTATTTTAAACACTTGGATGCACCCAATACATCTTTTGTATATATATATATATATATATATATATATATATATATATATATATATATATATATATATATATATATATATATATATATATATATATATATATATATATAATTATTGGTATGTATAAACAACTTAACTCTTACAGTCTTTATTCTGTCTCACTGTCGTTGGTAACTGTGGGGTCCACATGGGACGGGAGACAATAGTCTGCCATTGCTGTGTTATCAATTTTATTTTTCTGTGAGAATTTTTCGTGCTTCCAAACATGTCTTAAAAGAAAGAGAGAATTAGAAAATATAAAGCCAACTTTTTCTTTTAGCACATATATAATCAATCTCATACTTAAGCTCAAACACCAGCAATCACTTTTGAATTTACAAAGCAATCTATCTTAGTAGGTAACATAATTGAATATTATTAACATGGTCTCTTTATTTGAAACCATATTCAAGATTCTACCTATTTTGACTATAAGCTTGGCGACTCCCTGGGGTCAAAGGTTTCAAGTTTTACGCTGACATGAACAAAGACCGTAAGTAGGGTAGGCTGAGCCAAGGCAGCTAGGTCTATGTGCCATGAGCGGTTTCTCCGAGTAAAAAAAAAAAA
The DNA here is from genome assembly GCF_984573655.1 of Nuphar pumila. Classification (NCBI taxonomy): domain Eukaryota; kingdom Viridiplantae; phylum Streptophyta; class Magnoliopsida; order Nymphaeales; family Nymphaeaceae; genus Nuphar; species Nuphar pumila. The sequence continues at coordinate 40,055,027 of NC_143255.1, forward strand.
ACATTTGATGTTGTTTCCACCCATGCTCCCAATATAGCACGTTTAAGTGAAGAATTTTGGTTCTTATTAAATTAGTACTCAAAGTAGCATCAAACAGGGTAGTTGGTGTGAATAAATTGTCCGGGCATTATCATGCCTTTAACGACATGCCAAAAACTCGTGCTTTATTATTATTTTTTAGGTCTGATTTTTTTATTAAAGCCCTTTTTTTGTGATAAAGGGTTTTGATTAAAGCCTTAAAGTAGCCAATAATCCAACGATGATCAATATATTAAACATGATCTGTTTTGGTTAACATCTGAAATTTGGGTCGTACCAATAGGGGGTGTCATCGGGTTGTGTTTACCCAGACCAGACCTGAACCAAACTCTATATGGTTTGGGTATGGCGATAAATAAGAAGACCTGATAAAGACCTGGGTTCGGACCCAAACCAGGTATAGTTTGTCAAATTTTATACCAGATCTGGGCCCGGCCTAAGTTTCGATTAAGACCAATAAATTTTCAATGTAAAAATGAAAAAAATATTATTTTACTGGGTATGGCCTGGGTCTGGTTCATGTAGTTCTTTTGGGGTCTGGGTATGATTTCTCATACAGTGGATCTAATTAGACCTAGGTTCAGACCCAATACCATACCCAAAAATCGGGTCCAAGTCTGATTCTACCTAGGTCCAAACCAAACCCGACCCGTTGACACCCCTACTATACCAATGATATATATTTTGAATTTTGGTTGAAACCAAATCAGCATTATAGCTGGTTTGAATCAAAATCAGGCAAGCCAAACCTTTTTCCACATGAAAATTGATATAGAGCCTAACCAGATTCAAAGCTTTATTATGAAACCTGAGTAGCCAATCATAAAAAAATTGAGTTCCAAACTGGATCTTACCAATATTTTATACAAGATAGCATATATATGAATTTGGGTTATCTTTAACAAATATGTTTGGGCATATTCAGAACAAGGTTAGAACCGAAAATATATTAAAGTCTGATTTGTGTCAAAATTAGGTCTAATGACACCCATTTTACTACTCGAAGTTAATAGGTCTATCATGAGATATGAGTCGGATTCAGATCTAAAACTAAAATCCAAATTGGAAATGAAAATGTAACCCATATTTTTGTAATGGTCCTTTGGGTCAGATCCGTATGTATATATATATTTTGATGAATGCTAAAGAAAAGAATATATTTGACATTTCAAAATATGTAATTAGATTAACTAGGTAAAGTTAGTGGTAGGTTAGACTAGGTCCTTATTGGGCTATTGTCAGGAAAATATAGGTCTATATCTAGAATTTTAGAAAGGGTGATATCTGACATGCAAAAGTAGGTCTACATCAAGAAATTACTCATTTCTGTATTAAGGGGGCGTTTTAAGTGTGGATCTTGGAATCTCTTAACAGATTCTTTACGTGTTCCAGCCAATCACGTAACAGCATGCCATGCACCCTGCAGCAAGAGAATGGATGCCCCACTCAAAATGCTACTATGTGATTGGCTGGAGCACACAAGGGATCAGTTAAGAGATCCCTAGCTCTTAAGATTTTGTTTCGGTGCTTCTTTCATATGAAATGGGGGTTCTTTCCCAGGGTTAAAACGAACGCCCATGTGAGAAAATAGAGTGGGGTTGACGTATTTACACTTGGTTTGTTGAACTACACGTGACTCCAAATCAAATTTGATTTTGAGCTATATAAATCAGATTCGCAACATGCACCTTGAGAATCCAAGTCTCATTGCACTGTTTTCATCCTAAAAAGGAACTGACCACTTGAGAAACGAGTCTCCCCCATGATGGCTGTTCATTAGGAAAAGTGTGACCCACAGGGTAGTGTATAACAAATGTTGTATGTTTGTTTCATGTGACTTTCATGAGAAACTGCTGAACGAACAATCTTTTTCTTTTTCTTTTCTATCATGAATAACAAAAATATAAAATCATCATGGTGGGAAGGTGCTGTTAGTATTTGGTCCAAAATTATACCATTTTTAAACTAAAGTCTTTGGCAAAAATTTTCTTTCCCTGCTTAGTTTTTTTGCTTGAAGGAAAAAACTTAGTTTATGAAAAATGTTTTAGTCTTATGACTGAATGAAAAATACTTTTGAGTTTAAAATGTAAAGAGTTGGCTTAGAGGAAAAGGCCCATAAGAGGCTTGATCTTGGACTTGTCAGTTAAACTTTAAACTATGGGCATTGAATTTTAACTTGGATTTGTATTTGGACATTGGATATTGGACTTAGATTTGAATTTGAAATAGGATTTTGAATTAGCTTTAAACTCGGATTTGGCGCCGTATCTGGTCAGGTCATGGTTTGCCTTTGACTATTTTTTTTTTAATCTTTTTTTGGATAAATTTATACCTCATAATATCACTTAATTAGATTTATTTTTCTAAATGTTTTAACGGTTAACTAAGGCTGTCAAAGGTCATTTACAATCTTACTGGAGGGCGACATATAGCCTTAATGGTTAGCCCCAACATGTCAAACAATGTTGGAATGCTAGTGTACGTTGGTTGTCCATTGGTGGGTGCAGACCATTGAGGGTGTCTATTTGGGCCATTATGGGTGCATGCTGCCCGTTTGGAAGAAGTGCATGCAACATTGAACATGGATTCAGATTCAGACTTGGATTTGAATTTGAACTTCCCTTTGGTCTGATCCAGTCAGGTCATTTTTTGGTCATTATTTGACTTTGACTATTCTTTTTATCACGTTTTTGAACAATTTTGTACATCGTAATATCACTTAATAAGATTTATTTTCCTAAATGTTTTGATGGTTGATTAAGGTGGTCAAAGGCCTTTTGTGATCTTATTTGAGGGTGACATCTAGCCTTAAGGGATAACTCTAATAAAACGTTGAAATGTTAGTGGGCATCAGTTGCCCATTGGCAGGCACACGCAGCCAGGGTGTTTGTTTGAACCATTATGGGTGATGCTACCCGTTTGGATCATAATGGGTGCATGCAGCCCGTTTGAACCTTAATGAGCTTTTATGAACTCATGCAAACTGGGTTTATATAAACCTCAGATGTTGTCGGTTAGATCATCTGCAACTTCCTCCTCTCGTGCTCTCTTTTTTTTTTTTCCTCTCTATTTTCTCTTGCAAAGCTGTTAAAGGGTCGTTGTGTTGTTGGGTTGTTGTGGCTTGTCAACTTAGTACAAAGAGATCAAATCGGCAATACACGTGAGGTGCGTGAGGTGTAGGCTTCATTGTATTCTAGAAACGAGGTTGATCACTACTTCTCTGCACTCGGGTTCAACCTCAGTAGGGCAACTGTCGCTTTTAAGAAAACACCTTTGCTTCGTACCTCCAAGCATTTGTCTCATCCATTCCTGTAAGAAAAAAAAAATACCGAAAATTTCAATAGATGACATCCTTTGGACTCAGTTTTTATCACCACCTGTCACTTTTAACGTGTAAAAAAGTTTGAACTCCATAGTAGGAAGTCTAAATGACGTACTCCATGGGAGCAAGGGGGGGGGGGGAGGGGGGGTAAGTCCATGGAGTTTTATGTTGATAGGATAATAATCGTCAGTACAATAGGCAAAGCCAATGCAACTAGTTCTCTGTGTTGGGTCGTCCAGGATTGCCTCCCCTGTGACAGGGCAAAACCAGAGAAACTGTTATATAAAACAATAAAACATAAGAGGAGTGTTGCGTACCTGAGGCAGCCATTGCCAGCTGCTATTGACGAAGGTGGGGGTCGACTGGAGCAGAGAAGGAACACTGCCAGAGAGTGATGGTCATTCAGAGCAAAGAGGTTATCTCCGCTCAACCGAGCTGCAGCCACCACGAGTGCAAACTCCCTTAGGCAGCCAATGAGTAGACCTCTTCCTTCTTGATGAAAATCGACTGTATGGAGAGGTAAGAACTTGGAAGAAAACCCTCTCTCTCAATTTTCCTGTATTTCTAATCCTTGATGAGGGTCGCTCATGATACCCTCTTATATAGGGCATAGGATTGGGAACAATTTGTGTAACCGTTCCCCCTTGATCCTATGCAGGTTTATCGGAAGAGATCATCCCTAATGTGGGGATGAATCCACATCGTGGATAACCACCACGTAAATCATGGTGGTTAATCCAACATTCTTCCACTTGATCCGACGATAAACCTTTTAACCAGAAAACTTTATGGAAATAACTAAATGAATAAAATGGCCTTTTTATTTTATTCTATAGGTCCTTAGTTGAATCTCTAATCCTTATGAGATTAACAAAAAAAACAATGAGAATCATGAACTGAAAGTGATCACTTTATTTATATGCATATGTCAAAAAGAGTTTAACAAGCCCATCCTCATCACATGTTCAGAATATAATCCCAGTGCTAGCCCTTTAGTAAGAGGATCAACATTCATCTCTTTGGTACCAATATTAACAATATGCACTAAATGATTCTCCGTCTTTTCTTTAACAACAAAATACTTTAATTTCATATGCTTACATGACATAGTACTTTTGTTGTTGTTCGAAAAGGATACCACAACTTCATTATCACAGTAAACCTTCAGTGACTTTCCAATGGAATCAACCACCTTTAACTGTGATATGAAGTTCTTTAACCATATAGCCTGCGAGGTAGTCTCGTACAATGCTATGAATTCTGCCTCCATGGTGTGGGCAGCAGTGGTCATCTGCTTTCCACTCCTCCAAGAGATCACGCCCCCAGCAAGTAAGAAGACGTACCCAGTAGTAGATTTTCTACTATCAAGGCATCCTCCTAAATCCGCATCTTAGTAGCCAATGACCTCGAGGTGATCAACTTTATGATACATCAACATATAGTATTTTGTCCCTTGCAAGTGTTGAGAAACTATGTTTTGATGATACATGATAAATATGATATGCTTTCAAATTTGAAAATGAATATGTTATTTTATGACTGGATATGATGTGCTATGTATTTAACGAGTATTTGATACAAAGTCATTTCACTTAAGAAGAGTGAAGACAACTTGATCAAGTGAAACAATGTGATGCAATCATACTACATTGAAGAAAAAGCTTGATAAGCCAAAGAGATGCATTAAAGACTATCCAAGATGATCAGCTACTTCAAGATGAAGATTTTTTCTTCTTTAGAGTCATATGTAACATAATCTTCAGAAGCATGCATATTTCATATTAGACTATATGCTTTAAAATCATACAAAACCATACATATACAAAAAATCAAGATTTCATAAAAAGATACGTTATGTATATGGTAGTATTTCAAAAACCTTTTTGAAACAAATCATTGTACTTCCTACAAGCATTTATGAAAAAGATATTTTAACAAGATATAGTAACTCATGATTTCAAAAGCATTAATTGTACTTCCTACAAGCATTTATGAAAAAGACAACTTGAAAAGATATAAAAGCTCATGATTTCAAAAACATTTATGTAAGAAAAGACAAAATGCATTGGTTAATAATACACAAACATTTACGTAAAAATTTTTGAATCACAATATAAGAAAAGACAAATTGTGAAAAGATGTATTGGTTCATAATACACAGTCATTCATTTGGGAAATGACTACTTCTAATATAAGTATTACTCAAACATGTATTTAAATCATTCACTTTAGAAATGATGATTTGAGAAAATAAATATTATTGTATACACAAATATTTATTGCTAAAAACAATCAACTTAAGAAAGGACCATTTATTTCTTTAAGCATAAAATACAATTTCAAAAACACTCACTCAAAAAGACACGACTCATATTTGAAGTCATCATTTTTTTAGTAAGTATTAAATGGTACTTCAAAAGCATTTACTCAAGAAATGACCATTTGTAAAATAAAGTACTAAATAAGCATTTATTGTACTTACATGCATTTAAACAAAAGAAGTGACGATTTGTAAAAGAAATAAACTCAACGTTCAATGTACTATAAAACATTTATTTGAGAAAAGACCCATTACAAATTAAATATTATTTATAAATACACCAACGTATATTTTACCTCAAATGTTTAATTTAGAAATGACGACTTGAAGAAAGTATCATTATTTAAATACACCAAACATTTACTACTTAACAATTATTTAATTTATAGTATGTTGACTTTTTGAAAAAGCAACATATAGTACATATATCATTTCACACATTTTCTCATAAAAAGTTATTTTTGAGATGACCTGGTATCTCACATCACAAAAGGACAATTACTTTTAAAATATTTCAAAAAGCAACGACTACTTTTTGAAAACACACACACACACACACATATATATATATATATATATATATACAAAATAATATTTCAAGACAAGAGAGCTTTCAAAAGAGAAAAATTCCTACTCGACACACTGAAAAAGAGCTTAGAAAAAGAAAGAGGAAAAGAAAGAGAAAAAGACAAGAAAGGCTCTCTGACAAAAGAATCAAGTGTGTGAAGAAAAAGAAAAAGAAAAAGAAAAAGAAAAAGAAAAAGAAAAAGAAAAAGAACATTCTGTTCTCCTGAAAGATTATTCTGCCCATTTTCAAAAGAGAGAACATTATGAGAGAATCTTCATACGTGCATTCATATCATTCTAAAGGTTCCATAGGAAAGTGTTGTAACTTTCTGTTGTCTGTTGTTTCTCTTCTCTGTTGAGAAAAGTAGACCTCTGAGGAAGAGGGTGTTTCCCTTCTCTGTTGAGAGAAGTAGACCTCTGAGGAAGATGGTGTTTCCCTTCTCTGTTGAGAGAAGTAGACCTCTGTGAAAGATGGTATTTTCCCTTCTCTGTTGAGAAAAGTAGACCTCTGAGGAAGAGGGTGTTGTACTATTTATCTCGTAACACGAATTTTATAGTGAAAGGCTCAAGTGTTTTACTTGGGGACTGGATGTAGGTCAGTAACTCAATCGAACCAATATAAATTCTGTGTTTATTGTGTTGTGCCTTATTGCCTTATTTTTTATCTTATCGATCTGCATCGTATTTCACTATTCACCCCCCTCTAGTAGAATTTCAGCAAGCACCGCAAGACTTTCTTACCAGCCTTCCAATGAGGTATACCTGGGTTAGACTGAAATCTGCCAAGCACCCCTACTGCAAAAGAAATATCTGGTCGAGAACATGTTTGTGTGTACTGCAAGCTGCCAACAACTGATGCATATGGATAAGTACTCATCTGTACTTTGTCAATATCGTCTTGTGGACAATCCTTTAGGCTCAACTTGTCACCTTTTGATATGGGTGTTGAAATAGGAGAACAATTCTCCATCCCATATCGCTTTATCACCTTATCTATATAGGATCTCTGGAAGAGGCCTAGAAAACCCCTGTCTCGACGGATCTCAATGCCAAGAACATAAGTAGTCTCACCCATATCTTTCATATCAAAATGTGATGTAAGAAACTGTTTTGTCTCTGAAAGCAACTTTATATCGTTGGTTGCAAGTAAAATGTCATCCACATACAACATCAATATAAAGAACTTACTCCCACTTTTCTTAAGGTATATACATTGATCAATAATATTTTCTGTAAACCTGAAAGTCATAATAACTTGGGAAAATTTAATATACCACTGTCGAGAGGCATGTTTAAGTCTATATATTAATTTGTTGCGCTTGCAAACCAGACGATCATTTTCAGAGAAACCAAGAGGTTGATCCATATATACCTCTTCATTCAGATCCTCGTTGAGAAACATTGTTTTCACATCCATCTGGTGTAGCTCCAAGTCATAATGACCTACAAGGGCCAAAAATATTCTCATTGACTCTTTAGTTGAGACAGGAGAAAATGTCTCATTATAGTCAATGCATTCCATCTGGGTGAATCCTTTAGCAACCAATCTTGCTTTATGTCTTTCTATGTTACCTTTGGAGTCCTTCTTGGTCTTAAAGACCCATTTACACCCTACGAGCTTTACTCCCTTAGGTAACTCAACAAGATCTCACACTTGATTTTTAGCCATAGAGTATAACTCTTCTTTCATGGCTTCTATCCAGTGTATAGATTGTTTGCTTTCCACAACTTTTATAAAAGTCAACAGGTCATCATCCATATCTATGAAATCATCAGGCTCTTGAAGGTACACCACATAATCAGGATGTATGTCAGATCTCCTAATTCTTGTGGATCTTTAAACAGGTCGTTCTTCAGGCTCAGATTGAACTTAATCATCCTGTTCATGTTGTTCCGCATTGTCCACAATAGGTTCACTTTGGATTTGTGTATCAACAACCGAATGATCAACCACATCATCATTAGGAATAATAATGCGGTATCTTTCAGTGTTTTCCTTAACAGGTGACGAAACTGGATCCTGTACTTCCTCAAAACTAAGGTTTTGAAGTGCACTTAATCCTACTAAACCATCTTCAAGGAATTTTGCCTTATCCATTTCAACAATCTGTGGTGAATGAGATGAGTAATAAAACCTGTACCTTTTTTATCGCTCTGGATAACCAATAAAATATCCACTGGTTGTTCTTGGATCAAAGATTTTAACATGGAGATTATACAGCTTAGCCTTTGCAGAACATCTCCATATGTGCATATAAGACAATGATGGTTTTCTACCTGTCCACAACTCGTAGGGAATTTTAGGCACAGATTTTATAGGAACCTTATTCAAAATATGCACATCAGTCCTTAAGGCTTCACCCCACAACTTCATGGGAAGTGTTGAATAATTCAACATGGCCCTGACCATTTCTTTAAGCGTACGATTTCTCCTTTCAGCTACACCACTCTGATAGGCACTACCAGGCATAGTATATTGAGGCACAATACCTTCCTCTTTGAGAAATCTCACTAATGATCATCTCAGTAAACCTACTATAATATTCGCCAGCTCTATCAAACCTGACTATTTTAATAACTTTATCAGTTTGTTTATCTACTTCTTTCTTAAATTTCTTAAATATCTGAAAAACATCAGATTTTTCAAAAATCAAGTAGAGATACATATACCGTAAATAGTCATCAATAAAGGTGATAAAGTATTTTTCACCTCTGTAACAAGGGAAAAAAGGTCCATATACATCTATGTGAACTATCTCTAATATCTCACTACTGCGTTTGGCACCCTCTTTATATGTGTTTGTATGCTTAGCCTTTATACAATCAACACATGGGTCATTGTGTTATCATTGCAAAATTTTTATACTTTTGCGAGTCAAACTGACCTTTGAAAAAGTTTTTGAAAATAACTTGCCTCTGTTTTAAAATGCGGGATAATTCCGAGGAATGGGACTCGCCTGTCGGTACGAGATTCAACCGTTCCTGGCGCCTTTACCAGGGGTAATTGAACCAAGGATCAATTGTATGCTTTGCTCTGTTCAACTTGTCTAAATCATATTTTAATTTCTAAATGCACAAAGAATCAAGCATGTGCTATGAATTTCTGAAAATGCATATTTGAAAACATGATGTTTGCTTCAAAGATTGGAAAATACTTGGAAAATAAACTCTTTGAAAATCGTGAATCAGGATTGAAAAATATTTCTGAGAAAAGTGAAAATCGATTTTGAGGAAATTTTGAAGTTTTATGAACATCGATTCTGAGAAATTTTAAATAACTTGGAAAAACTTGATTTCTTTGAATTAGAACTTGGAAATTGAAGCTATAACTTGGAAAATCGAAATTTGAAAAATACTTGAAATATCATTTGAAAACTTAGAGTTTTGAGAAAATTGATTTTAGAATAAGACTTAGAAATTTTGAGAAAATTGATTTCTCTGAATTGAAATTGGAAATTGCGAATGAATGAATTGAATGAATATGGTTTTGAGGAATTGAGAAAATCTTTTTTGTATTTTTTTAAGAAATGAGTGCATTTTGAAGTTAGCCTAATAGTGTAGGCTGAATGTGGCTAATACGAAGATTATAAATCTGGGTATCATTCGTATTCTGACTATGGTCATAAATACAAATTCCACCAAGTTTGTCAACTCCATAAGAGCTAGTGCATGTGCCATTCGTGTAAACCATAGTGAATTTATGAACATATGCATGAATGATACATTCATCAGACATTTAATATTTGCAGAATTAAACTATATGCAATGCAATCCTAGTCTAAGCTGAAATTTAAATTCTTATTCCAAATTTAATTTAATTTACATCACTATTGAATTGAAAATACAGAAATTAAAGTCTTCAATGTTCCTGTAAAACTAGAAAACTTTGTTAGTGATGATATGTTGGCTTTTCTAGATTTATCCAGCAATATCTAGAAATTACTGGATTTTGCTAGATATAAGCCTTTTCCATGTTTCTCTTAAATCAAAATTGATAAAATATGAAATAAGATTGAATAACTAACAAAGATAAGATATGAAATTTTGAAATTAGGGTCAAAATGACCAAAATACCCCTGATAGCAAGACTATGGCCTTAAAATCAGGGTTTTCAGAAAGATATTTTGTAAAATGCAACTTTTGAAATACAAATAAGAATAAATAAAACTAAATATGATGTAACATGATTAAAAATATAAAAATTAGGGTTAGGGATTTCGAAATTGAGGTCAAATGACCAAATTGCCCTCGATAGCAAGACTATGGTTTTGAAATCAGGGTTTTCTGAAATAGATTTTGGTAAAAACTTGGGATTTATGATTGAAATAAACACAAAATCAAACATGAAACACCCTAATATGATTAGAAACATGAACAGACCCTAAAAACACACACTTATGCACAAAAATCAAGAAATATCACAAAAATTGTGATTTTGGCAGTGTTTTTGGATCTTTCAGGTACTCTGTTTTGCAGTTTGATCTATTCAAACATCAAATGAATTCTAAATTTCATAAAAATGGGCACAGACACTTAATATAACTCTACAATCAGATTTGAATTGAAAAAATAATTTTTTGGCATTATTTTAATCCAAAAATTGCATTAACAACCTAAAATAAGCTATTTTTAACCTAGGTCACATATCTGTTTCAGAGTTAGACCCGAATCAGGGATCAATCCTCCATGAAAACTTTTGAATTTTTACAGAGATAAACTAGGAAGAAAAACAAAGATTTCCCAATTTACAGATCGGAAAAAGCATCTCTGGTTAGGGAGAAACCCTTCCGGCAATCTGAACTAGAATCTAACAAATTTAAAAGGGATTAAAACGGCTACTTCAGATTGAAAATACAGACATAAATAACAAACCTAAACAAAAATCTCTAAAATTTTAGCAGTGAACAATAGACAGAAAAATAACAATACTCACTTTTTACAGATCATGAATCGGATCTGTGATTTGGGATTTATAAACAACACAAGTCTGATTAGGGTTTTGGTAAACCCTAACGAGTTTTAAATTTAAAATCACACTTTATGTCAGAGGCAAAATACTAAACAGATATCAAAAATCTCAAAATTTCACAGTAGATAGATCTAATCAATATGAATCTATTGAACTTTAAATATCTCAAATCAGATATAAGATGAGAAAAATATCATAACAGCAAGTTACCCTTTTGATTTTAACAACGATTTTAAAGTTTTAAAAACCCGATTTGATGTCTGATTTTTCTGACCGGGTTCTCGAATTCCAAAAACTCTGATTTTTTTACAGTAGTTCATTTACATATGCATGTATCACATATAAAAAAATCAGTAATTAACAGTGAATATTTCAATCTGAAACAGCATGCTCTTTTCTGTTCTAAACTAAAAACACACAGAAATCTAAGAAACTTGAGAAAACATGCATTAACTAATGAAAAACAATAAAATAAACACTAAAACAGTAAAATAAAAATTATTTCTATGTTGGAAAATGTGTAATAAACATGGATAAACAAATAAATAAATAAAATACAGGGAATCAATGGTTGGAATTTGATGTTACCTTTAAAAGCATGGATTTAACCCATTAAAAGGGTAAATCACATGTTTTATTGGTTAATAATATAAAAAATAACATAATAAACAATTCTAATGGATTAGAATCCCTGTAAAACACAAAAAACAGAGTTAGATCATCTTTTTGGACTGTTCTTGGGGTTCTTGGATGAAATCCATGGTTAAATCCATAAACACAAGAGTTTCCATGGTGAAATCTATTGAAAAATCATAAAAAACTAAAATAAAATAATAAAATAATATTAAATAACTCACCTTGGGGCTGCAGATGCAATGGAGAAAGGTGGAGGTGCTGAAGAGGAGAGAGAAGCCATGAAAATTTGAGAGAAAAAGAGCTCCTTTTGCCCCTCTAAAGACCCCTTTTTATAGTTTTTCAAAACCCATGTAATTAGGACTAATTAATACCTAACTTTGACTTTTTCAAACTCTATCTAAAACCACCAAGGGAGGAAGATTTTTTGTGGTTTTCTAACCCTAAATGAACTCTAACTAAACCTTAATTAACACCTAAATAAACCCTAAAAAGTCCAAATGTGGCACCACCTAGTATGGACCCACATTTGGTTTTTTAAAACCTGAATTTAAAACCTTTAAAAACCAATGGTTTAAAACTTAAATAAAATAGATTTTTAAAATTGATTTTGACTCCTCTAAACCCCTAACCTAACTAGGACAATGACTAACCCTAGTCTAGCCCTGACTTACTCGAATATGGCGCCACCCCGAGTGGGCCCTACTTGAGTTTTTCAAAAAGCGATTTTAAAACCTGAAATTGAAAGCATTTTCAAAAGGATTTTCAAAAGCAATCTTGAAATTAAAAGTTTTGAAATTGCATAGGGTTCTAACTGGGTTAGAACTTCTCTGGACATGGTGCCAACTGAGTGGGCCCACATCGAGTTTTGGAAATTTTGAGATAAACACTGAAAATAGCTTTGAAAAGGGGTTAAAATCAATATTTGGAATTCAAGATTTTTGAAAATAGGGTCTCAAGCGAACTGGAACTCCGAGTTAGAGTACTGAACTCTTAGGACTCTGAGATTTTAGATTTTAAAAAGCCAAATGAAAGGTTTTTGAAAGATTTTATCAGAAAATGGTGAAATGAGTTGAAAGAACACAGTCAGGGTTATACTCCTAACTTGACCGAACTCTGAAATAGAGTCCTAAACTAACTGGACTCTGTAAAATGACCTAATTTTTGAAAATAAATGGAAATAAATGAAAATGGAATAAAAACAGACTTCAAAACAGACTCCTGACTGGACTAGGACTCCAAGACAGAGTTCTGATCGGACTAAAACTCCAGATTTTTGGTATTTTTCTAAAAAACGGATGAAAGAACTTGTGAAAGCAGTGAAAACAATAATAAATATTGGAATAAAACAGAGTTCTGATTCAACTGAGACTCTGGGGACAGAGTCCTAATTGAACTAGGACTCTCAGAGTTTTGAATTTTCTGAGAAAACAAATGAAAGAATTTTGAAAAACAGTTAAAAACATGATAAAATTGAAGTTTTGGTTCAGAGTTCTGATCTGATTAGGACTCTGAGAAAGAGTCCTGATTCGATCAGAACTCTAAGAATTTTGGTTTTCTGATGAGCAAATGATGAAATTTGGGCAAAGCCTTTGAAAACCAGTGAAAATGAAGTGAGAAAATCAATTTTGGATAGAGTCCTACTTCGATCAGGACTCTGGGGTAGAGTCCTGATTTGATCAGGACTCTGGGATAAAACCTCAGAATTTTGAAATTCTTTGATAAAAGTGTAACAATTTTGATAGATTAAAAGATTTCTGAAAGATTTTCTCAAAATTGAAATCAGGATCAGAGTCCTGATCCAACTAGGACTCTCTAAACAGAGTCTTGTTTTGACTAAAACTCTGAGTTTCTGACTCATTTTGAAAGATTTTGAAAGATTTTGAAAGATTTGATTGAAAATGGATAAAAATAGTTGTAAAAGATTAGAGTCCTAATCCGATTAAAACTCTGAAGAAGAGTCCTGATCCGACTGGACTCTTGAAGAAGAGTCCTGATCCAACCAAGACTCTAAAATTTTGGCCAAAACAGAAGATTTTAAAAGGTTTTCTCCAAAAACAGGTAAAAAGGTAGTGAAAAGTAGAGTTCTGATCCGACTGGACTCTGGAAAAAGAGTCCTGATCCAACTAGGACTCTGAAATTTTTGGAGATTTTTGACAAGTAAAGGAATCCAGAAGCGACACCACCTAAATGGGTCTCATCTGAGAATTAAAATCGGTTGAAAATTGAGTTTAAAACAAATCCAGATTGTTTTCTAAGAAAATATTTCGAAATATAAAGTCCTGGGGTTGGAAAATGACAGAATGTTGAATAAAAACCCAGGTTTTGAAATTGATTTTGAAAGAAAAGTTTTAAAACCCGAATCTGGATTAAATATTTTAAAAACAGGAGTGCTGGATCTTGAAAATGAGATGTAATGACATGCAATGCCATGCAATGCAGTGAAATGACATGTCAAATGGATGAAATGATATTGCAATGATATATGAAATGTAAAACAATCTGGATTTGCTAGAAAGTTCATAAGATTTAAAATATAATTATTATCCAACTCATATTTGAGATTCATCGAGAATCAATACGTATATAAGAGAATTTTAGTTGCAAGAATGAGCAACTAAAGAGGAGTTGGTGTATTGGTCAAGATGATGTACTCACAGGGAAGAGAACCCTGGTTCAAATCCCTCTGTGCGCAGAGCCATTTTGACAAAAATATTTTTATTACTTTTGCTGAAATTCGAAAAGACCTTAGAACTTCTAATTTAAGAGGGCTTAAATGAGGAATGACATTTTCAAGAGGGTGGTGGCTGACCGATTTTCCAAGTTGGAAACCTAATAAAGGACATTGAAGAGGGTGAGAAAAACGTTTTGGGAAGACCATGCCCACGATTTTAGAATAGGGAGAAGGGGTCTTAAATGAGAATGACGGTTCCAAGAAAAGAAATAAATACCATCAGACGTCTATAAGTGGTTAAATAAAATTTTGTTGCAAAGATAAGCAACGAAATTGAGTGTGACGCACTGGTGGGGCTCGTTATCCCTTACAGAGGAGGTCCTCAGTTCGAATCCCTTGTGCGCCAGGGAGCCTTTTTGCTAAAAATGACTTTGAAAAAAAAAATTATGCCTTTTGAAATTCAAAAGGGCAATAAATGGAGACTTAAATAGGGGGGGGGGGGGGCGACTTTCCAAAACAAGAGGGACTGAACGATTGGGCCACCTTGGAAGCCCAACCGTCCAGCATAGTAAAGAGTCTCCCTTCCATATTCTGGAAATGGAAGGGAGTTTCAAAAAATGAAAATGAGCAGCCGTTTTGAGTGCTGCAATAAAAGCAAGAAAAAAAAAATGAAACTAGTATTGAAGGGCATTTTTTTAGAGACTTTACAAAAAAAATTAAGGAGCCTTGAGAACTCCTCTTCTTTCCTCTCCCACACCTATGCTCTCACAACCCAGCCGTGTGACCATTTTCATTCAACCTCTTTCATATTTTTTTTCCTATTCCAGCCATTGACACCATCATCTATTTCTTAACGTTTTTGGCTCACCCATCATTCTCTTCCACCGAGGTGGTCGACCATCGTTGCTGGACGTGTCGACCTCCCCTGCTGATCGTGTGGACTCCAATATCGAGGTGGTGTGCCGCTCCAACGAAGGAAGGAAGGGGTGCAGCCATGCCGTCGCGAGACTTCAAAGATGTAAGGGCATAACTTCTCTATGTGTATGCGCAATGTTGTGGGGCAGTTATAGGTCTTAGATCATCTGAATATATATACGAAAATCATTTCAGCCATTAGCCTTAGCCATGGTTAACGCAACATATTTATGTGTAGATCGGACTTATAAAAACGTGTTTGTTCATGAATATCCGATCATATAGTCTTTAGATCTAATTATACTGCAACATACTCATGTAGATCGTATCATGAATCAACATATTTATGTATGATTTGATTTTTTTTTTCATGCCTATAGGTGTATCATCATACAGTCTTAAGGATGCTAACAGGCCTGTTATGATGGCTCTGAATGACTGTTCAACCATTTTACAACACCCAACTTATTTGGGCTTTGCTTGGGTGTTTGAGTTTTTAGTTTTGAAGAACAATGCTTTTCTATTAAGTAAAATCTGAGAATATCTGATTAGACTAGGCATTTATCTACTTGTCGATCATTAGCTTGAACTTTAGATTGTTGGTAGAAACTGTGTTATGTCATTTCTAGATTTACTACTTTTGTTAGCGATAATATATACATCCTGTCAAGGATCTGCGTTAAATTACTTGATGAATGTGGGCTTGAGATCTTAAAATAGACGTTGTAATCAAATTTCTAGAGTCTGATGAATTCTGTTATGAATTAGCATCAATTACTCTTTCAAATTTTAGCATGAGACTGATTTACCATTTATGAATTTATTTAGTTTTTTGTCATGTATAAATCGTTAGATCTGCAAATGACTACATACCCATTTAAGTATGAATCCTCATTAAATTAACCTTGGCTGGTGTTCTAAATCCCTGTAGTAACAGTAATTCCTTTCAATTTTTTTTTATATATGTTGATTCCTGTTAATAAGGTCTGGTAACATTTATTTTAGCCAGCATTCATTTACTTTGTCTACCCACGGTGTGAGCCTTGGCTGTCCACCTGTAATCACAAGACTTTTTAGCCATTTTAAAGTTTGGTTAATCAAGCTAGATACACCTGATATTAATCAGAGTGAGTTTATTTATTTTTTTTTTGCTGAGGCCTTGAACACTACATGTCAATACTTGTCAGGCACACTGAAATCTGTTTTTAAGTGGATATAAGTGTGCTGAATTCAGTCACATAGAAACTGATTTTTTTTACTGACTATGAGTGTGCTTGATTCAGGCACACACAAAAAAAAAAAACTTGTTTTAACTATATATGTGTGTTGAACTCAGATACACAACAAACTTATTTAAGCATGGGACTATGCTGGATTCATGTACACAATAAAAAGTAAAATTATATAGTCATTTTGTACCTGTGCTTGTATCGAATGCAGGTACACAATGAATTTTTTTTCATGTACCTATGCTTTGACTGAATTAAGGACACAGAAAATTGTATTCTCTTAAAATGGAGAACCAATTGGACAATGTCCTTTGTCCAGACTGGTCTCTGCTATTCAACTATTTTCTTATTGACAAATGTGTGATTTTATTGAGCACTTGGATTAGTTGATGCGATAATACCTTTACACATTTTGAGGAGAAAGTTTGCAATGCACATCAGAAACATTAAGATTTCCTTATTATCATGAATGCTGGAACTAGCAATTCTTCGTTATCTATCATGCTATCAATTGTGGCCTTTTGAGAATTCAATGTATCTGCAGAAATATTCTTGCTATTCCCTGTGTGTAATTTGTCATAATCTTATGACAGTTGATAGCCCTTTGTAAGATTCATGTCATTACTTGTACTTAGTGTTGCATTAAGATTTATGTTTTCTGTCATCTTTGGTGTCACCAATTTAAATCCGCTTAAAGTTTAAGTGCATAATCTTTCACTAAATAGATTCTTTTTTTTAAATTGTTCATCTGAAAATTTTAATACAATATTGATGACTTAGTGATAGTGGAGTTATGTTACTTGCAATTATTGCTTTTATGAAGATGTACAATGACATTGATGCTTGGTGATTGTTGAGTTTAAACTACCTGCAATTTTTGTAAAATGAGCTCATACTTGAGTTTGCGGTTCAGGTGAACCATCATGGTGCCATGTAGGCACGGGTTATGTTCTTATGTGTAATTAGATGTAATGTGTAGTAATGAGTGTTAATGAATCACATGGGTAAACCATAATGCTCACCAATGAAAGTAAACCATGTGTGCTGAGATCTCTTTTACTATACTTAGAATGATAAACACATTGTGGCATCCAAATGCAAAAAGATTTTTTTTAGTCCTGTAACGTATGCCGTAACACAGAGGAGCACAAATGAATGTATCCCTGGAATCTTCTCTCTTTAAGCGACGGAGGTCTTGTGAAATCTTTAGATCATAAATGCTTGAATTTGAAAGACCTCAATTCTTAACATATCCTCATTTATTCGACTACCTGAATTAATATGGGAATTCAAATGGGTGTTGCTATCACCGTGGACACACACACTGGGACATGGTTGTACGTATTGAGAATGTACGCATTGAGGATTGAACGAGATAATAATGATGTAGTCATATTGCTTATGGTTTTTTTATGTGGCTTGTTGGTAAACACACATGTTTGTTATAATTGCATAATTGAGAAATACTACGAAGGCACGATAAAACAAATTGAAACTGAGCAGGACAAATCTTTGTGGTGCCAAACAGGTACATATAATGCTAAGTGAATTGCATATAATTGAGTCATGATCGATTGTAAATATTATGACATGTTTTGTGCCGATTGATGTATGCTTGTTCTGCAAATAATTGCCTAATAAAGGGGCACTTGTCATGTCATGATCATGTAAGAGCTCAAAATCGAGCTTGCGGTCTCGTAGTGCCATACGAGCACTTAAGAACTGATAAAGTTGAATAATGTTATGTTGCGGCGTAACCAGTGGGGTACGATATGTATACCCTAGCACTAAAAACAAAGGCTAAATTAATACATGGTGACATGAAAGAAAATTCTAGACTCTGGTATACCTGAAAGACGATATTTGTTACCAGTTTCTATTTGGGATTCTAGGTATACCTCAAAGAGGGTATATGTTACTAGATTTTCTCCAAAGTTCTAGGTACACCTGACAGATGGTGTATGTTACTGGATCCAAACAAAGAAAGAATGAAAATCATGCACATATAAAATAAAAATATGGGATTCTGGGTATCCCTGAAATGGTATATGTTACTGGTTTCCCGGGATACTGGGTATACCTGACAACGGTATATATTACTGGTTTCCCAGGACTCTGGGTACACCTGAAGACGGTGTATGTTACCGGACCCATGGTCTACCTTGAAGAGGGTAGATGGTACAACCTCCGTAGGACATTCTTGTTTTTGTGAGAGCTAGGCGTCTCACCGGTCCCCAGTCCACGAAGTTAGGGGGCCAGGACTACCAATGTGTCCTAGGTGGTAGATCCAAGTCTTCTGCAGAAGTACATGGTGCATCCTAATTCTAGTTCTAGCCATTGGAGAGTACTCTCTCGGTCGTGAACCGCCCCCTTTAGATATCCGTACGGCTAGTCACACGGGTTATAAAATAATAGACCCTCGTGTGGTCTCGGTCTGCTATGATGTCGAATGCCTGTGCGTACCCACAGGGTAATTAACAAGATGAAACATAAAGTTAGTGCATTAAGAAAGATCTTTAAGTAGTTGCATACTGCTCGATGTTGAAATTGTTGGATTAAGTTGTCTCCTGTAGAGCATGATTCAAATTAGTTTTCCGTTACATGGAAATTGTGATAACTTATGAATGATGTGTTTAACGTTGATGTTTGTGCTTTATATACACTTTACATTAATTGCTTTAGTTAAGTCATGTGTACATCCTTATTAGTTCCAAAGTTGTTATTGCTTATATAAATGTGGTTCATGTATGTGATGTATCGTGCTTTGACGTTGATGGAATAAATCATGAAATACTTGACTTTGGTGACCTGTACATTTATCACTTGTTAAATGGTTATTAGTTCTATCTAAACATGTTGCACATATACTTATACACGTGACATTGTGCACATTCATATGGATATTTTGCTTCTTATTCAGACGTGGTAGTCTGACCTTTTCTGAATTAATGTTTTTCAGGAAACTGAATGACGAGCAATTGCGGTCGTCACTACGACAGTGCCATGTGACCATATCTTCTTCGGATGTCCTGAGGAATATGACTTGTAATAAATCATTAAGTTGTAAATAATAACTTGTAGTATTTCAATGCAAGAATTTATTTTACTTAAATGCCTTGAGTCTGTGCTATTACTTGTAACCCGCCCAAATAATTTGACGAAGGATTTAATAAAGCTTTTCCGCTGTTGTTTAAAAAAAAAAATTTATTCCAAAATTTTTAAGTTAAAACTTTGGGGCGTTACACCTGATCCAACTAGGTCTCTCTGAACAGAGTCTTGTTTTGACTAAAACTCTGAGTTTCTGACTCATTTTGAAAGATTTTGAAAGATTTGATTGAAAATGGATAAAAATAGTTGTAAAAGATTAGAGTCCTAATCCGATTAAAACTCTAAAGAAGAGTCCTGATCTGACTGAACTCTTGAAGAAGAGTCCTGATCCAACCAAGACTCTAAAATTTTGGCCAAAACAGAAGATTTTAAAAGGTTTTCTCCGAAAACAGGTAAAAAGGTAGTGAAAAGTAGAGTTCTGATCCGACTGGACTCTGGAAAAAGAGTCCTGATCCAACTAGGACTCTGAAATTTTTGGAGATTTTTGACAAGGAATCCAGAAGTGACACCTGAAAGTGCACTAGGATCGAGGCAACGAGCACTAGAGGGGGGGGGGGGGTGAATAGTGCTTTTAAATATTTCTGCGGAATATTGAATGATTTTGCAAATCTCAAAGCAAACACACAAAGAACACAAGATTTTATCCTGGTTCGGTCTATCCCGACCTACATCCAGTCTCCAAGCAAAACCCGCTTGAGATTATCCACTATCAACCTTGTTAACTACAAGATCACACAGACCATAATCGGTCCCACTTTCAGTAACAATCCTACTGAAAGCAAACAACTCCTTTACACCAAGGAGTCCTTCTTTTTACAGAAAAGAAATAACAACTTACAATACAACCTATGAGCCTTCCTTTTGAATGCAAATGAGATGCAATTGGCTTTTGAGGTTGTTGAAACACTCTACTCACGAATTCACTATCTCTCAAAGTGATTTGAGTGAAAAACTGAAGTGAAAATATCACGTGAGTGAGAAAACAAATACTTGAATGAATAGGAGTGAAAAGCAAGAAGTAATTCAATATAATTCTATTGAATTTGATTGTTTCTCTGTGTTTTTGAGTGTAAAATGCACTCATATTTATAGTTAAAAGATTCCATACGTTGAGAGTATGAAAGGGTGTCAAAACAGTCTATTTCAAAGGATCAAAACGTTTGAAAAATGAAAAGACACGCCTTTTTGAAGTTTCAGGAAAACAGCAAAATTAGTCGACTGAAACATCAGTTAGTCGACTAATAGTTAGTTATTAGTAGACTGACAGTTATCGTCGGTCGACTGATCTGTTAATCAAGCTGTTTGAAAATCTGAACTTTTGAAACTTAGTCGACTTGAGAAAAGTTAGTCGACTGATAATATCATCAGTAGACTGAACAACCTTTTAGTCGACTGCTGCTAAAAACTTCTGAAAAAACAAACATTCTGTTCGGTCGACTGATAAAAAGCATTAGTTGACTGCTGCTAAATTTTTCAGAAAACACATGTTCTGTTCAGTCGACTGATAAAACCATTAGTCGACTGCTGCTAATTTTCCAGAAAACAGACATTCTGTCCAGTCAACTGATAAAACCTTCGGTCGACTAATTTGACAAGAATGACTTTTTAAAAAATATAGCGCGAAAGGGTTAGTTGACTGGTAAGTCTATTGGTCGACTAATAAACATAAAAATTTAAGAAGAGAGTTTTCTAAAAAGATTTTCAAAAGTGTTTCTTTTAGAAAAGTTTTTCTAAAGACTTTTAAGGTGAAATGCAACCTAAATATGCACTCTAAGTAAGGCTCTTACAAGAATCTAAGACTTTTAATGAATTAAACATTTGCACACTAGTCTTCAAAGATTCTTCATCGAATTCTTCAATTTCTTCATAGCCTTAGCTGAAATGCAGTTGATTCCACTTGCTCATCATCAAAACCTTGTACTTGAAGTATCATGTATGGCGTCATTGTTGTAACAATCTCCCCCTTTTTGATGATGACAAACTTAATCAAAGATGAAGCATTTAGATGCATAGATGGAGATTTTACTCCCCCTATCAATATGCTGCAAAACATTAAAAGTTAGCACATTTAAAGCACATATATCACATATTGATTGGTTTGCATTTTCATTCATCATTTCTTCATGCATTTAGAAATACATTCATTCAAAGCTTTCTTTTTCTCTTAATTTTGCATTTCTCATGCAAGATCTCCTGCAATGTAATTGCTATCATTTTTTTCTCAAGATCTCCTGAAAGTTCAATGTAATGCTATCTTTATCTTTTTCTCCCCCATTGTCAGAATAAAAAAGAGTAAGGGCAAAAATAGCATAAGCAAAATAGAGATACAAGTTTAAAAAATATTACAACCCATAAAGTATTTCAAAGATCAAAGATCAGAAAAGAGAGTTTAGCAAATCCTTAATGGCAGTTACATCCTTCTGAATTGAAGCAAGTTGTTGAGTCACATCTTCACGAAAAGTGTGTTGATGCAGCTCCAAAGCTTCCAGTCTCTGCATAACTTCATCATGGTCTTGACTTGTCGAAAATTTCTTTCTTTTTGCATGACATGAAGGTGTCGCAGAAGGTGAAGGTTCAGAAATAGATGGTTCATTAGGATCAGATGGTTTAGTTTGATCAACATTTAAAGGAGGCAGATATTTAATTTTCATTCTTTTAAAAATTGTTTGATCGAAAAACTCTTTTTGCTCAATGTATTTTTCATTTGTTAAAGGAACTTTGAAATATCTAAAAATACGGGTTAAAAGACAACCATAAGGAAGAAATGGTTTTTGTTTCCACAAGTTTGTAAAATACACATTGGCAGTGGCCAAAATAATTAAAAAAGTAACAATTCTGTAAACTGAGCCAAAATAATCAAAAGTATCATATAAAAGAGGATTTCAGAGTAATCTGAGTGAAAAACCATGTCTTGAAGAAGGTGTAGGAGGAGGAGAACCTAAACCTTTTGCAGATGCAGACTTCGTATGAGGCATGGTTAAAAACAAATTTACCAAAAAATGTTGGCTTCCAAATGACGTCCGACAAGGGGAAAAAGCTTTCCGGTGGATTCCGGCAAAACACTGTCACGACAAGAGAGTTCCGGCGTGTTTTGAAGATGCGCCAGTCACTGCAAGAGGATTCCGGCGTTTCAAGATCTCGGCCAGAAGATTCCGGCGTTTCCCTGTCACGGCAAGAAAATCCCGGCGAAAATGGGATCGAACGGCACTCCAAGGGTTTTTCGGAAGAGAGAGAGGCAAGAGAGAAAGAGGGGTTTTCGTTTTTTTTTTAAGGGTTTCGTTTTTAAGAAAAACGAAAAGGTACGAAGTGAAACGATGCCTCTTTTTAAAAAAAAAATGGGTTTAAAAAAAAAAATCCAAGGGGTGTCGGGTCCCTTCATTTATTTTTTTTTTAAAAAAATTTAGTCGACTAAAACTTTATCGGTCTACTAAAAAGTGCGACTTATTCTAAAAATATCATCAGTCGACTAGAAATATATTGGTCGACTAATATGGTGCGATACATTCCAAAATTTAAAACACCAGTCGACTAGAATTTTATCGGTCGACTAATATAATGCGATTTTGAGATTTTGTTTAAAAATCAGCATTTTTACAAATCCAAAAACGAGCAAATACCTAGTTCTCTCCTAATTCTTATAAAATCTTCATTTTTAAGAGATTTAGTGAAAATATCGGCATGTTGTTCTTTAGTGGAAATAAAATTTAACGAAATATCTCCTTTTAACACATGATCTCTTAAAAAATGATGTCTAACTTCAATATGCTTAGTTCTTGAGTGCTGAATAGGATTTTTCAAAAGATTTATAGCACTAGTGTTATCACAATAAATAGTTGTTGTGGAGTAATTCAAACCAAAATCTTTTAAGGTCTGTTTCATCCAAAGTACTTGTGAACATGCTAAACTAGCCGCTATATATTCTGCTTCAGTTGTTGAAAGTGATACTGAATTTTGCTTTTTACTAAACCAAGAGACTAAGGAATTTCCTAAGAAATGACAAGTTCCACTAGTACTCTTGCGATCAGATTTACTTCCTGCAAAATCTGCATCACTATATGAAACTAAATCAAAGGAAGATGATTTTGGGTAAAACAAACCGAAATCTGAAGTATCTTTCAAATAACGAAGAATTTGTTTTACTGCAGTTAAATGAGATTCCTTTGGATTAGCTTGAAATCTTGCACACATACAAACACTAAACATAATATCAGGTCGACTAGCAGTTAAGTATAATAGAGATCCGATCATACCTCTGTAGAGCTTAGTATATACACTTTTACCATTTTCATCTTTATCAAGAGAAGTAGTTGTACTCATAGGATTCCTTCTTGATTTCGATGAGTCCATCCCAAATCTCTTGAGAAGTTCTTTTGTATACTTAGCCTGATTGATGAAGATTCCTTCTTCAGTTTGCTTTATTTGAAGTCCAAGGAAGTAGTTTAATTCGCTCATCAAGCTCATTTCAAACTCTTCCTGCATAGCTTTAGCAAATTCTTTACAGAGAGAATCATTAGTAGAACCAAATATTATGTCATCAACATAAATTTGTACAATAAGAATATCTGAATTAAGATTTTTAATAAATAAAGTGGAGTCTACCCGACCAATGGAAAAACCAGATTGTTCTAGAAAATTTCGTAGTCTTTCATACCACGCTCTTGGTGCTTGTTTGAGTCCATACAAAGCTCTTTTCAATTTGTAGACTTTTTCTGGATATTTCTCATTTTCAAAGCCTGGAGGTTGCTCTACATAAACTTCTTCATTGATGTGTCCATTTAAGAATGCACTCTTAACATCAATTTGATATAACTTGAAGTTCATGTAACTAGCAAAAGCAAGCATCATTCGAATTGACTCTAATCGAGCCACTGGTGCATAGGTTTCATCAAAATCTATGCCTTCTTCTTGATTATAACCTTGTGCCACTAGCCTTGCTTTGTTACGAATGACTTCACCATTTTCATCCAGCGTATTTCGGAAGACTCATCTTGTTCCAATTACTGGATGATCCTTTGGTCTATCAACTAGATCCCAAACATCATTCCTAGTAAATTGGTTAAGTTCTTCAGACATGGCTAAAAGCCAAAATTCATCATCACATGCCTCATTGATATTCTTTGGTTCTAATTTAGATATGAAAGCAACATTTGCAATATATTTTTCTAACTGCCTTCTAGTTTGGACACCACTCTTTATTTCACCAATAACTTGTTCATGTGGATGATTAGGAACTTCTTTCCAAACCGGTTGAAGAGGAATATTTTCTTGAGAAGTACTTTCTATCAATGGTTCTTCTTGAAGTATTGCTTCTTCTTCTTCGCTTAGAGGTATAACCTGCTCACAATTCTCATCAAATGCAACATGTAAAGATTCTTCAATACAAGATGTTCTTTTATTGAAAATACGATATGCTTTACTTCTAGAAGAATATCCAAGAAATATTGATTCATCTGATTTTGAATCAAACTTATCAAGATTATCTTTGGTATTTAACAAGAAACATTTACTACCAAAAATTTTGAAATATGAGATCTTTGGTATACGATCATAATACAATTCAAAACATGTTTTATGTAAAATTGGTCGAATAAGAACACGATTTAAGACATAACATGCTGTATTAATTGCTTCAGCCCAAAAATATTTTGGTAAATTTTTATCTTGAAGCATGGTTCTAGCACATTCTTGCAAAGTTCTATTCTTTCTTTCAACAACTCCATTTTGTGGAGCCGCTCTAGGAAAAACAAAGTTGTAAAATATACCATGTAAATCACAAAACTTTAGAAAAGATTCATTTTCAAATTCACCACCATGATCACTACGAATTTTAATAATAGATGTAGATTTTTCATTTGTAATTCTTCTACAAAGTTTAGAAAATTCTGAAAAAGCATCATTTTTGCTATTTTAGAAAAATCACCCATGTAAACCGAGAATAATCATCTACTATAACAAAAGCATACTTGCTACCATTCAAACTTTGAATTCTAGATGGTCCAAATAGATCTAAATGTAAAAGTTCAAGAGGACATTTTGTTGAAACTATATCTTTTGCTTTAAAAGAACTCTTGATTTGTTTACCCCTTTGACAAGCATCACATAAGTGATCCTTTTTATATGGTATTCTAGGTAGGCCTCTTACATGATCATTCTTGGATAATTTTGAAATAATTTTAAAGTTAACATGTCCAAGTCTCTTGTGCCATAACCATTGAATTTCATTTGAAACAATTAGACATTTTTCATTAAAAGAGGGTAATTCATCTAGATACAGTTCATACACATTGTTTCTTCTTTTACCTTTAAAAATGATCTTTTTAGATTGAAAATCAGAAATTAAGCATAAATCATTTTCAAAAGAAACATGAAAACCTTTATCACATAATTGACTGATAGATATTAAATTATGCATTAAACCATCTACTAAAAGAACATTTTCTATCAAGGGAAATTTTGGATTACCAATATTACCAATACCTATCACTTTTCCCTTGTTATTGTCACCAAAGGTGACGGTTCCTCCATCCTTATTTTGGAGGGTGGAAAATAACTCCGGCCTTTCAGTCATATGTTTGGAACAACCGCTGTCCAATATCCATTTGCTTCTTATGTTGTGTACCTACAACAAAATCAGAAAACAGAGCATTTGACCCATTTCTATTTTTGGGTCCATGAGAGTTAGTCTTAGGAACCCATATCCATTTGGATTTTGGTTTCCTTTGATAATAAATATTCTTTCTATAAAATGATTTAGAATAAACATGTCTTGAATAATCATATCTAGATGCATTTCTATTAGAACTAGAAAGTTTAGTTTTATGAACAAAAGGTTGAGAATAATGTCTTTGATTTTTCACCACATAGTTTGGTCTATTTTGAGTATCAAAGAAGTTATATCCCAATCCAGTTTTATTAACCGAGCATCTTTGAGAACTAAGAAGTTTTTCTAGATTCTCTTGACCATTTGTGAATTTGGTCACTATAGAAAGAAGATCTTTTGACTTTTCTTTAAGACTAAATATTTCATTTTGTAAGAGATTGGTTCTAACTCCAATTTCTTTTATCTCAAGTACTTGGCAAGAATTTTCCTTCTTGAGATCTTCTATTTCTTGAAGTAACACTTTATTTTGAGAGTCAAGAGTTAAATTTTCAGTTTTTAACTCTTTATTTTTAGAACTAAGACTCTTAAATTTAGCATATAAATCATTAAATGCTTCAAATAACTCATCATAGTCAAATTGACTTACCGAATCTTCTTGTGCTACAAAACACATGTTGGTGACTTCTTCATTTGATTCTTCATCGGAAGAGGAGTCACTATCATCCCAACAGGCTTGAAATGCCTTTTTCTTCTTGAATTGGTCCTTGGGCTTGAATTTGAGAAGAGGACAATCTTTCTTGATATGTCCTGCCTTTTTGCAGTTAAAGCACTTTACTTCATTGAGAATGGAAGAATCTGCTTTCTTTACCTTTTTTTGAAATCTTCCCTTTTTGATGAATCTTCTGAATTGCCTTGTGATGAGGGCAATATCTGCATCTTCATCTTCTTCAGAATTTTCTGAGTCAGAAGTAGCCTTAAAAGCAAGAGATTTCTTTTTAGGCTCTTCTTCTTGTCTGTCTTGAAGTTGGACCTCATATGCCATTACGTTACCAACTAAGTCTTCAAGAGTGAGAGTATTGAGATCATTTGCTTCTTCAATAGCAATTGTTTTTCTCTCCCATTCAGGAGTTAAACACCTTAGAATCTTTCTAACTAAATCCACTTGTGAATATTCTTTTCCAAGGGATTTCAAAGTGTTAGTTATATTGATCATTCTAGTTACCATGTCCGATACAGATTCATTTTGCTTCATTTTGAACAATTCAAATTTATGAACTAAAGAAGCAATTTTAGATTCCTTTACTTTTGACGTACCTTCGTGTGTCACAAGAAGAGTATGCCAGATTTCATTAGCTGTAGAGCATTGAGAGATGCGATTGAATTCTACCTTGTCAACGCCACAATATAATGCATTCATTGCCTTGGCATTAAGTGAAACAGTCTTCTTTTCTTCATCGGTCCATCGACTGAAATCAGTTGATGGAGTTTGGTACTTTTCTGAAACAACTCTCCAGATATCGAGATCCATGGATTGCAGGAATATTGTCATTCTTACTTTCCAGTATCCATAGTTTGTTCCGTCGAAGAGAGGAGGACGAACATAGGAGCTTCCTTCTTTGTGC
This sequence comes from Nuphar pumila, assembly GCF_984573655.1. Lineage (NCBI taxonomy): Eukaryota > Viridiplantae > Streptophyta > Magnoliopsida > Nymphaeales > Nymphaeaceae > Nuphar > Nuphar pumila. The sequence continues at coordinate 40,083,026 of NC_143255.1, forward strand.
TGAGATGTTGTAGTTGCCATGCTAGATGATGGTCAAATCAAAGTAATAGCAAACCTGTGCTTTGATACCAAATGAAAGTGCACTAGGATCGAGGCAATGAGCACTAGAGGGGGGGGGTGAATAGTGCTTTTAAAAATTTCTACGGAATATTGAATGATTTTGCAAATCTCAAAGCAAACACACAAAGAACACAAGATTTTATCCTGGTTCGGTCTATCCTACCTACATCCAGTCCCCAAGCAAAACCCGCTTGAGATTATCCACTATCAACCTTGTTAACTACAAGATCACACATACCATAATCGGTCCCACTTTCAGTAACAATCCTACTGAAAGCAAACAACTCCTTTACACCAAGGAGTCCTTCTTTTTACAGAAAAGAAATAACAACTTACAATACAACCTATGAGCCTTCCTTTTGAATGCAAATGAGATGCAATTGGCTTTTGAGATTGTTGAAACACTCTACTCACGAATTCACTATCTCTCAAAGTGATTTGAGTGAAAAACTGAAGTGAAAATATCACGTGAGTGAGAAAACAAATACTTGAATGAATAGGAGTGAAAATCAAGAAGTAATTCAATATAATTCTATTGAATTTGATTGTTTCTCTATGTTTTTAGTGTAAAATGCACTCATATTTATAGTTAAAAGATTCCATACGTTGAGAGTATGAAAGGGTGTCAAAACAGTCTATTTCAAACGATCAAAACGTTTGAAAAATGAAAAGACACGCATTTTTGAAGTTTCAGGAAAACGGCAAAATTAGTCGACTGAAACATCAGTTAGTCGACTAATAGTTAGTTATTAGTAGACTGACAGTTATCGTCGGTCGACTGATCTGTTAATCGAGTCGTTTGAAAATCTGAACTTTTGAAACTTAGTCGACTTGAGAAAAGTTAGTCGACTGATAATATCATTAGTAGACTGAAAAACCTTTTAGTCGACTGCTGCTAAAAAGTTCTGAAAAACAAACATTCTGTTCGATCGACTGATAAAAAGCATTAGTCAACTGCTGCTAAATTTTTCAGAAAACACATGTTCTGTTCAGTCGACTGATAAAACCATTAGTCGACTGCTGCTAATTTTCCAGAAAACAGACATTCTGTCCAGTCGACTGATAAAACCTTCGGTCGACTAATTTGACAAGAATGACTTTTTAGAAAATATAGCGCGAAAGGATTAGTCGACTGGTAAGTCTATTGGTTGACTAATAAACATAAAAATTTAAGAAAAGAGTTTTCTAAAAAGATTTTCAAAAGTGTTTCTTTTAGAAAAGTTTTTCTAAAGACTTTTAAGGTGAAATGCAACCTAAATATGCACTCTAAGTAAGGCTCTTACAAGAATCTAAGACTTTTAATGAATTAAACATTTGCACACTAGTCTTCAAAGATTCTTCATCGAATTCTTCAATTTCTTCATAGCCTTAGCTGAAATGCAGTTGATTCCACTTGCTCATCATCAAAACCTTGTACTTGAAGTATCATGTATGGCTTCATTGTCGTAACAACACCACCTAAATGGGTCTCATCTGAGAATTGAAATCGGTTAAAAATTGAGTTTAAAACAAATCCAGATTGTTTTCTGAGAAAATATTTCGAAATATAAAGTCCTGGGGTTGAAAAATGACAGAATGTTGAATAAAAACCCAGGTTTTGAAATTGATTTTGAAAGAAAAGTTTTAAAACCCGAATCTGGATTAAATATTTTAAAAACAGGAGTGCTGGATCTCGAAAATGAGATGTAATGACATGCAATGCAGTGAAATGACATGTCAAATGGATGAAATGATATTGCAATGATATATGAAATGTAAACACTAGATAAGGGTGAAAATTTGAGGTGTTTACAGGTGCCCCTCTTTGCTGCTAAGCCGGTTGAAAGCCGAGCTTAGTGGCAAAGAAAACACACCAAATTCAGACTATAAAAATGCCCCAGTTAGATAAATTTGACTGGGTATGGAAGAATTAGTTCAAATGATGGTGGTAGATATGGAATAAAGAATAAAGAAGAAGATTCACCTCATCGAAATGAGGCTCAGGCTTAGCCCTTAACCTGGATGGGACGACAAATGAAATACCTCATCAGAATGAGGCGCAGGTTTTACCCCTTGACCTGATCGGGGACGATACCTCGTGGAAAAACGAGGTTCAGGCTTAACCCTTAACCTAAAAGGGGACGCTACCTCGTGGAAAAACGAGGTTCAGGCTTGACCCTTAACTTGAAAGGGGACGATATCTCGTGGAAAAACGAGGCCAGGCTTGACCCTTAACCTGAAAGGAGATGATACCTCGTGGAAAAATGAGGCTCAGGCTTAACCCTTAACCTAAAAGGGGACGATACCTCATGGAAAAACGAGGTTCAGACTTAACCCTTAACCCGAAAGGGGACGATACCTCGTGGAAAAACGAGGCTCAGGCTTAACCCTTAACCTGAAAGGGGACGATAAACGGAATCCTCAAATGAAGAAACCATGATGGGACCTTCGAATTTTGCACAATAAATCCGAGAGGGGTTTGCAAAAGGAAGAAAGGGGGTTCCCTAAAGCTTGAAAAGGGATTGATCTTGGGCGTCTCATTGCTGAGACTGTATGGCTTTTAAGACAGATGACCTTTTGCAGAAAAATTCAGGTTTAACCCTTATCTTGAACGGGAAATGAAATACCTCATCAAAGGAGACTCAGGTTTATACCCTTAACCTGATCGAGCAATGAAATACCTCATCAAAGGAGGCTCAGGTTTAACCCCTTATCCTGACCAGGAAATGAAATACCTCATCAAAGGAGGCTCATATTTATACCCTTAACCTGATCGGGCAATGAAATACCTCATCAAAGGAGGCTCAGATTTAACCCTTTATCCTGATCGAGAAATGAAATACCTCATCAAAGGAGGCTCAGGTTTATACCCTTAACCTGATCGGGCAATGAAATACCTCATCAAAGAAGGCTCAGGTTTAACCCCTTATCCTGACCGGGAAATGAAATACCTCATCAAAGGAGGCTCAGGTTTATACCCTTAACCTGATCAGGCAAAAATGAACGGAATCCTCGAAATAAGAGACCGTGATGAAACCTTCGGATTTTGCACAATAAATCCAATAGAGGTTTTGCAAAAGGATGGAATTGGGGTCCCTAAAGTTTTAAAAAGGGTTTTGATTTTGGGCACCTCATTGCTGAGACTAAATAACTTTTGAAATTGCCTTTTGCTGGAATTGGTGGCTTAACCTCAAGTCGAAATTGGACTGTCTATGGTGGGACAGTGGTGACACAGGGAAGTGTGCGAATCTGAGAGCCCAGACGCTCAGATTATACCAAAGAAATGAAGGAATCTTGAAAACTCTCGTTATCAAGTCCTAAAGGGATGGTGTCAGGATGTGCCAAAGATGAACCTCAAGCTCTCGATTCATGCCAGGATAGCTAGAAAATATTGTCAAAATATTGAAAATTATTGTTGATTCAAAATAATTGAAAATGATGCACATTGGTGTGAAAATATTCCTTCTTGTCTACCGAAAGTATTACCTCTGACTGGGCTTAACTCTGTAGAATCAAGATTTGATTTCAAATTGCTTGTGATTGGCTTTCTTTCAAGGAAACTATCAATTTTATTGATGTGGACGGAAAAGAAAGTATTCTTGATATTGCGAGAGCTATTGGTGAAAGAATATTGATAGAAGAATTTCACAAAATTAAAGAAGATTCTTGATAGATTCAACAGTCTGATATCCTGGGAATTACATCATCCTTCATTTTGGAGATGTCCTAGCTTTTCTCTCTTTTTAGAAGGGTACATCACAAACTCCTTCATCTTGGAGATGTTCTGATCCTTCTTTGCCTCAGGGATTATATTGTCGGTTATTGACTCTTTGGTTGAAAATCTCTTGATGATAGCGACAATTAAATATCTTTTAGGGTTTGTCGGTAGGCTCATCACACTCGCCTTCATCTTGACGGTGATCTAAACTTTCCTTGGAAGGATCCGTCACAAACTCCGTCATCTTGGAGATGATTTAAATCTTCTTTGGCCCCGGGGGTCGACTCGCTTAATTCGCCTTCATCTTGACGACAATTGAAAGATCCCTTTTGCAGATATTTAATTGCAGCTTAGGTGTTTGAGGAGATATGGAGATTGAGTGGATTTTTCTGTATAACTCAGGATATTTCGACTGCTTCATTTTTCAAGAATGATCTTTAAGAGTGTGCCATTGACTGCGATCAACATTAATCACTCATGGCTTTGCAACAACATTGAATTTTCTTTGCTGGCCATATCGAGGATTTATTCTTCATCCTTTTGGTTGGCCAATAGAAAGATTTTGAATTTTGAATCCTTCTTCGTGAAAGCTTTGTCCTTTCGGAAGTAATACTGAAGGTATTTTGAAGTAATGTTTTTGTGCAATAAAGATTTTTGAAATCAACAAATAGTCGATAACAAATTGGCAAAATTTTCTTGACATCCCTTGTGAAAGCGAGCATTTGAGGCACAACGCAACACATCCATGACTAAACTGAATCCTGAAAAGACTTAGTAAGAGATCAACTCGAAGGTTAGGTTTGGTTTTGATTTACCAGCTCGAAAACAGGATTTTTTGACCGACCAGCTCGAAAGCAGGATTTGTTTTGACTTACCAGCTCGAAAGCAGGATTTATTGACCGACCAGCTTGAAAGCAGGATTTGATTTGACTTACCAGCTCGAAAGCAGGATTTGTTGACCGACCAACTCGAAAGCAGGATTTAATTTGACCGACCAGCTCAAAAGCAGAATTTGTTGACCGACCAGCTCGAAAGCAGGATTTGTTGACCGACTAGCTCGAAAGCAGAATTTAATTTGACCGACCAGCTCGAAAGCAGGATTTGTTGACCGACCAGCTCGAAAGCAGGATTTGTTGACCGACTAGCTCGAAAGCAGAATTTAATTTGACCGACCAGCTCGAAAGCAGGATTTGTTGACCGACCAGCTCGAAAGCAGGATTTGTTGACCGACCAGCTCGAAAGCAGGATTTTTTGACCGACCAGCTCGAAAGCAGAATTTGTTGATTTGAAAATGATCGACATTAATGAAGTTCTAACCCGAAGGCTTGGAAAGTGATAGGTATTGATAAAGTTGTAAATCGAAGGTAGGAGCATGACTGATGTTGGTAAGATTGTAACTCGAAGGCTTGAATTGAGAATCTGATAGAGTGGGCGACCCAGAGGCCTGATTGATCAAATTGGATGATTCGAAGGTCAAGATTTGAGAATTACATGACCCGAAGGTCGAAATTGGTAGTCGAACGACACAAGGGATTAAAATGGGAAATCAAAGGTTGAGATTGAAAAATTGAATAACCCGAAGGTCGAAGTTGAGGATTTGAATAACCTGAAGGTCGAAATTAGAATTTGAGTGACCCGAAGGTTGAAATAGAGAATTGGGAATTGAAAATTAGAAATTGGAAGTTTAAAAATTGGAGATTTAAAAATTGGAAATTTAAAAACTGGAAATTGGAAATTGAAAATTGGAAATTGGAAATTGGAAATTGGAAATTGGAAATTGGAAATTGGAAATTGGAAATTGGAAATTGGAAATTGGAAGTTTAAAAATTTAAAATTGGATGACCTGGAGGTCAAAATTGTGAATTGGTTTACTGGGAACGACATGGGTTTCACAGGGGTTCAGCCTAAGAACGGCATTGCTTCAGTTGAGAATGACATTGGTTCAATTGAGAACGACATTGGTTCCGCAGGGGTTTGACCTACGAACTGTCAATTCCATAGGGATTTAACCTAAGGATCATAGTTTAAGAATGAATGATTCCAACTTGTGAGCTTTGAATGGACCAGGTGTTAAACTAGGGTTTTCAGGGAAGATTCGAATCGGAATTTAACTCTTCAAGGAAAAACTAGATGAATTGGATTTTGAAAGAAAATTCGAGTCGGAACTCTGATCTTCTAGACCAACTCTGAAGGAAAAGAAAACTCGGGTCGGAACCCGAATCTTCGAAGGAAAACTAAATCCATTGTGGAAGGAAAAGAAATTCGAGTCGGAACTCGAATTCTGGAGGAAAACTATATTAACTAGAAGGAAAGAAGATTCGAGTCGAAACTCGAATCCCGAAGGAAAACTAGACCGGTTGGAAGGAAAGGAAATTCGAGTCGGAACTCGAATCCCGGAGGAAAACTAGATCAACTAGAAGGAAAAAAGATTCGAGTCAGAACTCAAATCCTGAAGGAAAACTAAACCGGTTAGAAGGAAAGGAAATTCGAGTCGGAACTCGGATCCCGAAAGAAAACTAGATCAACTAGAAGGAAAGAAGATTCGAGTCGGAACTCAAATCCCGAAGGAAAACTAAACCGGTTAGAAGGAAAGGAATTTTGAGTCGGAACTCGGATCCCGGAGGAAAACTAGATCAACTAGAAGGAAAGAAGATTCGAGTCAGAACTCAAATCCCGAGGGAAAACTAAACCGGTTAGAAGGAAAGGAAATTCGAGTCGAAACTCGGATCCCGGAGGAAGACTAGATCAACTAGAAGGAAAGCAGATTCGAGTCAGAACTCAAATCCCGAAGGAAAACTAGATCAAATAGAAGGAAATAAGATTCGAGTCGGAACTCGAATCCCGAAGGAAAACTAGATCAAATAGAAGGAAAGAAGATTCGAGTCGGAACTCGAATCTCGAAGGAAAACTAAATCAAATAGAAGGAAAGAAGATTCAAGTTGGAACTCGAATTCTGGAGGAAAACTAAATCAAATAGAAGGAAAGAAGATTCGAGTCAGAACTCGAATCCTAAAGGAAAACTAGACCGGTTGGAAGGAAAGGAAATTCGAGTCGGAACTCGAATCCTGGAGAAAAACTAGATCAACTAGAAGGAAAGAAGATTCGAGTCGGAACTCAAATCCCGAGAGAAAACTAGATCAATGTGGACACTGAATCTTAAAGTGTACCAGTGCAAACACCGGATTTAAAAAATGTACCAATACAAGCATTATGTTTTGAAAAATTACCAGTACGAATACTAGGTTTTTAAAAAAAAATGCCAGCACGAACACTGGGTTTTTGAAAAATTACCAGCACGAACTCTGGGTTTTGGAAATTTACCAGCACGAACACTGGATTTTTGAAAAATTACCAGCATGAACACTTGTTTTTTGAAGAATTACTAATTGATTTTGATAGAAGATTTTCAGTCTTCACCCTCGCGACGACTTGGACAACTGTCGGGGCCTCAGGATTTATCTCTTATCCTGAATGGGTAGTTCGATGCAAATTGATGCAGATGAATGCATATGAATGCATGCAAATGCAAATGAATGTAAATGGGTGCACATGCGTGCAAAATGAGAGATTTGTTTGATCCTGCCTGCATACAGGGTATTTGTAGATAAAACAAAAAATTAAAAATGCCCCAGTGTAATGGGAGAAAAATATTTTGAACAAAAGGATAAATGATTGATGTTTGAAGAGCGCTCTCTGAAGGTGACACAACAACTGGCTTTTGATTGATTCAGAAGAGACTCGGAAGAGGTCATTCCTCATGAAAGAACATTTTGCAGAGAAGGAGAGTTAAAGGTGATATCAAGTCTATGAGGAAAATGGATAATTTATTCAATTATTGAAAAGAAATAACAAGTTGGTAAGAAAACTGGGATTGTATTGTCCAAAAGCAAAATGATTAAAGATGACATAGCCTTGACTCTGTCAGTTTCTTGAAAAATTTGATCAGGATGGTCAACTGGTATTTTTCTCATCTCCAATAAGGATATTCTTGTCGATGCAATCTTGAATGATATTCTTCAGGACGAAACAATTCTCAGTGTCATGTCCTACTGCCCGATGAAATTTGCAAAATTTTTCTTTGAATCTGCCCATGATTGTTGCGGGATCAGCTGCTTTAGGTAAACAGATCATATCTTTTGCGAGCATGTATTCCAGAACACTCTCTAGTGTTTGGTCCAGAGGGGTGAACTTTCGATTCGTACTCCAATCCTTGCGCTTTGGCTTTTCGTGATCTTTCTCTTTATGTTGAGGACTAGATTGAAGAAGCCTATCATTATTGGAGAACTTTCCTTTTTAGCCCTTGGATCCCTCTGAATAGTGATTATGATTTTTCTTGTTGCTTTTGCTATCATTGGCAGAAAGAGTGAAGTGAGCCTTCAGAGATCCGACTGTATCTTTTACAAGCATATATTCCAGAAAAGTCTCGAATATTTGATCCAATGGGGCCATCTTGCGATCCTGGTTCGGATTATCACGCCGCACCTCTTGTCGAGTGCTTGATTTCTTGCCCTTGTCGCGGGCTTCCAAATCTTTAATTTTCTTTGCCATTTTCTTCAGTTGTATTTGAACTGGATCATCCATTGCTTGATTTTTCAATTTATAGGTTGTCCCTTGTCTATGAGAGGATCTTTGAAGTGTTTGCTGAACTTCATACCCTTCATCGGTGTCACCTATCGATCCTGATTCATCATATGTATCTTCCTGTTGAATATGTTTCTTGGATAGCTTCAGAACTTTCTTGACTGCCTGGCCTTTTGCCCTCTGCCTGACCTGAATCTTTTCTGTACTAGCTTCGGTTTGTTCTACCAGCATTTTGGTCATCATTTCTTTGAACATGACATATATTTGGGGATCGATGCCATCATCTGCCTGCTGACCCTGACTCTGAATTGATCGAGGTGAGTACATTTCTTCTTCTGAGGCTACTGAATATGCGACGCCTTCGACTGATGCAATTTTCTTTCCTGACCTCGTCTGAACCATTTAATATCACGAATACTCTCTGCAGAGCAAAATTGATGGTTAGGCTTTTGAAAGAGATTTGATTGGAGAAAAATATTTGTTGAGAATTTTGGTAGACAATTAAAAGAGTATCCCATTACTAGAGATTGAGTCATCACTGGAGTTACGACAATTGCGTTGCTATTCTTTGCAAAATAAACAACTAAAAATATGTCTTGTTACCTAGGCGAGGTCGTCAAACCAAGGTGAAATGAAGATTAAAGGAATTTTATTGAAAATATGATTTTAATAATACACTTGACAGAGGGGAGGGGGCAGACAATTTTCCACCACTCCTGATAATCAGAGGACACTCGAGGACCAGGAAAAATAGTAAGAGTAACAAAAGAATCCCAGCCATGTCTGGCAGAATGGTATGCTCTGGACCACTGATCTGATGTGAGATCGAACTCTGGCAAGATCCCTAATAGTGGACGGATCTCTACGCACTTTTGTCTCTAAGAGAACTGCCTGATACACTGCTTTGGATGATAGTATGCGCAGAAGAATGGACCAAGTAGCTTGAACCGCTTGCCATAAGCATATGTATATCTGGGAGGTGATTCCTGACGATCAAAGTAGTCCCATACGACTTCTTCCTCCTGAAGGTTGTAGATCAAGAACTGATATCGTGCAACTGGAAGAAGTTTTTCGCCATTGTATCTGAATGAACTGGCTCAGGCTGGCACATGCCGAAGGAACCAAGATTGCAATGCATAGGTGCACCCTTCGACTAGAATTGATTCTCCAAGTGTGAAACGGGTCAACCCTCGGTACATGAAAGCGAGTGCGGCCATGGCTATGGAGAGGCGGCTGGTCTGTCGACTTCCCCACCTTCGCAGAAGTTGAACTATCCTGATATCTATGTAATTTTGTTCATCTGGAAAAAGAGCGAGTCCCATAGTGCATAAGACCATCGCATGTTGGATTCTCTCTCAAGCTATTCGAGATAAAGAACTGACTTCCACGAATGCCCCATACTGCCGATAGATCTCGATCAAGCTCACATATTCATTTCCATCCTCTTCGATCAAGGGCCAGGACTTGCGTCCTGTCATGCGAGCTAAAGCGTCTCGGGCATCCAGACCCTTGACATTAATCAAAAACTGTTTCTCCAATGGATCTCCAGGCTGACCGGCTGGCTCAGGCAATCCCATGATTTCTGAAAATTCATCTATCAGCACTGTCATTTCTCCCCATGGGAACCAGAAAGTAGAAGTGTTCGGATTCCACCGTTCTGCTAGTGCATGGATCAAATTGTCGTTGACTGTCCGCTTTCTCACTGCGGACGCCAGTTCTAACCCACAATCGTCCAAGTGGTCCGGAAACATACGAGAGAAGTTCTTGAACCATAAATAGTACTACCGGGGAAAGAAGGATCCGATGCTGAGGACTCGATGCTCGGGAAGACTTTGTCGCACCTCGTAGGAGAGGTGACCCTCAGAGAAGACTGAATCAAGCTGATTGGATGCCATCAGACTGGAAGACATAGAAAATTGGAATAAGACTTGGGGAAATAAAAGGATTTTGAAAAAAATGCAGGCAGGATAAAATGAAGTAGGAAATTCGAGATCCAGAAGAACGAAAGAATGAAAATCATCTGGAGTTTTGAAGGAAATTAAGGGAAATTTAGAAAATCGTCCAGGGTTTGAATAAAATAGGATTTTTAGATAGTACATGGAAACAGATGGAAAAATTTAGGGATTTCTGAAAAATCGTCCAGTATTTTGGAAAGCTTGTAAAAAAATGTAATAAAATGGAATAAAAGAACCTAACATTCAATCACATCCTGTACAATCAAGTATGCACATACAACATTTCCTAAAAGCTGACTCTAGATGCACAAGTTTTGAAATAGCTGTAGGACCTTAATCCTAACTCTAAGGTTCAGATCATCTGTGTCCAATCATGCTATGCCGATATACTCAAGTCAAGGCTCGATGTACGTGGCATAAAAGCAATTTCTCCGGTTCTAGGTTCAAGTTTTCCAACATCCTTGAGTACCTGCCGATATACGTTGGACTATGGCCCTTGGTACGTGGCAGGGGGGTGTTAACCCAAATAGGTGGCTCAGTTGTGAGGCTCTGTCCCGAACTATGGTTCTGGAAGAGAGCCCAACAACGTGAAGACCGGGACAATATAGGTTGGGTGGTTTTTGAAAACATGAGCACATGCAAGAAAATAGAGGGCTCTAAGTCCTAAAAGGGTAGAGATTTTGAAATATTTGAAGAAGCAAACATTATTTTCAATCAAACCTATATTGAGGAGGGTTGTATTAGACCTAAGTCTATGTGAGCATGAAACTTTCCTCCTCAATATGGTCCTACCAAACCATACTTAGTCTATATGAGATCCATGTCAGCTGGGTTCAAGTCTAGGCTCCTAGGTTCACATGATATCAAAAGTAAAAGCTGACATTCCATGAAACACGATTTTGACAAACTGAATAGAGCATAGCACTAGATTGATCAGGCGAAGACAGGTCCCATCACGGTCGCCAAACCTGTTATCATCGCAAAATTTTTATACTTTTGCGAGTCAAACTGACCTTTGAAAAAGTTTTTGAAAATAACTCGCCTCCGTTTTAAAATGCAGGATAATTCCGAGGAGTGGGACTCGCCTGTCGGTACGAGATTCAACCGTTTCTGGCGCCTTTACCAGGGGTAATTGAACCAATGATCAATTGTATGCTTTGCTCTGTTCAACTTGTCTAAATTATATTTTAATTTCTAAATGCACAAAGAATCAGGCATGTGCTATGAATTTCTGAAAATGCATATTTGAAAACATGATGTTTGCTTCAAAGATTGGAAAATACTTGGAAAATAAACTCTTTGAAAATCTTGAATCAGGATTGGAAAATATTTCTGAGAAAAGTGAAAATCGATTTCTAAGGAAATTTTGAAGTTTTATGAAAATCGATTCTGAGAAATTTTAAATAACTTGGAAAGCTTGATTTCTTTGAATTAGAACTTGGAAATTGAAGCTATAACTTGGAAAATCGAATTTTGAACTTTGAAAAATACTTGAAATATCATTTGAAAACTTAGAGTTTTGAGAAAATTGATTTTAGAATAAGACTTAGAAATTTTGAGAAAATTGATTTCTCTGAATTGAAATTGGAATTTGCAAATGAATGAATTGAATGAATATGGATTTGAGGAATTGAGAAAATCTTTTTTGTATTTTTTTAAGAAATGCAGTGCATTTTGAAGTTAGCCTAATAGTGTAGGCTGAATGTGGCTAATACGAAGATTACAAATCTGGGTATCATTCGTATTCTGACTATGGCCATAAATACAAATTCCCCCAAGTTTGTCAACTCCATAAGAGCTAGTGCATGTGCCATTCGTGTAAACCATAGTGAATTTATGAACATATGCATGAATGATACATTCATCAGACATTTAATATTTGTAGAATTAAACTATATGCAATACAATCCTAGTTTAAGCTGAAATTTAAATTCTTATTCCAAATTTAATTTAATTTACATCACTATTGAATTGAAAATACAGAAATTAAAGTCTTCAATGTCCCTGCAAAACTAGAAAACTTTGTTAGTGATGATATGTTGGCTTTTCTAGATTTATCCAGCAATATCTAGAAATTACTGGATTTTGCTAGATATAAGCCTTTTCCATGATTCCCTTAAATCAAAATTGATAAAATTTGAAATAATATTGAATAAATAACAAAGATAAGATATGAAATTTCGAAATTGGGGTCAAAATGACCAAAATACCCCTGATAGCAAGACTATGGCCTTAAAATCAGGGTTTTCAGAAAGATATTTTATAAAATGCAACTTTTGAAATACAAATAAGAATAAATAAAACTAAATATGATGTAACATGATTAAAAATATGAAAATTAGGGTTCGGGATTTCGAAATTGAGGTCAAATGACCAAATTGCCCCCGATAGCAAGACTATGGCCTTGAAATCAGGGTTTTCTGAAATAGATTTTGGTAAAAACTTGAGATTTATAATTGAAATAAACACAAAATCAAACATGAAACACCCTAATATGATTATAAACATGAACAAACCCTAAAAACATACACTTATGCACGAAAATCAAGAAATATCACAAAAATTGTGATTTTGGTAGTGTTTTTGGATCTTTCAAGTACCCTGTTTTACAATTTGATCTATTCAAACATCAAATGAATTCTAAATTTCATAAAAATTGGCACAGACACTTATTATAACCCTAAAATCATATTTGAATTGAAAAAATAATTTTTTGGCATTATTTTAATCCGAAAATTGCATTAACAACCAAAAATAAGCTATTTCTAACCTAGGTTACATATCTGTTTCAGAGTTAGACCCGAATCAGGGATCAATCCTCCATGAAAACTTTTGAATTTTTACAGAGATAAACTAGGAAGAAAAACAAAGATTTACCAATTTACAGATCGGAAAAATCATCTCTGGTTAGGGAGAAACCCTTCCGGCAATCTGAACTAGAATCTAACAAATTTAACAGGGATTAAAACGGCTACTTCAGATTGAAAATACAAACATAAATAGCAAACCTAAACACAAATCTTTGAAATTTTAGCAGTGAACAATAGACAGAAAAATAATAATACTCACCTTTTACAGATCATGAATCGAATCTGTGGTTTGGGATTTATAAACAACACAAGTCTGATTAAGGTTTTGGTAAACCCTAACGAGTTTTAAATTTAAAATCACACTTTATGTCAAAGGCAAAGTACTAAACAAATACCAAAAAATCTCAAAATTTCACAGTAGATATATCTAATCAATATAAATCCATGAAACTTTACAGATCTCAAATCGGATATAAGATGAGAAAAATATCATAACAGCAAGTTACCCTTTTGATTTTAACAACGATTTTAAAGTTTTAAAAACCCGATTTGATGTCTGATTTTTCTGACAGGGTTCTCGAATTCCAAAAACTCTGATTTTTTTACAGTAGTTCATTTACATATGCATGTATCACATATAAAAAAATCAGTAATTAACAGTGAATATTTCAATCTGAAACAGCATGCTCTTTTCTGTTCTAAACTAAAAACACACAGAAATCTAAGAAACTTGAGAAAACATGCATTAACTAATGAAAAACAATAAAATAAACACTAAAACAGTAAAATAAAAATTATTTCTATGTTGGAAAACGTGTAATAAACATGGATAAACAAATAAATAAATAAAATACAGGGAATCAATGGTTGGAATTTGATGTTACCTTTAAAAGCATGGATTTAACCCATTAAAAGGGTAAATCACATGTTTTATTGGTTAATAATATAAAAAATAATGCAATAAACGATTCTAATGGATTAGAATCCCTGTAAAACACAAAAAACAGAGTTAGATCATCTTCTTGGACTGTTCTTGGGGTTCTTGGATGAAATCCATGGTTAAATCCATGAACACAAGAGTTTCCATGGTGAAATCTATTGAAAAATCATAAAAAACTAATAAAAATAACAAAATAATATTAAATAACTCACCTTGGGGATGCAGCTGCAATGGAGAAAGGTGGAAGTGCTGGAGAGGAGAGAGAAGCCACGAAAATTTGAGAGAAAAAGAGCTCCTTTTGCCCCTCTAAAGACCCCTTTTTATAGTTTTTCAAAACCCATGTAATTAGGACTAATTAATACCTAACTTTGACTTTTTCAAACTCTATCTAAAACCACCAAGGGAGGACGATTTTTTGTGGTTTTCTAACCCTAAATGAACTCTAACTAAACCTTAATTAACACCTAATTAAACCCTAAAAAGTCCAAATGTGGCACCACCTAGTATGGACCCACATTTGGTTTTTTAAAACCTGAATTTAAAACCTTTAAAAACCAATGGTTTAAAACTTAAATAAAATGGATTTTTAAAATTGATTTTGACTCCTTTAAACCCCTAACCTAACTAAGACAATGACTAACCCTAGTCTAGCCCTGACTTACTCGAATATGGCGCCACCCCGAGTGGGCCCTACTTGAGTTTTTCAAAAAGCGATTTTAAAACCTGAAATTGAAAGCATTTTCAAAAGGATTTTCAAAAGCAATCTTAAAATTAAAAGTTTTGAAATTGCATAGGGTTATAATTGGGTTAGAACTTCTCTGGACATGGTGCCAACTGAGCGGGCCCACATCGAGTTTTGGAAAATTTGAGATAAACACTGAAAATAGCTTTGAAAAGGGGTTAAAATCAATATTTGGAATTCAAGATTTTTGAAAATAGGGTCTCAAGCGAACTGGAACTCCGAGTTAGAGTCCTGAACTCTTAGGACTTTGAGATTTTAGATTTTAAAAAGCCAAATGAAAGGTTTTTGAAAGATTTTATCAGAAAATGGTGGAATGAGTTGAAAGAACACAGTCAGGGTTATACTCCTAACTCGACCGAACTCTGAAATAGAGTCCTGAACTAACTGGACTCTGTAAAATGACCTAATTTTTTAAAATAAATGGAAATAAATGAAAATGGAATTATAACAGACTTCAAAACAAACTCCTGACTGGACTAGGACTCCGGGACAGAGTTCTGATCGGACTAAAACTCCAGATTTTTGGTATTTTTCTAAAAAACGAATGAAAGAACTTGTGAAAGCAGTGAAAATAATAATAAATATTGGAATAAAATAGAGTTCTGATTCAACTGAGACTCTGGGGACAGAGTCCTAATTGAACTAGGACTCTCAGAGTTTTGGATTTTCTGAGAAAACAAATGAGAGAATTTTGAAAAACAGTTAAAAACAAGATAAAATTAAAATTTTGGTTCAGGGTCCTGATCTGATTTGGACTCTGAAAAAGAGTCCTGATTCGATCAGAACTCTAAGAATTTTGGTTTTTTGATGAGCAAATGATGAAATTTGGGCAAAGCCTTTGAAAACCAGTGAAAATGAAGTGAGAAAATCAATTTTGGATAGAGTCCTACTTCGATCAGGACTCTGGAGTAGAGTCCTGATTTGATCAGGACTCTGGGATAAAACCTCAGAATTTTGAAATTCTTTGATAAAAGTGTAACAATTTTGATAGATTGAAAGATTTCTGAAAGATTTTCTCAAAATTGAAATCAGGATTAGAGTCCTGATCCAACTAGGACTCTCTGAACAGAGTCTTGTTTTGACTAAAACTCTGAGTTTCTGACTCATTTTGAAAGATTTTGAAAGATTTGATTGAAAATGGATAAAAATAGTTGTAAAAGATTAGAGTCCTAATCCGATTAAAACTCTAAAGAAGAGTCCTGATCCGACTGGACTCTTGAAGAAGAGTCCTGATCCAACCAAGACTCTAAAATTTTGGCCAAAACAGAAGATTTTAAAAGGTTTTCTCCAAAAACAGGTAAAAAGGTAGTGAAAAGTAGAGTTCTGATCCGACTGGACTCTAGAAAAAGAGTCCAGATCCAACTAGGACTCTGAAATTTTTGGAGATTTTTGACAAGTAAAGGAATCCAGAAGCAACACCACCTAAATGGGTCTCATCTGAGAATTGAAATCGGTTGAAAATTGAGTTTAAAACAAATCCAGATTGTTTTCTGAGAAAATATTTCGAAATATAAAGTCCTGGGGTTGGAAAATGACAGAATGTTGAATAAAAACCCAGGTTTTGAAATTGATTTTGAAAGAAAAGTTTTAAAACCCGAATCTGGATTAAATATTTTAAAAACAGGAGTGCTGGATCTCAAAAATGAGATGTAATGACATGTAATGCCATGCAATGCAGTGAAATGACATGTCAAATGGATGAAATGATATTGCAATGATATATGAAATGTAAACACTAGATGAGGGTGAAAATTTGGGGTGTTTACACATTGTCGGTAAAATCTAGAGATTTCAAGATCCCTTCATTTACGAGTCTCTTTATTCTCTTTTCAGAGATATGACCCAACCTTTGATGCCAAAGCATGTACGATTTATCATTTATCAGGCTACGTTTATTTTCAACCAATACATATTCAGAAGTTAGAGACTCCTGAGTTTAGATCTTCACGTTCAATCTATACAAACTATCATAAACTGATGCAGAACCAATTTCAATTGAATTTTTATAAATGAACAATTTGAAAATTTTAAACTTAAAACAATATCCAAATTTATCCAATTTCGAAATTGAAATTAAGTTTCTAATATTTGATGGAATATAAAAGACATCATGAAGATTCAAAACTATACTTGTATCTAGAGTAATCTTGCAGGTTCCAACACCCTTCACATGTGAACACATTTTGTTTCCTGAATAGATGCTCTTCTCATGCATTGTTGGTTCCCTTCTGCTTATGAACAACTATATATAGTTGGAAATATGAATAGTAGCACCAGAATCAATCCACCAGCTATTTTCAGGAATGTGTAATAAATTACATTCATGAGAAACAAATGACAAATTACCTCTCTTTTCCAACCACTTTTTGTACTTTATGCAATCTATCTTCATGTGTCCCTTCTTCTTGCAAAAGAAGCACTTTATGGGATCAGAGTCGGATTGCTTGTCTTGGGATGTCTTATCCTCTGTTGACTTCTTCCTAGCATTTTTCTTAAATGCATTATTCTTTGGTCATACCATGGATGCATGAGAAGACATATGTGCACTCTGCACCTTCTCCCCTTTCAACCTCTTTTCTTCTTCAACACACTTGGACATAAGCTCATTGAACGTTCATTCATCATTATGTGTGTTGTAAGAGATTTTGAAAGGTCCGTACTCTAAGGGTAAGAACGCTAGAACTAAATGCACTAGGAAAGACTGAGAGATGGTCAACTTCATGTCATTCAGCTGAGATGCTATGTTTCTCATCTCATCTCCAAAATGTGCTGGCGAATGTTTTCCCCTCCAGTATATTTTATAGATATAAGTTTGGACATCAGAGTACTGGCTCTGGCCTTATTTAAACTCATAAATTATGCTTCAATAGCACTTAAAAACTCTCTAATTATCCTGCATTGTGGTATGATACTACGAATATTCTTAGCCACCTTAGATTGCAAGAGCAACAAGCTAAGTCTATTCGAGTGCTCCTATTTCTCAAAAGCAGTCTTTTGATCAATAGTGCTTTGATCAGTTAGAGCAGCATGTTCTTCTATCCTTAGGGCCAAATCCAAATCCATATACCCTAATATAAAAAGTACAGTCTCTTTCCAATCACTAAAATTTGATCCATCTAGAAAATGTATACAGCTAGAGCCATCTAAAATCACAGAACTAGAAACTGCACGATAAAGGACATGTATCAAGAAGCATTCGTACGAGACTAAAACTTTAATGAAAAAAGCAAATGAATAAAGGCCCTAAATATGCTTATTTTCAGGCGAGTGAAGGGGGTCATCGGAGTCCTACTTTGGTAAGAGCTCCGACACGCGAAACCACTTCGCCTACCGACCATATTCGATAAAACTAAGGTTCTTGTGAAGTTAGACAATCGACATAAGGTACCTTTAGATACACATGTGTGATGTATCTCGACACATTTACCGTATTCTACCCTACTTAAATTCCAAACATGATAAAACTACCTTTAGGTCGTTTATCGTTTCACGAATCTAAGTATAATGCTAATATCGGCTTAAACTTTATGATAGTGTTGAAATTTTTTGACGATATACGTGTATTCAGTCACTTTAGTGATATGAATACACTAAGTCATCTAACTATCCTTAATGCCAATATTAAACAATCATTTACGCATGCATAATTTCATATAAATGCATGAACAATAACAAAAAATTGGCTTAAATGGGTAAAACCCTGGGTCCTTAGCCAGGAACTGGTCTGAAAGCACTCTGAACCGGTCTGAAACAGCCCCAAACCGGTTATCCAAGGGTCTGAACCTTATGAACCGTGTCAAGTATGAACAAAGGTTCATAAAAACCTTATAACCGTATGCCAAAATCCATATATTTTCTTATAATTATGAAAACAGGGTCTTAGCATATCGGAACCGGTGAGAAACTGAAAAGAACAGGTCAAAATGGCTCTGAACCAGTCCTGAAAAGAGTCGAATTAGTCCTTGATCCGGTTCAGGCCAAATAGTGCCTGGACCGTACTAGATCCGAGTCAGACCCGGCTTTGAACTGGATCCGCGTCGAACCCGGCTTTGAACTGGATCCGCGTCGAACCCGGCTTTGAACTGGATCCAGGTCGGACCCGACTTGAACCAGATCTGGGTCGAACCCAATATTAATCGGATCCAGGCCAGACCCAGTTATAACTGGATTCGGGTCTGACCCGGTATTAACCGGATCCATGCCAGACCCAATTATAGCTGGATCTGGGTCGGACCCGAAATATAATCGGGTCTGGGTCTGACCCGGTTTTAACTTGATCCGTGTCGGACCGGGTATATAACCGGATCCGGGTCGGACCCAGTTTTAACTTGATCCGGGTCGGACCCGATATATAACCGGATCTAGGTCTGACCCAGTTAGAAACCGTATCCGGGTCAGACCCGACACTAGCCAGATTCAAGTAAGACCCAGAATGAACATGATCAAACCCAATATCCGAACCTGATTTCATTGTTTAAAATCAAAAAATAGAAACTCGAGGGTTTCTGTTTATAAAAACAGTGAAAGAAGCCGAAAATGGGGTTTTTGCCATCTACCTGCCGGCGACCAATGTCGCCTGTCGACAACCGATGTCGCCTGTCGGAGAGCTGCCACACCTGTCGGTGACCCTCACGAAAACCCAGACCGGCGTATCAACTTTCTCCCGCCCGACGGTAGGGAAACCCTAGTGTCGGTTGCGTCGCCGACCATTAAGTCGGTGCCACTCTGTGGCAGCCACCGGCTATGGTTGATTCTTCTGCAGCCCAACGACCACAGGTAAAAACCTGAAACTGTTTTTTTTTCTTGTTGCCCTATGGCGACTAGCTGCAACATCACCCTACGATGACCTACACAGCCGAACGTCCAGGACACACCCCGCACAGCGGATGCGGGGTGTGGGCCCATAACCCATTGTTGGGTCATCCAGGATCGCCTCCCCTGTGACAGGGCAAAACTAGAAAAACTGTTATGTAAAACAATAAAACACAAAGGGAGTGTTGTGTACCTGAGGCAACCATTGCCGGCTGCTATTGACGGAGGTGGGTGTCGACTGGAGCAGAGAAAAAACGTTGCCGAAGGGTGATGGTCGTTCAGAGCAAAGGGGTTATCTCCTTTCAGCCGGGTTGCAGCCACCACTAGCGCAGACTCCCTTAGGCAGTCGGTGAGTAGACCTCTTCCTTCTTGATGAAAATTGACTGTATGAAGAGGTAAGAACTTGGAAGAAAATCCTCTCTCTCAATTTTTCTGTATTTCTTTTTGATGAGGGTCGCTCATGATACCCTCTTATATAAGACATAGGGTGGGGAACGGGTTGTGTAACCGTTCCTCCTTGATCCTATGCAGGTTTATTGGAAGAGATCATCCCTGATGTGATGGTGGGGTTTCTCTGTATAGATATATAAAAAAAGATACGTATTCTTGACCCTTCGGAACTGTCGTGACTAAATAAACTGAAGAAAAGAACGTAGGTGTCCTCGTTTCCAACATGTTCCTCATGCTTCTCAATATATGCATGGTTCTTCCTAACATTAGGAAGGTGAGAACATTGGTTTTTCATTTTTTTTTGTAATACGATCGTACAGATGTGATATATCTGTTTTTTTTAGTAGGAATTAGCTTTTGGATTGATTGATTATGACGCGTGGGCAAGCTTTTGAAGACTCAAAAACTCTTTTTTTTTCATCAAAAAATAATAAAATGAACCATGTTGAACATATGAGCCTTACTTTGTAAAACATGTCTCGAAACATCCAAAACTAATGGCTTCTGCATTAGCAAATTTTGCTATTGATTGAGTGATTGGTTCTTAACGAGGGTGCAAACAGTGCCTAACTTTTTTATTTTTACTTTGCTCAAAAATTTTAATCCAACCTTTGCAAATGTCATGTAGATGATGTATATAGTAGGGATTGGCTTTTTGGATAACCTGATTAAGACATGTAAGCATACTTTTGAAGTGTTTGGAGGAAACAATGGCCCATTAGATTATCAAAATCTAAAAAATCGTATTCCTTTTGTATAAAAAAGTATGATGTAACAGTTGGTTCCTAACAAATGGCTACAAATGAATACATTCGTGGGGTTTGATTTCTAAATCATATGTTGAACATAAAAAAAACTATTACTTCTGCACCCTTCTAACATTACTGATATATATAAAATTTTGTATCCTCATGTGCAAGGAACCCTTAGTTGGAACCCTATAATGGGTGGGGATGTAAACAGTTTGGATTCTTATCAAATCTGGCCAATAGCATATTCAACTAATGGGATGTTGGTGAAGCAAAGTCAATTTGGATTCAGATGGTGAAAAGCTCAAGCCAGATTTGCTTTTTACATGTAAATGGATTCAGATATCGGTCAAATTCAACTATGGATGGTATATTTAGTAGCAAAAAATCACAACCATATCCTCATCCACTTATAATTGGATATGATTTTGACTTACCAGATGCAACTAAACGGAACCGAACTCAGTCAGTATCGAATAAAATCCGATTCATTCACATCCCGAATAGTGCGTGCTTGTTTTGACCAAATCTAACCCCATGGATGTGCTCAACATGGTGAACTCTTGGATGGTATTTTTTAACATAAAAATCTGATTTTATGAGGGTTTGAAATTACATTGTAGGCCATTGATTTTTTAACTCTTGCAAAATCTTATATACATGTTGGAATAACACGATCCAAGCATCAATTTCTACTTACCCGAATAAGTAGAGATCAACCAATGCGCAATCCATGATAGGAGGTTTTCAATTGGCCTAGAAAAAATTTTAGATCACATTTACAAGATCAGATTTGCAAACAAACAATAAAAAGTTAAAAGTATTATAGTTTTTTACTATGGGTTCTTTACCCAGAAACAGAGCAAACATTGTATATGTGTGTGTTTGTGTGTTGGGGTTGGGGAAAGGTGGGGAGAGATCATGCAACCAATGGAAGATGCAACATCTATAACTAATGATGATCAGGTGGTGTTTTTTTTTATAAAGGTAGAGTTTTCTATCGATCGGGTTCTACATATTATATTTTTATCATTTATTTAGTAAATAATATATTTCAGATTATGATTTTTTTATATTTAGATGCATTTTTTAAAGCACCAAGAAAAACTTTGTATAGTGAAATTCTGAGCTATCTACTTTGCATGTTTAGATGCTGTGAAATCTTTATGTAAAGCATGCATGTAGGTTTAAGACCTTTAAAATTCTAAGGCTCACAATGTATCAAAATTTAATGATTTAAAAAATCCTATCTTTATCTCAAAAAACATGATCCCTATCAAATAAACTATGTTGAGTACAACCTGTAATTAAGAAGATACAACCTACAACTATGATTTATAGTATGTGAGGGTAGGTGCTCCCGCATCAACAACAACACACACACACACACACACACACACACATATATATATATATATATATATATATATATATATATATATATATATATATATATATATATATATATAGAGAGAGAGAGAGAGAGAGAGAGAGAGAGAGAGAGAGAGACCGCCAACGAATCGGTTCACAGCTAGGACACCGACCCTACTAGTTCTATTGCGGAAGCACTTGAGTGAAAAATTCGGAAATAAGGTAGTGTCTGATAATACTGAAATTTATCTTAGTAGATAACAAAATTTGCAAAAATGTGGACCAAAGATCAGAGACATTGGGGCGCAGAGATATGATCCAATGATCAGGGCAGCTGACACACTCGGAGCACAATCACACCGGACAGATACTCTGTTCACGTCCATTTTCAGAGAATGTATTGACAGAATCTACTAACGGACAAAACATGAAAGTTAAAGGTATTTTTGATACCTTTCAAACAACTTCAAAAACATCAAAAACTAACATTAGGATGCAAAGATATCACCTAAACATCGGGACAAACTGGTATAAACAAACACAACATTGTGATAGGCAGTGTTTACTATTCACACCCAATTTTAGAGTTTGTATGTACAGAATCTGCAAACAATTTAAACAGAAATATTGTAGATAAATTAGTTAGTTTTTCGACGAATACAAGAACACAAAAATCTAATACAAAGGTGTCAAGATATCGCAAAAACACTTAGAAGCACAGTCTTGTGAATGAATTGCTCTTTGTTTGGTTCGGTTTTCAGAGACCATAGGTACATAATCTGCCAACATTCAAAACATGAAAGTTGTTGAAAATTTTGTCAGCTTTTCGATAAATCCAACTTATATTTATAAATATGCAGTCAGATTACTAAGACTAGGTCAAGCAAAATTGAATGAAAGCACACAAGAATATATTTTCAAATTTTAATTCTTTTGAGTGATTAAAGTTCAACCTGCTATAAAAAATACTTATAAAGATAATTTCTTCAATGTTCACAATCTCATCCACTAAATACCGAACTCCACTTAGACAAGATTCACTCATAACACGAACAAGGAAAACATTTAACATTCAATAACTTACACAAAATCAAATTCTTTTAAAATATGCAATGAAATTTTAGATATTACAAACACAAATCAAAACTCAAACAAAAACTATCTCAATGAAATATTAAATCCAAGACTCAACCACCTTCATAACACAAGTTCAACATAATAAACAAGTTTTTCTAGTCAAACCGACAACGATAGAGTTAGCCGATTCAAGCACCACGATTCATCTCAACTTACTTCTTTCTTCTACAATGAAGAAGGTAGCAACCAGCAAAGTGTCAGCCCAATTATGGTCTCCACACGCATTCACGCACCCAACTGGTCTTTATGCCCAAAGTCTCTCTGAATACCACATGAACAATACTTTCAAGGGTTAAACTCCTCACGAGTTTACAAACCCACAATGGTCACCCAACAAGCTTCCTCAACCTTTCACGGCTAGCAGCTCATCACAAGGTCCACACACTATCGGCCCACCCTCAAGGTGCAACCTTCATGTTTTCTCCACATAAGAGGTTCCAACAACTTTTTCGAGTCTATTTTTTTTAGAAAGAGATAAAAAAAAACCTTTACATTTTTTTTCAACATATTTTTATAGAGAAGTCAAAACTAGCATGACCTTTTATTGGTCATGTGGGAGGCTGCCACTCTTGAGGCCAATGAGCGACCTCAATTCAAAATATTCACTCTCATTACACAAAAATCATCATGCAAAAGAAGAGAAGGTATTTGAGTGGCACCTCAGGCGGGGCCAATGGATAAATGGTGAGGTGGCTAAAGAGGGATTAGCCGCATAAGAAGCTACCTCACACCACATCCGATGAAATAAGACCACATGTAATGAACTTACACCACAATAAATCCAAAACTACATTGGCTCAATAAATGCATTCTCTCTAGGTAGCCAATATAGATCCAAAGTTTGAATTTTAAATCCCTCTGAAGATCCAAACTTGAAAAATCGATCTTTAACAAAAGAATGGATCCAAGGTCCAGACCAAAGCTTGATCAAAATCACAAAATTGGAACCATATATCAATATGTACTTTCTGAGATGGATGGAACAAAAATCTCAGAAAATTAATTCATATAAAATGACAAAATTATCCTTAGACACCGTTTTGACCCCAAATGGGTATTTTTAGCTTAGGTTCATGGGTACGTCAATCCGGATCGGGTCCTAGTCCTTGCATACATCCAGATTGGTTCAGATGCATTGCATCAGAGAGAGAAATTAGTAGTTTCTCACACGTTAGGTGCTAAATGGGTTTTTTATGCTCTTTAGGTATTTTTTTCACAATTTCATCCCCTTAAATGTGTTGGTCATGGTCGATTTATGAGGAATCTACACCTAGATCATGTGTTTTCGAAGAAGAAAATGATATTTGGAGCCTCAAAAATTTACAAAGATTTTGGACCGTTGATTTTTTGAATCTTATAAAAACCCACCCATGTATCGGAATTGAACACTTTAAGAGCTGATCCCTATAAAATCAAGTACATAGATCACATATGTACGGTCAGAATTTATAAGTAAAATGAAAAAAAAAAAACTGAAAAACCCATTTAGCATGCTCATTTACCACCTACCTTGTGAACAACTACCAATCACACACACACACACACACACACATATATATATATATATATATATATATATATATATATATATATATATATATATATATATATATATCGAGAGAGAGAGAGAAGTATTGGCTACTCTCCATCCTCCAAGGAAAACCATTAAACCACCTGCTTTTAACATTTTCTAATTTTTCAATCAAGTCCCATAAATAACTACTACATAATTTCTTTAGTAAAAGAACATGTTTGTGATGCATTGTGGAACATGTTTGTGATGCATTGTGATTTCGACCAAGGCACCTGAATTTTCAGGCGACAAAAGGGCAAAACTGTCAAGAAAAAAGTAAATCCACTAAATTTACCATATTTTTTAGTTGTGGCCAGTTATAGTATTGTGTGAAAAATTAGTATCATCTATGTCATTATCTATTATGAATCCATGACGGATGCTGCTGCTGCTACATCAACTTATTATTATTATTATTATTATTGTTGTGGGTTAGAGAGCATAGTTCAACCAATTTGGATGGTCCAAAATTGTTATGGACCCGATCAAGTACCTCCAATTGACTTCAGATGGAACTAATGTTGTCAAAATCGGTTTATAGCAATCAAATTGGGTTTCAAAATGATTCAAGAAATCGGTGTGAATGGAATTGAATCACTTTGAATTGGACCATTTAAAATCTGATTTTTATTAAAAACAAAAAAAATAATTTTTTTAGAAAACACAAAGTTGACCGATTCAGGTTGCACCGGACTGATTCGGGCCGATATTGCCGATTCAAATAATAAACAGACATCTTTCTTAAACCCTCGAACAGACCCGAAAATTAAATATGTTTTGGGACGGATTTGATACAATTCGACCGATTCAGGCTGATTCGATTTGAATATGCTGAACCGGGCCGATTCGATTTGATTGTTACAAAAAAGGGGTACGTAGAAAAGATCAAAACGGAAGAGAACAGTCGATTCTTCTCACACAAGCCAAGGGGTGTTAGTAGACGGAGCAAGTGATTATCCGATCTGGCCGTAATTCTCCTACACAAACACATTTGTTTCTGAAATGATGGATCTTATACCAATGGGTCGGGCAAGAGATGGATTGCAAGCGACTTGTGCTCTCCTTTCGGATCCAATATCCTAAACAGCCATATCCAGTTTGTGTTTTCCATTAATTAATCTTGATTCCTGATCTGATCAATTTCCAAAACCAAATGCATGCATAGTCTCCCAGTATGGATCTGAATCCGAATTCATGTCCATCATATAGGATCCCCTTATATCCACATCCAAACACGATCCAAACCATTTATATCCTTAACACCAGCTGTTGAATTTGTAGATTGCGGGATATGAATTAAGCTCATCCAAGATATACGAAGAAGGACTCACAAGATTATTCCTCTTTAATTGTTTGTATACAATAGTAAAAGGTAATTAAATGAGGTGGACCACGTGGGGGCCACCTGGGTTTTTCCTCTCTTGTTAAAAATCCATTAAATAAATATAAACAATGAATTAATATCAATAAAAATACAATGACGGAGAAAAATGGCATGTGAAAAATGTGCCATTCGGAAAAGATATTTTCCTCTCTCAAAAAAAGAAAAAGAAAAAGGAAAAAGATATGTGCGACTCTCCCCGGCTTCACTCCGTCCTGAGGCCAAGAATTCCGGTCGCCGGAATTTGACACAGTCCAATCTCAGAACGTCCAGAGAAGGGGCTGATGATGCGGATACCCCAACCCACCTGCCTCCTCCTCCTCCAGGTCCACCACAGGAGGCACAGCATATCCGCCAGAATATTCGTGGAAAGACATGCAGTTGCTGTCGAGGCCGAACCCACTTTCTCCGGAATCCGCCAGTGCCCACTCCAAGTTCGACTAGTCAAAGTCAATGCCAAAGTTCGTCACATCGCTCACAGAAGCCAGCACTGCCACGTCGCCTGCCAAAGAGGATTCAGACATTGCCACGTGTCTCTCACTCGTGTAATCTGAGGTGGCAGCCTCGTCTGCGCCGTGCGTGAACCTCGCGGCTGCTGCCTGGATCTCGGCGGGGCTGAGCGACGAGGCGGCGGATATCTCCGGTGGTCTGTCGGGGAAGTTGAACCTCGCGTTCTGGCCGCGGAGGCAGAACACCGCGGCATCGTAGGCGCGGGCCGCCTTCTCCGGCGTGTCGTAGGACCCCAGCCAGATCCGCTCCCGGCTGTTCGGCAGCCGGATCTCCGACACCCACTTGCCCCATTTCCGCTTCCGAACTCCCTTGAACTTCATTGTTACAGCTCCACCTTCCATGCCCCTCTCAGAATTGCTTCTCTCCACAGCCTTTGCCATCACCATGTGATCACTCTTCCTTTCAGAGAACAAAAATGCTTCAATCTCTCACAAGATGACCACTCAATGTTCAATCTAAGTGTCTCGATTGATCGAATCACTTGTCCAATTGGGTACTAAGAAAAAAGTGATCTCTTTTGAAAAAAAATCTCGGCTGACAAGATTTTTTGTTTTTGAGAGGGTCTCTCTTTGGAGTTGCTGATTGCTTGAGGAGTGAGAGTGAGGTGTAGTTCAGTGACTATATATATATATATATATATATATATATAGTCAGCTCGTTGTGTGCTGCTTATGCCAACGAGTTTAAAGCGTGTAAATAGTGATAGTCAAGCAACGTGGCTGATTTCAACTCTTTCTCTCTCTAGAAAGTGATGGGTTGGCAACCGCGTTAGGGTTTCCACAACCTGCGTTGAGTTTTGTGGATAAGATTTCGTTTTTTGATATTTTAATATCACTTCCAGGACCCTTCCTTGTCAAGACCATATTATTTTTCTTCTTCTTGATTTGTGGAGTGGTAACTGAAAGGGATGTTTTTGGAATTTTTCTTTTATGGATTAAGGGCAGTGTTGTCAGTATCAAGAATAGGCCTGAATCAGCCTATTCGGCAGAAAAATGATACGATACTGACTTGAATAGGCTATTTTTTATAAATATAAAAGTAAATTAACATTAATTTTAATGGTTTTAACACGTGTCGTGTTTTGATTGACACATACTATTTTTAATTATTTTTTGGCCAATTCATTTGAGAATCAATATCGGGCCCGAGTCGCTTGAATCGTTGGCCACACGATACAAGTCCGATTCTGGTTAAGGGCATGAACAAATAGTGAGGAATGTGGGCAATTATGCAGGTGGGACGCTCTGAATTGGCTGTGTTGGAGGGGGGCACGTTTGTGAACTAAGCGTGCTTATCATTGGGTAGGGCAGCATATGGATCCGATATTAAATCTCAGTCTGACATGTTTGCCATTGAATTTCTCTGCTATCAATGACAGCACATTGGCTGACCTTTGATTGATAAAACCCTTGCCCTCTCCCTACCCACCAGGGAGTACGCCCAACTTTGATCTTGTCGCAAGGGATGCTTCTTGTAGGTTTCAAATTCATGAGTCACATTCACAAATTGCCCCCGAAACTATCGTGGGCCCACAAAAAAATCTCAAATTCTTCAATTTTTTCCAATAATAGTAGGCCACTCAAAATTTTTTAAAAAAAAAAGTGATTCATTTTTTGTAGTATTCAGCTTTTGGAGTGATTGAAAGGCCACTTGTTCTACCTTTATTGGAATGCCGTAGAGCAAAAAAAAAAACGAGTTTTCTTTTCAACTATTCTACAAAAAGACACTAGACAGGTTATTCTTGTGTGGTTTTATTAAGAGTATATCAGGGCTCGTTTGATGGCTGGTTCAAGATTTGACTGAACAAAAGAACAAAACAGACAAAATGCATGCTTCGTGTAACAAGTGTACTCAATCCAACGTTTGGTGACTTGTTCATGAAAGCCGTGTTCAGCCTGTATTTCTACAGGCCTGATTTGCGGCCGCTCCATCCCAAATCACGCACAACTAATCAAACATGCCCCTAAAGGAGAAGACATGGGGGTAAGTTGGAGCATCCCTATGACATAGCTTTACAAGGGCAGAGAGGGTGCTGTGGTGAAATTGACAGTGAAGGAGTGGTGGGGCAGACCTGCCAAGAAAGGTCACACTTAGCACATAGGCAAAGGAGGGTATACTTTAGAGGGCTCACTTTCCAAAGCAAGGTGCCCTAAACCAGGCCTTGCATTGGTTGAAATTTTGAAATGGATACAATTTTAGCTCAGACATGGCCTTGCCTAAGCACATGATTTGCAAACATGGCTAACAGTATGGCTGAACCAAACTGACCTATAGGTCCAGCCCTAACCCTAGCAGATTGATAAGCCTATAGGATGGTTAGACCAAGCTAGTTGGGTCAGGAACCAAACCTGACTAGAATGACCTGTCACCAAACTAAGGTATAGCTTGACTGGTCCTAAAATCTATGACCAACTTTGAGAACACCCCACCATCGGGGGCTCCGCTTGTCTGGTAGGAGCAGCTAGTACACGTCACCTTGTGTTGGGACGGTGCAAGTTCAAATCCCAATGGTATCGTTGTATAACTGATAGGGGTCTGCCTAACCCAGTTAGACTTTCAAAAAAGAAATTGAGAACACCCGACTTGGTGGAACCAAAACTGATTGGATATGTATGGCCGTTTTGGGGCCTTTATATGTGGAAATTGTATTGGACTTTGATAAAAACCGTGATGAGATTTTCTACACATGGTTAGGATAGGGTTAGATTTTTGCATTTCAATAGGCCTGAGATAATTTTCCCTCCCAATTAAGCATGGGCACGATGAATTATGGGTAGGGGTGTCAACTGGTAGGGTTTGGTTCGGACCTAGGTGGAACCAGACTTGACCCGAGTCTAATCGGGTCCACTATAAGAGAAACCATACCCAGACCCGATAAGAACTACATGAACCAGACCTGGACTATACCGGGTAAAATAATATATTTTTATCATTTTTTCATTGAAAATTTGTGGGTCTTATTTGGAACTCGGGTCGGGCCTGGGTCTGGTACAAATTTCACAAACTATACCCAGATCCATGTATTAATCGGACCTTTGGGTCCAGACCCGGGTCTTAATCAGGTCTTCTTATTTATCACCATACCTGGACCCTATAGGGTTTGGTCCGGGTCAGGTCCACATAAACCAGACCCATTGGCACCCCTAATTGTGGGTTACACAGGTGTAATAGGGTCGGTTTAGGTTGGGTTTTGTCAGACCCATTTTGAAATAGATCTAAACATTGAACCTAAACACTACCCAATTTGATTCATGTTCCTGTTTTGGTCCGAGTATGACTGAACTTACAGACACCTATGAGTTAATGGTTTTGGGTATAACTTGGATCCAGTATAGATAGCTCTCTTTTAAACACATATTTTTTAATCAGGTCTAAAAATTGGTCCCAAACATGACCCAATTTTGATTCAGGTTCATATTCTGTTCTGGGTATGAATGAAATTGTAGACCCATATGAGCTAATGGGTTTGGGTCTAAATCAGGCCTGGTATAAATAGATGAGTTTTAATCAGGCCCATATTTTAATATGCTTGGATCTTATCTTTAAACGGGATTATATATTGGGTTAAAGTTTGCTACAATCATTAATTTGTATGACTTAGTAAATTTCATTTTTTTTATTTTTTGGGGGTCAAAATAACCTCATGGATATGATCTACATATTGTTTTTAGTATGAACCAGCTTTTGGATCCCTGGAACCCGACTTATATAGGGCAGTAGAGGTTCTTCCAATGATGCAAAAACCGACCATTGCAAACGCATCATAACGTGTTTTTTCATCAAAAAAATATGAACAAAAGGTTGATTCCACTAAATCGATCATGCTGAACATGTCTATGATGTTAGATTAAGTCAGAAGGACATGCATCGTGAGATTCCAACTAGAATGTGGGCACAGTACAATAGACTATATTGGATATAAACATTTGTAGGCAGTCAATGTTCGATTCTCATGGGCATCACCCCTCTGCTCTGCCTAAGCCAATGCCTAGCATAAACCCGGGGGCAGAGGTCCTAGCCTCGGAGTTTATGACCGTAGGTATGGCAGGCTGAACCAGCATGACCAGGTCTTTGTGCCGGGTGTGGTTTCTTCAGGTTATAAAAAAAAAAAAACGAAAAGCTTATAAGATCAGTATTTTAAAGCATACCAAGAAACTGGTTTGGGTACAAACCAGGTTGGGCTTTGGGTTGGTTTGGTTGGTGGGGTTTCAGGTTTGGATTGGGTTTGAAATAAGTTCGGATACAAACCAGATTCAGGTCTAAAACCATTTTGATCGGGCAAAAAATCAAGTCAGCTACACGGAGATACAGTTTTATACTATTTTGCCCAAGAAACGGCCTATTTCTAAAATGAGTTTAGATTTTAGACTCAACCTAAATCCACGGGTCTATCAAGATCACGCCGGATCCATCATAGTTAGTTTAGGGCATCGGATCAGGTTAGGTATACCATATCTAATTGCACTCCAAGCTGCACATGAGTGTGACTTCGTGCAGTTAAAGTGCACCAAATATAATCACACACTTGCAAACACAAAAATACATGCACGTACTTACGCGCACACAAACAAACGCAGATATTCGGTTGATTGGCTAGCTGAACCAATATCCAATCCACTTAAGAGCCATCTGTCCCACACTTTTTTTTTTTATAATTCAAGGGAAAAAAACACCCACAACCGCACATTGACCGGCCTCCAGTTAGTAAAACCCTTGAGGTCCAAACTGTCCACCAGGAAGTACACCCGGCTTCAACCTTATGTCAAGGGATGCCACTTGTGGGTTTCAAACTTTGTGACATCCCTCTGTCAATATGGTGCATTCACAAGGCCAAACAAGGGAGACCTTGTGGGGTTGTCCCACACACTTTTAGGCTAATATTTAGGAAAAAAACACAACCAGGTACATTTGTCCATCATAGTGTGGGAACTTAGTTGTCAAAAAAATGTGCTTAGGCTCTTCCTAGGCCTAGGCTGGCTAGGCGTAGGGTCATGTAGGCTTACGTGTCTAGGCGGTAGGATCATGTTTTTTACCTAAACTGCTTAGATTGTTCGTGCTTAATTTTTATTTTTATTTTTGTTTTTTTGTTTTTTTCTTTCTTTCTTTTCTTCCTCTCGCTTCAAAAGCTTTCTTTTTTTATTCTCTTATTTTCTTCTTTTATTTTTTTATCTTTTTTTTTTCTTCTTCCCCTTCCTTTCACCCCTCCGCTTACTTGTTAAATACAAAGCCTAGGTAGTCTCTCAGCCTGATGCGCAGTTGCACACACATATATTTTATGTGTAATTGTATATAATTATATATATATATATACATATTTGTGCACTTAATTCATATATAATTTATAAGTGTATGAGTTATCTATTTGACTGTCTTATATAATATAATTATTTTACAGTGTTTGACAACATGTTATTATTTGTCTATTGCTTATTGTTGATTGATTTTATGTTGTATACATGTTTGTTATTAATTTTAGTAGTTTGTTAAAATATTTTGTATTTTTTTTATTTAAGGTACTGCTTAGTCCGCCTAAGCCTTGCCTAGTCTTTTTAAGTACTCACTGCCTAAGCTCCGTCTAGCGCCTTTGACGACTAAGTGTGGGACCATATATCCAATACCATCATGGTTAAAAAATATGCCTTATATCCTGTTCACTTGACTTATATATGCGTTCAAAATAATTAACCCCTTTTCCCTTTTCAGACCTGCACGGTGTGCGCATGGACTGCCTTCCCCTCTCCCTACTCACAATGCTTGTAGAACCTAAGTCAAACCCACTAAAAGTAAGTGTTGTTTCGGATAGAGATCAAGGCCTATTTGACTTGAAAAATGTCTAATGTAGCAGTAGAAATAAATAAATAAATAAATATATATATATATATATATATATATATATATATATATATATATATATATTGCTACTCTCCACGGTATGAGCAACCTAGTTGAAAAATCATAGATGCAATTGTACCCACTCAAACTAACCTCACAGATGTGCTTGACATGTTTTGTCAACCGATGGTCGAGGATTGATGAAACCATCCTTTAAGTCAGAGTCTCAGGTCATCGAGCAAGTTGACTCAAGCATGTTATTTGACTTGCCAATCTTGATAAATAATGCTTGACATAGAAAGGGGACACATTGCCAATAAGATAATCCTATGGTGTTTCTTTAGTGCTTTAGTTACAAGATCGTGTTAATGCAAGCTCCATTAAGTTAGATACTGGGCACAAAATAGCAAAATATCATTTATTTCTTTAGACCAAAAAGGATTGGTTTTACTTAAATGAGATAGGAGGTCGAAACCTCCTCTCAATGCTGCACTTTTAAACAAGTGAATCCTGGATGGTGTGTTTTTTTTATCAACAAAAATCTTGCTTCAAATAGTCTTGCAGATTGGTTCTAATACTCTCTTTCTCTTAAAGCCTCAACAAAAATCATGCTTCAATGCTCGTGAAGAGTACTATTTATAGATCATTCTAAGCTCAACTCTGAAGTTTCTTCAGGCTCTAGTGTATTTTTTCAATACCCATCCCTTTATCATTTCCAAAATTTTAAACATTTCTGCATTTACAATATATGTATCTTACTTATTGTTAAAGCAATAAATGCTAAAAATTAAATCAGTTATAAAAGTATGTATATAAGCTTGTGAGAAGTTGGCAATGCATGCAAAGTGAAAAAAATATAAAGGTGTCTCATAAGGATCTCTTGTGATAGTTACTATGATGCTACTAAGGTATTGTGCTTCTCACCCTATGGGTTGGTCATATGAAAACTAAATAATAAGTTCAAATATAAATGATTTATAAGAAAAAAAATCAATTTAGCATGCATTCATTCAAAAAATAACAAAATTAGCAATTAAAATACAAAACTCTTAAACTGTAAGTCATATATGATAACAGATTTAACATGCATTCACTGAATAAATTATATAATTAAGAATTAAAATAGAAAATCTCTAAAATCTAAATCATACATGAGAAAAAAATCAGATTTAACATTCATTCACTAAATATATTAAAAAATTAGCAATTAAAATACAAAATCTCTAAAATCATACATGAAAAAAAAATATAATTAGCATGCATTCACTAAATAAATTACAAAAAATTAAGAATTAAATTACAAAACTCCTAAAATCTAAATCAGACATCGAAAAAATAAAATTAGCATGCATTCACAGAATAAATTACACAATTAAGAATTAAAATGCAAAACTTTTAAAATCTAAATCATACATGAGAAAAAAAATAGAATTAGCATGCATTCACAAAATAAATTGCATAATTAAGAATTAAAATGAACAACCCTAAAATCTAAAGCCTACATAAAAAAATCAGATTTAGTATGCATTCATTCAATAAATTACAAAAATATAGATTACAATGTAAAACCCCTAAAATGTAAATTATACATGAAAAAAAATGAATTTAGCATGAGCAGAAGAGAGAGAAATAGAATGAGCAACTTCGATGAAGGATGCCGCCGAGAGAGCAGGACATCGGAGAGGGGAACTAAGTCAAACACGAGAGAGAGAGAGTCAACGGTTGAACGTAGTAGAGAGAGATAGAGAGAGAACTTTGAAAACGATGGCCAACGACAACTAGTAGTCACTAGCGATCGCTGGTCTTCGGATTGAGAGATACAGAGTGTGTGTAAAAACCCAAAAAGGGACACATTTTGTCCCTTTTGCGTTTTTAGTTTCGCTAGCTCACTCTTGTAGTGTGCTAGAAAAAACTAAGGTTTAACTGGTGCACTGCGTGAAGGGGCCAAAAAAATTTATTTTTTTCTGTCGCACTTATTTGTTGCTCCAGAAAAAATTACTTTTATTGGCTCACTTTTTGTGTGCGGTAGAAAAAGTTCATTATACTGGTGCAATATAGTTTGCGCCAGTATAACTCACTCTTTCATTGGCGCTAAGTAAAATAGCGTAAGTGAAAAGGCTCTTTTACTGGCGTGCAAGGGAGTGCACGCTAGTAATACAGGATTTTCTTGTAGTGATAAATTTCATGACAAATCTAAACTTTTCTATAACCATAGACAAGCAAAAAATAAAAGCAAAAAATGAGGGTGATATGTCCACTAAATTGCAAATTAATTAGCCAACAAAAGGTGTGCTTTTGACGTGCATGACACTTACATTAAGCATCACTTTTTCCCTCTTTTTCTTTTTCTTTTTTCTTTTTCTTATTCTTATGGTAATAGACAGGTATAAGTTCATACCTTTGGTGTGAACAAAAATCATTATGACAAGCCATGAATACTCACTTCATGGTACTTCAAAAAACAAAAGGTAAACATGTCAATTAAACAAAAGGTAAACATGTCAATTAATAGTCCTTGTCTGTTCGAGTGTATGCTATCAGTATCTGCTTATTTGAACTGCTGATACGTATTCTAGTATCATTTTCAATTGGATAAATCTTTTTTACTTTCACCCAAGAGTCCTCCAACCTGTAAAACTAGCTAACATTTATTTTTCTTTTGGCAAATTGGTGAGTAGTCAAATCCAAGATAGCAATATCTCTCAGCTTTGATATTGTAGCTTCACCATTCTAGCTAAAAATTTATGTTTATCAATATAAAAGAGATAAAACAAGGGGTGGGAGCATATTACTGTGACAACTGAGACAAATGGATATAACTTGTCAGATACTTGATACAGAATGATGCTCGGGCAGTAAAAGAAGTTTGGTATTCAAGGGACTTGTTCATGCCAAGTTTGGTGTCCAGTTAATGATGGTTGATTTGTAGATGAGATTGTACAAAGTTTCATATTTCAATAGGTCTTTGGAGCTCTTTTGGCTGAGCATTTCACTATTTCAATTCCTGTAATTTATCCATCCACATCATTCATTTTTTTTTTTTGCATGACCATTGTTCTGAGCATCTCGAGTTAATAAACAGTGTTTTCTTCTGTTTGTCATTAATACTCTTATAAACTTCTACTTCATTTGATTGAGGATGAGATCTTTGTTGGACAAAAGATGATGAAAGGAAGGGAGACAATAATGTTCATGGAATAACTCTAAACTTTGTTAACCATAAAAAAAACAAAATTTGAGGGTGATATGTCATCCAACAAAATCTATGATTTTGATGTGCATATGACACATTAAGCATCACTTTTTCCCTCTTTTTCTTTTTCCTTTCTCTTTTTCTTTCTCGAAATCTTAATATATGGTAATGGACATGCATAAGTTCATGCCTTTTGTGCCAAAAAAATCCTTTTGAGCAGACGCCATGAACACTCACTTCATGGTACACCAGAAAAAGAAAGTAAACATGTTCATTAATAGTTCTTGGTCATTGTCATAAAAAAATGTCATTATTTTGCCCAGATCCGCGGGTTCCATAATTTCCCTTCACCCTTATAGATATATTAAGGTAGTTCGACTGTATGCTATCTGTATTTGCTTATTTGAACTGCTGCTAACGGCCTATGTATTCTGGTATCATTTTCAATTAGATGATCCATCGATCCAACTGGAAAAGGTTTTAACTGGATAAATCTTTTTATTTTCACCAGAGACTCCACCAACCAACCTGTTAAACTAACAATTATTCTTCTTTTAGCAAACTGGGGAGTAGCCAAATCCAAGATGGCAAGATTTTTGAGTCATAATAGTGTAGGTTCACCATTTCAGCTGAAAATGTATATTTAGCAAGATAAAACAGAAAAAAACTGCAGGTGGGACCATATTATTGTGATAATTGGGACCAATGGATATAACTTCTTATTGCTTGATACAGAACGATGCCCGGGCAGTAAAAGAGGTTTGGTATTCCAGGGATTTGTTAATGCCGAGTTTGGTGTCCGGTTGATGGTGGTTGATTTGTAAATGAGATTGTATAAAAGTGCATGTTTCAACGGTCTTTGGAGCTCTTTTGGCTGAGCATTCCACACTCTTTCAATTTCATCCATCCACATTTTTCATATATTTTTTTTCTATAGCAATGAACAATAAAGATATCACTATATTTATTCCTTTTAACTATGAATCCCCTAACATTTAACCTGAATCATCATTTGTTTGAGCATCTCGAGTTGATGAAGTCTTTTCTTTTGCTTGTCATTAATACTCTTATGACTTCTTTCATTTGATTGAGGATGAGATTAGGGATGGCAGTGGACGGAGGGGAAACGGGGCTCCACCCGCCCCTTTTGGACTGGGGATGGAGGACATGAAACGGGGATGGAGGTTAAAATCAAAACTGGCACGGGGATGAACTTATGCTTTTCCCTGCCCCGCCCCGTCCCCGTCCCGATCCCCATCTTGCCCGGCCCCGCCCACCCTGCCTCACACCGTTTGGACCGAGGATCAAAGACATGAAACGGGGATGAAGGCGGGGATGGAGGTTAAAATCAAAACCTGTGCGAGGATGGAGGTGGGGATGAGGGCAAGATTTTGAGATGGGGTGGGGGTGGAGGCCTTGTCCCCTACCACCACCCCGGTCCACTGCCATCCCATAGATGAGATCTTTGTTGAACAAACGATGAGGGAGATAATAATGTTCATGATATAACTCTAAACTTTTATATAAACATAAACAAGCGAAAAATAAGCAAAAATTGAGGGTGATATGTCCACTAAATTGCAAATTAGTTAGCCAACAAAAAGGTGTGATTTTGACGTGCATGACACATACATTAAGCATCACTTTTTCCTCTTTTTGTTATTCTTTTTTCTTGGAATCTTAATATATGGTAATGAACACACATAAGTTCATGCCTTTGGTGAGAACAAAAATCTTTTTGAGAAGCCATGAATACTCACTTCATGGTACACCCCAAAAAAAAAGTAAACATGTCCATGAATAGTCCTTGGTCATAGTTGCCAAAATTTGTGAGTGGGTTATTTAATTTCCCTTCACCCTAATAAATATAATAAAGTAGTTCGACTGTATGCCATTTGTACCTGCTTATTTGAACTGTTTCTGACGGCCCAAGTGTTGTGGTAATATTTTCAATTGGATGATCCATTGATCCAATTCTAAGAAGATTTTAACTAGATAAATCATTTTTACTTTCACCTAAGACTCGTCCAACCTCTTAAACTACAATTATTCTTCTTTGGCAAACTGGTGAGTAGCCGAGTCCAAGATGGCAAGATCTCTCAGTTATGATATTGTAGCTTCACCATTCCATCTGAAAACTCATGTTTAGCAGGATAAAAGAGATAAAACAGGGGATGGGGGCATGTTACTGTGATAACTGGGACAAATGGATATAACTTCTTAGTTACTTGATACCAAATGATGCCCGAGCAATAAAAAGAATTTTGGTATTTCGGGGGACGTTCATGCCAAGCTTGGTGTCTACTTGATGACAGTTGATTTGCAGATGAGATTGTACACAAGTAGAAATTTCAGCAAGTCTTTGGAGCTCTTTTGGTTGAGTATTTCACCTCCTTTCAATTCCTGCAATTCATCCATCCACATCATTCATTATTTTTTCTTTCTTTCTATTTATGGCAAGAAAGAATAAAAATATCACTATATTTATTCCTTTTCTTATTCCTTCCAAGCACAGAATAACCCCAAGAGATCGTGCAGTGCTCATAAGTCAAAATATGACATTGAATTTCATGTCCATTTGAGATTTCAATAGGACAATGGTTCTTGGTCCATGGTCGATCTATGGATCAAACACAAACACCAACATAACCTCCCCTCCCCCACCCAACCCAAACAAACAAAAATGGATATAAAAAAAACTTGCTTTGCATAGTGGCTTGCTGGTACAAGTGACACAAAGGATTTTTAATAATGGTCACAATCAACTGATCATGTTTACTTGATTTTGCCAATTTTCTAGAAAGATTTAGTTATTGGTAACTGATCATATTAAGCTTAGTGCAGTGTGATGATTTTATCTACACAGTAGATTTACTATGTCGATGAAATTCTTACCTAGATTTCAATTTGAGAACACTTAATTTTGAATGCTTTTATGAGAAACGCTTGTTGATATTATTGTGAAAATGATGTGAC
Organism: Nuphar pumila; assembly: GCF_984573655.1. Taxonomy (NCBI): domain Eukaryota; kingdom Viridiplantae; phylum Streptophyta; class Magnoliopsida; order Nymphaeales; family Nymphaeaceae; genus Nuphar; species Nuphar pumila. The sequence continues at coordinate 40,121,794 of NC_143255.1, forward strand.
TATACATGCGAACACACACACATACGATGGTTTATCTTACATGACATATAACAACAAACCTGGGCACATTCCTAGCCATGTGATCAGAATATCTGGACATCAGTTGAGCTTGGAATCAGTTAAACCAGTACATATATAACAGAAACTTTGGCCAAACCAGGCTCCCAATCAGTTTATTGATCAATCAAAAGTAAATCTACCTGAGAAGATTCAATCATGACATTGGGGGATTTCTCGGTCATATAAAATATTTCTTCACCAGTCCCATTCTCTCATAGCCCGATACTTTGCTGCCTTTAACAAATCTAGTTTAGAGAAATTGGCCAGTGCAGTTCCTCACAGTGAATCCAACCAGCAATTTATGGCCAGAATATTGAAGAAAGTAGTTGTTTAAGAGTTACCTTATAGTCAAGGTAACCTAAGTGGAATTTGAAGACTACTTTTTCTTTTCAAATTTATACATCACATGACATAGTGGCTTTGGTATAAAGATGGCAGACCATATTGAATACACCAAAGGCTACATCGTGCATTCTATAAGCACAGTTAAACTTAATAATTGAAATCATCACACACACGCACACACATCATTCTGAAATCACAGTTAAACTTAATTAGTGAAATCACCACACATACACATCTATAATTTTGAGGTTATCACAGATCTTTGCTATCTGCCTTAATCCAACAACTACTTTAAGAAAAAACAAATCTGCTTCTACTCGCATACAAAAAGATCTTAATCACCTAAACTGCTACAGATAATGCATAAAGAGCTAAATTTTTTGCCAAAAGTTAAAGTTGTGCATCAACTGTTTAAACAGATAATGACTATGCAGCATGTCAAGATGATCATCAACTGGACTTGGTTAGAACTCTACTTGGGTCAGAATTAAGTCATATTACAGTTGAATGAAACCCAAATCCAGCTCAAAATGGGCCAAATCCATATTCATAATCAGCTCAACTAGTTCTCAGCATGATAAGTGTGAACCATGATCTACAAGGTAAATTAGTCGTAGACTATGTCACATGGGTGCGGGTGCGACACGGGTGCGGTGCAATTTCAAAAATTTTGGACACGAAGACTCGGCTATATATATATGTCAAAGTTATGCCCATTAGGGGACAGGTGATGAGTTGTGAAGCCTGATTCAGGGTTTTTTTCCTTACAGGAGGGGGGGGGGGGTCCCCCTCGACGCGGGTCCCATTGCGCGGTCAGCAGGCGGGGGTCCAGGGGGGGCGCCCCTGGCGGGGGGTTATAGGGGGGCAGCCCCCCCACCCCCCAAGATTTTTTTTAAAAATTTTGTAGCCCAGATTTAAAAAAAAAAAAAAAAAACTAAAAAATGGACCAGAATGACCCTGGGTGCATTGACCGCACCCAGGGTCGGGTTGACCAAGTCCGAGCTGCACCCGTGTCGGTGCGTGTCGACGATGGTGCATCGAACTTGTCCGTGTGACATAGGTCATAGATAAACACCAAATACCATTTCACTAATTGGCCCACATACGTGTTACTAAGTCACCAGTTTTGTGGGGGTTGAATTAGACAGTTGAATGATCAGGTCACAATATCACAACTGACGGGTCCCAAGTTCAAATCCTGCACGGGTATACCCAGTTTGCCTTTAAAAAGAAAAGATGGTTTTGTGCATTAAAGGAACAATAACCTTTAAAAAGCAAAAATATCTGCCGATACAAGTGGCCTTCTTTGCAAGGTAAGATCTGCTTATGCATACAATAGGAAAATAAGAAACACAAGGACCTGCAGAAACAAACACATTACAAAAACAGGAGTGTGAAACTTGCAGCATTCTCAAATTGACAATACAAATACCAAAGTCTAGTGCTATTACCTTGACTCACTTCTCCAAGCATAATTTCATCTAGCACAAAACAATTCTCAAAAATATGCTCATTCCTGTTAAGGTGGACAGTGATGATAGCATAGGTGCATGGTATAAATACATTTCCTCTTCTCAATTTACAGTAAATATTAGTTATTGCATAATCAAATCTATTTCCAAATAAACAACTAGCCACCAAATAACAGTATAAGGATAAACAAACTAGTCAACTTTTATAATGTGCTCATTCCTGTTAAGGTGGACAGTGATGATAGCATAGGTGCATGGTATAAATACATTTCCCTCTTCTCAATTTACAGTAAATATTAGTTATTGCATAATCAAATCTATTTCCAAATAAACAACTAGCCACCAAATAACAGTATAAGGATAAACAAACTAGTCAACTTTTATAATGCGGAGATAAAGAACAAAATATTTTATAGAAAAAAGGGTAATTCTGAATTAAATCACAAACACCTGCACAAATAGAATAAAGTCAAGTGCTACTTTTTATGCATAAAAAACTGGTTTTGTTGCCAAAATTTTAAAATGTAAGATCAAAATGACAAGCATATGAAATCACTACATGAGTAAATGTAATGTACGCAGTTATGCAATTCTCCTCTTATAAATTAGAAGTCAATAAACTAATCCTTCCTTTAAAATGCAAAAAAGTGATTACTCAACTCAGTATTTATGCTAAGAAATTGAAAATTCATTCAGTTTTAAGCTTTGGGTTTAAGAAGGATCCACATAAACCAGATTCATGGATCTTTTTTAAAGAATGATAAAGCCATTAACACTGAAAAGTATATAAAGAAAACAAATAAGTACACTTACATCTGGACAAAGGCATTGAGGTCTTGTATAGGTTGCCGGTATAAGAGTCAAAAACCAGTTATGGAAAAATTACAAAAGAAATACCAGCACTAGCTCAAAAGATATATACTCATACAATGGCATTATATTCAGACATGAACCGGTTTATCAAAGAAGGATGACCTTATGTAGATCTTGCATTTATTGAATGGTGTTCAACACCCGAGATAGGAAACCACCTTCCTCTTTTTTGTCATTGTCTACTTCACCTTTTTCATCTTTTTCTTCAAACGGACACCATGATAAAGAGAAAGAAAAGAGAAAAAAGTGGGCTACTGGCTAAACAGTGCGTAAGAGGATATGCCCATCCAATAAATACCAGAGGTGCCACATTACTTGATCACATTAATGTGCCACCTTGGAGGAACTTTAACAATTCAGATAAAAGACTGGGAATTTTCTGTATAAATCTCCAGTGCAGATGTGCATGTCACAAATGTTGCATGGATCAATAGAACTTTGCCTACATATGCATTTTCACTTGCATTTGACGGTATAAATGAATCTATGGCTCATCCAGTACTCTTTACATCAAATAATTTGGAAGTTAAGATTCATTTTCTTGACTTGCATTTTCATCCAATTTAGGCCATCCACTTTTGTCCTTTGAAACTTTACTTTAATTCAATTTCTTGATCTAACGTGGGTTCCATGATAACTGAAAGATGAAAATCATGTCCATATGGTTGAATCTACTTGATAAATGCAAGAGTAGATGAAGTTCTACTCATCATTATCATCATGCATCGTCCCATCTACATTAGGTCAGCCTTACAAGTCATATTACTTCATTCCTGTTAAAAACTAAAATGAGACCCGACAATTCTTTCACGTCCCTACTTACTGTCTTCCTCAAAGGCTTATTGAAACATGGATTACCAGTTTAGATGCCTCAATTTTACTAATGCAAATTCATCCCAATCTGAAATCACAGACCAACCTCGTAACTCAAGTCACCATGCAACTGAGACCCCTAACTATGGAAAAACCTCACTGGTGTCTTGCATAGACTCCCAAAGGAACCCGATCAACTTATCATGATTCGTGCCAAATTGCCAAGAAAATTTTAAATATGAAAAGGAGGAAAACAATATCATTTATCTACGTGAAACATAATCTAATAATGAACCGTAAACAAAAAAACATTTAATAAAGACATATTCCTCTTTCTTAGTACCATAAATGAATTTAACATCAAAACATGGAACACGATGTGTGCATCATGAAACAAATGCACGAAAATAATTAAGATAACCTTATCACCATCTTGTTCTTCTTCCCAGCTGACAATAGAATCACTTTCCCTTCAACAATATCATCTTCTTCTATCACCTTCTCCTCACTATCAATCCTCCTATTGTTCATGTAAAGTCCCCCTTGCTTCAATAGACGACGTGCAGCTGACTTACTGGCAAGCAATCCAGAAGAAACAGAAATATCAAGAAGAGAGGAATTCAACACTTTATTGTAAGCTAATGCACAAGATGGCACATCCCCAGAAATATCTTCAATGGTCCTTGAATCAAGCTTTGTCTCTGCTCCAGGTTTCAATGCCTCTGTTGCTTTCAGAGCTTCTGACAAACCCTCTTCACCGTGAACAAAGCGAGTTACTTCCTCGGCCAACCGCCTCTGCGCCGAATTGGGCACATAGCCATCCTTCTGCATCCCTTCTTCCAATTCCTCAATCTCTTCCATACTCAAAAAGGTCAGAATCTTCAAAAAGCGTATCACATCAGCATCCGGAACCGAGAAAAAATACTGATAAAACTTGTAAGGCGACAACATCGCTGGTGATAACCAAATCGCCCCGCCTTCTGACTTCCCGAACTTCGTCCCATCGCTCTTCAACAGAAGAGGAAACGTCAAACCATATGCACCATCAACCTGCAGAATCTTCCTAATCAATTCAGTACCAGCAGTGATGTTCCCCCACTGATCACTACCACCAATCTGAACACTCACCCCCTCGTTCTTAAACAAGTGAAGGAAATCATACCCCTGCAACAGCTGATAAGTAAATTCAGTATAACTCATCCCCTCCTCCGAATTCAACCGCTTCTTGACGCTCTCCTTTGCAATCATCGTCCCCACTCTCGCGAACCTTCCGACGTCCCGGAGGAAATCCAAGAGCCTAAACTCCTTATACCAATCATAATTGTTCAAGATTTCCACAGAACCCCCATTACCCACATCCAAATTCAAATCCTTCCCCCTACCCAAGATAGTAATCAGTGTTTTCTGGATTCCGAGAGTGTTTTTCACCAGAGTTTCTTCATCAAGCTCAGGCCTTTCCACACTTTTACCAGAAGGGTCACCAACCCTTCCAGTAGCACCCCCAATCAAGGCAACAATCCTATGCCCACATCTATGGAACCATGAGAGAACAATGATACCAATCAAATTGCCCAAGTGCAGACTTTCTGCAGTTGGGTCAAAACCACAATACACTCTCAGGGGATTCAGAGAAGGAGTAGAGGAAGCTGACCTGATTTCCTGGCTTGTGATGGATTCAAGGAGGCCTCTTTCTTGAAGAATATCAATGACATTGGGGCTTTTGTGGGATGCTTCGATGGTGTTTGAGGTACCCACATCTTGGTTTTGGGATTGGGTGATTCTGAGGGGTCTGGACGAGTGGACGGGCCTGAAAAAATAGTGGCTTTTGGGGATTTTGGCTAGAGAAAGAGGGGCGAGGTGGTGGACTATGAGGTTCCTTGAAGCAGCAAACATGGCTAACGGGCTTGCGCTATCATAAGTCGTCCACCACAGAAACCCAAGCACAAACAAAGTCTAGGGCACAGATATGTGCCCCCCGACTCCACCTCTCTCTTTCTGCCCTCCCATTCCTGACCCCGCCTCTCTCTTGAAACACCACCAGACAAGAGGATGGCTCAGGCTATTCACCGTTCAGAGGCACCACTGCACAAGTCCTCTCTCTCTCTAAATTTTTGCTCAGGCCATGGCCTGTGTGCGTGGCTGCGCTCGACCGTCTGCCATCAAATGGTTGTGGACATCCGAACTTCTGCTTGTGACTTTTTTGGGGTTAGAGATTTTCATTATTTTTTGGTTTTTTTCAATAACCTATGAAATTTATAACGGTGTTTGTTAGGAATGAGGATTTAGGTTATTTATTTATTTTTTCTAAATAGTTTGCTTATCAATAATTATGTTCTAAAACTTTTGTATTTTTTTTTAGCTTAGCATTTAGGGTTTTTAATAAAATAGATATTTATTAGTTCTTTTTGCATTTTGCTTCAATCAAGATTAGACATGATTCCACATGCTTAATTTTAATTAGAATTTTGAGGGTTTTGGTTGTTTTTTTTTTCAATTAGCTTCGGCATGAATTGTTAGGATTGAGGGGTTTTATTTATTTTTTTGAATAGCATGAATAATTAATTAGGTTTTAGGTTTTTTTAATTAACATATATATGTGAATGGTTACTTTTTAGGATTTAAAATTTTTATTTAGTTTTTATTTTTTAAATAGCATGACCCATAAATATTTCTTTAGGTTGTAGGATTTTTGTGCTCTTTTTTTCAATTAGCATTTAGGTACCTCTAAAAAAATTAATATTTAGGTATTTCTGTGTTTTTTTCATTTCAATCAACATTAAACTTGATTCCACGTGTTTGGTTTTAGTTAGAAACTTGAAATTTTAAGGTTTTTTTTATTATTACATATATGAATGATATTTGTTAGGATTTAGGTTTTATATTTAATTTTTTTAAATTGCATGAATATTTAGTTAGGTTTTAGGATTTTTTGTGTTTTATTTTTCAGTTAGCATTTGATTTTGATTTTTTAAATGAAATGAGTATTTAATTAAATATTTTTGCATTTTTATTTTCAATCAACATTAAGCATGATTCTACATGACTAATTTTAAGGTTTTCTTTTCCAATTAGCATACACGCATGTAAATGATGCTTATTTAAAATATTGTTTTTTAATAATTTTTAAATAGCATGAACTATGAATATTTCATTAGGTTTTAGGGTTTGTATGTTTATTTTTTTCAATTAGCATTTAGGTATTTCTTTGTTTTTTCTTTCCAATCAAACATTAAACTTGATTCCATATGCTTGGTTTTAATTTTAAGGATTTTTAATTATTATATATATATGAATGATGTTTGTTAAGATTTAGGATTTATGTTTTATGGTTGCACTTTTGGAGTGAATATTTTTAAACAATATTTTGCAATAAGAACATTGGAAAATCGTCAACCAAAGATATAAAACCAACTTTCCACCAAAGTGGCGAGTACGGGTCGAATCCACAGGGAACGGGAACATTCTGAATTAATTCCAAAATAACACTTTATTAATAAAGACAAAGTTTACATCTATGTCAATGAGTACAAGTTACATTGCATAACATTCTAATTATGAAAATAAACTACAATAGGCGGCTAAGTCTCCAGCAGGTCTCCAGGGGCATTTCTGTCTTTTCATATCAAGTGCAGTCGCACATCACAATTGAATTGCATCTGTTAACCTGTTCTAACTTAACAACCTACATAATAAAAACAAAAAGTCAGTAACTAAATCAAGAAATCATCTAAATTACATCTAATACTAATTCTAAACTATTTCTACATTAAACTACAGTTAATTTAAATATCTAAAACTAAAATTATACTAACTAAGTAAACTAACTAAACTAAATAACTCTAATTACTCTAAATACTGTTAATATACTAACTACTATGTGAGAGAACAGTAAAACTACACGAAATCAGACAAATAAGTAAAAGACTGTTTTGTTCCTAAAAAAGGCAAAAATGGATTCTGACAGCTTTTCGCAAAACGACTGTTTGAGGGGACAAACGAATTCCAAATTTGGTCAAATCACTTCTATTCTGTAAAAGACAGATCTGAGAAGCTGACGCATTTTAAAGAAGTGAAAAATACATTCTGGATCTCCAGAACGAAGCGTTTCAAAATCAGGATAAATTGAGAAATCGCAGGACCCGAAATTTCAAAATCAGAAAAAGCTGTTTTCATAATACGCTTAAAAACCAGACCAAATCAACTCGGATCGAGCTGAAATTTGGTCTGCAAACAGTTAACACATCAATGTGGAGAATAGAAAAATAATATTCAGAAAACTCACGAAAAATCCACATGAACTAGCTAGTTCACGATCGGGTAAAAATTAGGGTTTTGGTTCAATGCACTATTCATCCCTTTGAATCCACATTTGACATTTGGACATTGAACCATGTACAAAAACAGTCCTAACTGAACCTAACCTACTGTTAAACTACAGCAAACAATAACAATTAAACTAAGTTATAAAATTTAAGAAATACCTAACCTAAACTCACTAATACTCTAAATAAGATATCTAAATGAGTATAAACTCTAATTAAACCTAATTTAAAACATCTAATATTACTAACTAACTTAACTATCTATTCTAATATTAATTCTAACTACGGTTAGGCTTACTAAGCTAATAACTAACTAGGTTAGTTATCTAGGGTTAAATATTAACTACGGTTAGTTAGGGTCGGTTAATACTAACTAGGGTTAGGCTAACTAGACTAATGACTAACTATAGTTAGTTGACTAAGGTTACTAGGTTAACCGACTAATTAACTAGAGTGTAACTACTAGGGTTGCTAACATTAACTAGGGTTAAGGGTTCACTAGGTGACGGTTTAGGATAGAGATTTGAATACACGCCAACCTAGAGTCACTAACTAACCTAACTAAGGTAGGGTCGACTAGGGTTAGATATGGTTGACTAGAGATATGACTAGGGTTAGGTTAACTAGCTAGGGTCGGTTTGGGTTAAGAGGGTGTAACTAGGGATCGGTTACTTAAGACTAACTAGGGTTAATGAATTAACTATGATTAACTATGGTTCGGTTAAGGTTAAGAGGGTGATTAGGGTACTTAACTAGGTTTAGGTAAGGGTTTACTAAGGTCAAATGAGATTAACTAGGGTAGACTAAGGCTCGGCTCAACTAACTAACTAGGTTAGTTACATGGGGTAAACTAGGGCTAACTAGTTAATTAAACTAAGGTTAGGGTTAAATATCTAACTATGGTTAGGATATATTAACTAAGGTCGACTAGGGTTTACAATGGTTGATTAGGGTTTAGCTAACTACAGTTATTAACTAACTAGGGTTAGATAAGGTCGGTTAGACTAGGGTCGGTTAGGTTTACTTAACTAGGGTTAGTCTAGGTGGCGGTTTTAGAATAGGATTCAAATGGGTTCACGCCAACCTAGCTTGATTTTAATTAGGCTAATACTAATTGATATTTCCTAAAATACTAAAGTCAATCTAAATTAAATCCTATCTTCAATATACTCTAGAGTTAGCACCTACCTAATTAAGTATACACGATTTTCTAAAATCCATACTATTACTAACTTACTAAATTAATTAACATTAATCCTATGCTACGTTAAACTAGGAAAGAATAAATAGGGCTAATAAATTTGAGAAGCACGATTTTGGTAGAGGACATCTCCTCCTCTTCTTGCCTTAATTGCACTTAGGGGAAGGCTCATCTTCAAAAACCGTCCAACCCATTGGATTCATACGTTTTTCCAAATAGGCATTAAAAACTATTGAATCCCTTTTGAAAACCTTCTAAAATCACACTACACAATTTTGACTAGTCTTAAATGAAGAAATAGCATTTAAATTCTTGCCAAAATCGAGTAAACCATTTCGGAAACCACCAAGCATTAAATCCTCTTTTTGAAAATCTTTCCCAAAGCATCCCACACGATTGTTGGGGTTGGCTTTAAATACACATTTAGAATTTCAAATCTTTCCCCAAAAAACGTGTAGACATAATTAGAAGGACCTTTGGAATTCCAAAGGTTTTCCAAAAATCGTGTAACCCTCTTAAAAAGGTCTTTGGAATTCCAAAGGGTTCCCCATTGGAAAGGAGAATGCATTAATGATTAGATTGGGAAATATAATCTTCTTAAATACTAGCCACGAATTGGGAGGAGATGTATTCATACCAAAATCGGATTTACACTTAAAAGACCATATTGCCCTCCTAAATTTCAACTCCATCTAATTATTTTACTATGCTAAAATATAATTAATCTAACTAACGTAACATATATACAAAGCAAACAAAGGGTATAAAGGGAAAGCTACCAAAATCAAACCTATCCCTATTAACTACTACACGAAAATTAAAAACACTAAGTTAATGCTAAATTAACTACCACAAAAATCACGAATTATGCAACCTTGATGGACCTCTAATGGCCGCCCTACCTATGAGGAAGAAGAAGACACTCACACTAAAAAATTGGAAAATCTAATTTTAACTAAAAACACAATAATAATTGCAAAGCTAAATTAAACTAAACTAACAAACGATTATGACAATCTAATTTAAACTAAAAAACACACAAACTAAACAACCAACATGCTGGAAATTAAATCATAACAGAAAACGAATTCTATCAAATTACTACAATCGACTAACCTAAGAACAAAACAGAAATTCATAACCTAAACTACTACACGATTTAAAATCTAGTAAAAACCTAAAGAATGATTAACAAATTGACATGAACATAACAAATAAAAGAACTACAGAAAATGCTACAAACTGCTGAACGTCCTACCTAAAAACCGGAAAAACTACACTCGACTAGACAAGTTTAGCAAAATCTAAAAATACATAAAACATGAAATCATCTAGACACTTGTCCTAAGGTACTAACTCGAACAAAACAAGAACCATTAGACTTAAAACAACTGAAAAACGCAGACATGCAGAAATCTCATTTCAAATACACGCACATACTCAAAAAGACATTAAAAACGCCCAACGTTGGATTGAAAAACCTAAAAGTAAATGACCCAAACACCTAAACATCCTACGTGCTGGCTTTTGCACGAACAAAAGCTACACTAAGGCTGACAAAAATACAGAAAAACACCCACATATTACACACGCACATGATAGGTTTTAACTAGAAGCAATGGGTGAGAAGACCTACCTTTTGGCCGATCCGAAGAATGGGGGGATGAAGAGAAGAGCGGACTTTGCTTGGCTTCGCACCGTTCAGGACCTCGTTGATGCTGGAAATACACCATGGTACCATGTCCTACAGCTGCAACACGTTGGAAATCCACCGAAGATGAAGTGTGAACCGATTCTCGATCGGGGGGCGTAGAAGACCGGATGGAGATAGAGCCGGCCCTTCTCGTTGGAGTGTTTCGCACTTCTACACGAGAATAGATGCTTCCCACCTCTGCTGCACCTGCAAAACACAGCAACAATGGAGATTAAACAACATGGAAGATAAAGAAATGAAAAGAGTTGAAAGGGAGACAAGGTAGAATGCTTGGTTCTCAAGCTTTTCTCCATGTCTTCAATGGAGATGGAAGGAGGTGGAAGATGAGAAGGGGCTGGAGCTAGAATCGTGCCCCTAGCGAACGAAAATCAAGACAAAGACAAGGTGGAATGGGTGCCCCCTCTCCATTTTGATGATTTGGCTTCTTTTGGCTATTTTACAAAAACAGGATTAAAATAAAAATATTTGCAGGGCGCCTCTTTCTGCAGGGGGGTTTTTAGAAAATGTTTTTACAAAACTTAAGTGGGCTGGAGCTGCGTTAAATCCATGTAATTTGGTCCAAATCCAAAGTCCAAATGGGCGTCTGGATCCAAATCTCTCAAATCGGATCCGATATTTGACCCGTTACACTGTAAATGCCATAATTCCTTCAAATTAACTCCGATTTTGATGAAATTAGAACCAGAGCTCTCTAACATCATTATGCATCTAAGTGTATGCTTTAAACCTATAGATGATGCATTTATGTAGTGAAAATGTATTAATAAAACATGATATTTATGCATTATCAAATACCCCCATGCTAGAATAATTGCTAGTCCCTAGCAATACACTCTAACATGCAATAAAAATATGGACTACCCAATAATCATGAAAGCTCTTATTAAATAAAAATAAAAAATACTGAAGAAATAAAAACTAACCCACTTTCGTAGGAATCACGGTTGCATTTAGCACATGCAACAAGCCCTTTAAACCCCTGGGTTACCCCAGTGGACGAGTAAGGACTCGTGAGGGTTTGCAGAGATGCTACCCACAAACATCAAAATCATGCATGAATAATTTTTCAGAAATAATAGGCAATTAAGAACTTATTGTAAACAAATATTTCATGTAATCTACATTTTCAAAACAAATTCAGAAATTTCTATGCCACCATAGTAAAAATCATTTTTCTTTCACTTCTCTAAACTTGTAATTATTTATGAATCTTTTTCAGAAAATCAAGTATTATCATGTTTTACTCATTTATCCTCACCTGTATATTTTCTGCACAGTAATTCAGTAATTATTCTTAAGCATTGAATTTCTCTCTTTAAGCTCATTCTTTTTCTTTTTATATTCAATTTTCACTCTTTTTCAATCTTCTAAATTGAGCACTATTTCGAATATCAAGTCTCATGACCCGTGTAGCGAGCTTTAGGTCAGTGACTCCCAAGTCGGCCGGCCTTAGGGCACTAGATACAAAGTATCCCTCAGACTTAATTGCTCGAGTCACTAAACCTTCAATTCTAATAGTTACGTATAGTTTTCCTCTCATCACGTGCAATGTCTCTATCTCTTAGGCTTTCTATGCAGTCCATGTAACAAGTTTTTGAGTCGGTGGCTCCCAAACCAGCTGGCTTTAGGGCACCAGGTGTAAAACACCCTTCAGACTCTACTTACTCGAACCACAAAGGCCACAGATATCGACTAAATAAGAGAATGACCTCCTTCGTTATCCATTTCGTAAAAGACTCAAACATTTCAACTCGTGTCTGAGTTCTACTACTTGGATTCACGAAGACATCAACAACTAAATGTAGCTTTATACTATTAAGCTCATTTTTCATAACATAATTCAATTGCTCACTTTTCTCATAAAACACACTGTGCATACTTATACTTAAGTGAATCAAAACTTTCTAACATATCAAATACTATCTTTTCTTTTCTATTTCATAAACCACTACTCTATTTAAATCAGATAAGAAAAAAAATATTTTACATGGGGCTTATACATTTCTAAATTGTCAGATCATGTAGAAATACAATCATAAATGCTACAAATTATTCTTAAAAGACCTACTTTTATGAGTTTTAAGCTATCAGACCTGAAGAATTTTTTTTTTTTAAATTTATGCATCTAAACCATCCCCCCATGCTTGAATGACACTGTCCCTAGTGGCATACAGAATAATGTAAACATGTAATATAGATGCACACTATAGAACAATAAAATGAATAAGGAGAAAGGATTGATACAACCTGGCATACTCGACCCTCTGGAGTTGTCGATTGACTGGACTCTGCACTACCACTATGCATGTATAGATGCATAGTTTTCTGCTCATTTGGTCAATGTTCTACTCTTGAAGGCTTCTTCATATCCGATTACTTGGACTCATACATTGATGGATCGGATGTTCATACATGTACACAATGAAATTCAAATGAAATCAAAATAAAATTCAGAATAAAACAAAACACATAAACAAATACTACTTTATTATAATGTACATATGATACATCTAAATAATATAAAACATTAATATATAACCACTAACTATGTTAGAATAATCTACATCTAAATCAGTAAAACAATGAACAAAGTAGCAGCTAACCTATGTTAGAATTAAACTAAGATAATCAATCTAGTCTAAGTCAGAAAATTAGTAATTACTCTACTTTACTCTATGTCAGATTAATCTAATTACTTTACGAAATAAAAAATGCATCTACTCTAAATCAGAAAGTTAAACAACTAACTGTTTTAATTATGTTAAAGCTATCTAATTAAACCATGCAACTATGTTAACAATGTTAAACTAAGTTAATTACTCTATGAAATAAGAGATAAGCTATTCTAAATCAAAAAATCAGCAAATACAGGAATTCACAACTATTTTATCTAAGACTCACATGTTTAATATATCATTGAAGCATGAAATTCAGTGAATCTTTAAGAAAAATAGCAAATGAACCCTATATTTTTCTAACAATGTTAATTCTACAAACTAAAATGATTAAATAAACTAAGCTAAACTAAACACATATATTAATAAAATGATATCTCAGAAATATTCATAATATATCGCCGTTCCCCGGCAACGGCGCCAAAATTTGGTTGCACTTTTGGAGTGAATATTTTTAAACAATATTTTGCAATAAGAACATTGGAAAATCGTCAACCAAAGATATAAAACCGACTTTCCACCGAAGTGGCGAGTACGGGTCGAATCCACAGGGAACGGGAACATTCCGAATTAATTCTAAAATAACACTTTATTAATAAAGACAAAGTTTACATCTATGTCAATGAGTACAAGTTACATTGCATAACATTCTAATTATGAAAATAAACTACAATAGGCGGCTAAGTCTCCAGCAGATCTCCAGGGGCATTTCTGTCTTTTCATATCAAGTGCAGTCGCACATCACAATTGAATTGCATCTGTTAACCTGTTCTAACTTAACAACCTACATAATAAAAACAAAAAGTCAGTAACTAAATCAAGAAATCATCTAAATTACATCTAATACTAATTCTAAACTATTTCTACATTAAACTACAGTTAATTTAAATATCTAAAACTAAAATTATACTAACTAAGTAAACTAACTAAACTAAATAACTCTAATTACTCTAAATACTGTTAATATACTAACTACTATGTGAGAGAACAGTAAAACTACACGAAATCAGACAAATAAGTAAAAGACTGTTTTGTTCCTAAAAAAGGCAGAAATGGATTCTGACAGTTTTTCGCAAAACGACTGTTTGAGGGGACAAACGAATTCCAAATTTGGTCAAATCACTTGTATTCTGTAAAAGACAGATCTGAGAAGCTGACGCATTTTAAAGAAGTGAAAAATACATTCTGGATCTCCAGAACGAAGCGTTTCAAAATCAGGATAAATTGAGAAATCGCAGGACCCGAAATTTCAAAATCAGAAAAAGCTGTTTTCATAATACGCTTAAAAACCAGACCAAATCAACTCGGATCGAGCTGAAATTTGGTCTGCAGACAGTTAACACATCAATGTGGAGAATAGAAAAATAATATCCAGAAACCTCACGAAAAATCCACATGAACTAGCTAGTTCACGATCGGGTAAAAATTAGGGTTTTGGTTCAGTGCACTATTCATCCCTTTGAATCCACATTTGATATTTGGACATTGAACCATGTACAAAAACAGTCCTAACTGAACCTAACCTACTGTTAAACTACAGCAAACAATAACAGTTAAACTAAGTTATAAAATTTACGAAATACCTAACCTAAACTCACTAATACTCTAAATAAGATATCTAAATGAGTATAAACTCTAATTAAACCTAATTTAAAACATCTAATATTACTAACTAACTTAACTATCTATTCTAATATTAATTCTAACTACGGTTAGGCTTACTAAGCTAATAACTAACTAGGTTAGTTATCTAGGGTTAAATATTAACTACGGTTAGTTAGGGTCGGTTAATACTAACTAGGGTTAGGCTAACTAGACTAATGACTAACTATAGTTAGTTGACTAAGGTTACTAGGTTAACCGACTAATTAACTAGAGTGTAACTACTAGGGTTGCTAACATTAACTAGGGTTAAGGGTTCACTAGGTGACGGTTTAGGATAGAGATTTGAATACACGCCAACCTAGAGTCACTAACTAACCTAACTAAGGTAGGGTCGACTAGGGTTAGATATGGTTGACTAGAGATATGACTAGGGTTAGGTTAACTAGCTAGGGTCGGTTTGGGTTAAGAGGGTGTAACTAGGGATCGGTTACTTAAGACTAACTAGGGTTAATGAATTAACTATGATTAACTATGGTTCGGTTAAGGTTAAGAGGGTGATTAGGGTACTTAACTAGGTTTAGGTAAGGGTTTACTAAGGTCAAATGAGATTAACTAGGGTAGACTAAGGCTCGGCTCAACTAACTAACTAGGTTAGTTACATGGGGTAAACTAGGGCTAACTAGTTAATTAAACTAAGGTTAGGGTTAAATATCTAACTATGGTTAGGATATATTAACTAAGGTCGACTAGGGTTTACAATGGTTGATTAGGGTTTAGCTAACTACAGTTATTAACTAACTAGGGTTAGATAAGGTCGGTTAGACTAGGGTCGGTTAGGTTTACTTAACTAGGGTTAGTCTAGGTGGCGGTTTTAGAATAGGATTCAAATGGGTTCACGCCAACCTAGCTTGATTTTAATTAGGCTAATACTAATTGATATTTCCTAAAATACTAAAGTCAATCTAAATTAAATCCTATCTTCAATATACTCTAGAGTTAGCACCTACCTAATTAAGTATACACGATTTTCTAAAATCCATACTATTACTAACTTACTAAATTAATTAACATTAATCCTATGCTACGTTAAACTAGGAAAGAATAAATAGGGCTAATAAATTTGAGAAGCACGATTTTGGTAGAGGACATCTCCTCCTCTTCTTGCCTTAATTGCACTTAGGGGAAGGCTCATCTTCAAAAACCGTCCAACCCATTGGATTCATACGTTTTTCCAAATAGGCATTAAAAACTATTGAATCCCTTTTGAAAACCTTCTAAAATCACACTACACAATTTTGACTAGTCTTAAATGAAGAAATAGCATTTAAATTCTTGCCAAAATCGAGTAAACCATTTCGGAAACCACCAAGCATTAAATCCTCTTTTTGAAAATCTTTCCCAAAGCATCCCACACGATTGTTGGGGTTGGCTTTAAATACACATTTAGAATTTCAAATCTTTCCCCAAAAAACGTGTAGACATAATTAGAAGGACCTTTGGAATTCCAAAGGTTTTCCAAAAATCGTGTAACCCTCTTAAAAAGGTCTTTGGAATTCCAAAGGGTTCCCCATTGGAAAGGAGAATGCATTAATGATTAGATTGGGAAATATAATCTTCTTAAATACTAGCCACGAATTGGGAGGAGATGTATTCATACCAAAATCGGATTTACACTTAAAAGACCATATTGCCCTCCTAAATTTCAACTCCATCTAATTATTTTACTATGCTAAAATATAATTAATCTAACTAACGTAACATATATACAAAGCAAACAAAGGGTATAAAGGGAAAGCTACCAAAATCAAACCTATCCCTATTAACTACTACACGAAAATTAAAAACACTAAGTTAATGCTAAATTAACTACCACAAAAATCACGAATTATGCAACCTTGATGGACCTCTAATGGCCGCCCTACCTATGAGGAAGAAGAAGACACTCACACTAAAAAATTGGAAAATCTAATTTTAACTAAAAACACAATAATAATTGCAAAGCTAAATTAAACTAAACTAACAAACGATTATGACAATCTAATTTAAACTAAAAAACACACAAACTAAACAACCAACATGCTGGAAATTAAATCATAACAGAAAACGAATTCTATCAAATTACTACAATCGACTAACCTAAGAACAAAACAGAAATTCATAACCTAAACTACTACACGATTTAAAATCTAGTAAAAACCTAAAGAATGATTAACAAATTGACATGAACATAACAAATAAAAGAACTACAGAAAATGCTACAAACTGCTGAACGTCCTACCTAAAAACCGGAAAAACTACACTCGACTAGACAAGTTTAGCAAAATCTAAAAATACATAAAACATGAAATCATCTAGACACTTGTCCTAAGGTACTAACTCGAACAAAACAAGAACCATTAGACTTAAAACAACTGAAAAACGCAGACATGCAGAAATCTCATTTCAAATACACGCACATACTCAAAAAGACATTAAAAACGCCCAACGTTGGATTGAAAAACCTAAAAGTAAATGACCCAAACACCTAAACATCCTACGTGCTGGCTTTTGCACGAACAAAAGCTACACTAAGGCTGACAAAAATACAGAAAAACACCCACATATTACACACGCACATGATAGGTTTTAACTAGAAGCAATGGGTAAGAAGACCTACCTTTTGGCCGATCCGAAGAATGGGGGGATGAAGAGAAGAGCGGACTTTGCTTGGCTTCGCACCGTTCGGGACCTCGTTGATGCTGGAAATACACCATGGTACCATGTCCTACAGCTGCAACACGTTGGAAATCCACCGAAGATGAAGTGTGAACCGATTCTCGATCGGGGGGCGTAGAAGACCGGATGGAGATAGAGCCGGCCCTTCTCGTTGGAGTGTTTCGCACTTCCACACGAGAATAGATGCTTCCCACCTCTGCTGCACCTGCAAAACACAACAACAATGGAGATTAAACAACATGGAAGATAAAGAAATGAAAAGAGTTGAAAGGGAGACAAGGTAGAATGCTTGGTTCTCAAGCTTTTCTCCATGTCTTCAATGGAGATGGAAGGAGGTGGAAGATGAGAAGGGGCTGGAGCTAGAATCGTGCCCCTAGGGAACGAAAATCAAGACAAAGACAAGGTGGAATGGGCGCCCCCTCTCCATTTTGACGATTTGGCTTCTTTTGGCTATTTTACAAAAACAGGATTAAAATAAAAATATTTGCTGGGCGCCTCTTTCTGCAGGGGGTTTTTAGAAAATGTTTTTACAAAACTTAAGTGGGCTGGAGCTGGGTTAAATCCATGTAATTTGGTCTAGATCCAAAGTCCAAATGGGCGTCTGGATCCAAATCTCTCAAATCGGATCCGATATTTGACCCGTTACACTGTAAATGCCATAATTCCTTCAAATTAACTCCGATTTTGATGAAATTCAAACCAGATCTCTCTAACATCATTATGCACCTAAGTGTATGCTTTAAACCTATAGATGATGCATTTATGCAGTGAAAATGTATTAATAAAATGTGATATTTATGCATCATCAAATACCCCCATGCTAGAATAATTGCTAGTCCCTAGCAATACACTCTAACATGCAATAAAAATATGGACTACCCAATAATCATGAAAGCTCTTATTAAATAAAAATAAAAAATACTGAAGAAATAAAAACTAACCCACTTTCGTAGGAATCACGGTTGCATTTAGCACATGCAACAAGCCCTTTAAACCCCTGGGTTACCCCAGTGGACGAGTAAGGTCTCGTGAGGGTTTGCAGAGATGCTACCCACAAACATCAAAATCATGCATGAAATTTTTTTCAGAAATAATAGGCAATTAAGAACTTATTGTAAACAAATATTTCATGTAATCTACATTTTCAAAACAAATTCAGAAATTTCTATGCCACCATAGTAAAAATCATTTTTCTTTCACTTCTCTAAGCTTGTAATTATTTATGAATCTTTTTCAGAAAATCAAGTATTATCATGTTTTACTCATTTATCCTCACCTGTATATTTTCTGCACAATAATTCAGTAATTATTCTTAAGCATTGAATTTCTCTCTTTAAGCTCATTCTTTTTCTTTTTATATTCAATTTTCACTCTTTTTCAATCTTCTAAATTGAGCACTATTTCGAATATCAAGTCTCATGACCCGTGTAGCGAGCTTTAGGTCAGTGACTCCCAAGTCGGCCGGCCTTAGGGCACTAGATACAAAGTATCCCTCAGACTTAATTGCTCGAGTCACTAAACCTTCAATTCTAATAGTTACGTATAGTTTTCCTCTCATCACGTGCAATGTCTCTATCTCTTAGGCTTTCTATGCAGTCCATGTAACAAGTTTTTGAGTCGGTGGCTCCCAAACCAGCTGGCTTTAGGGCACCAGGTGTAAAACACCCTTCAGACTCTACTTACTCGAACCACAAAGGCCACAGATATCGACTAAATAATAGAATGACCTCCTTCGTTATCCATTTCGTAAAAGACTCAAACATTTCAACTCGTGTCTGAGTTCTACTACTTGGATTCACGAAGACATCAACAACTAAACGTAGCTTTATACTATTAAGCTCATTTTTCAAAACATAATTCAATTGCTCACTTTTCTCATAAAACACACTGTGCATACTTATACTTAAGTGAATCAAAACTTTCTAACATATCAAATACTATCTTTTCTTTTCTATTTCATAAACCACTACTCTATTTAAATCAGATAAGAAAAAAAATATTTTACATGGGGCTTATACATTTCTAAATTGTCAGATCATGCAGAAATACAATCATAAATGCTACAAATTATTCTTAAAAGACCTACTTTTATGAGTTTTAAGCTATCAGACATGAAGAATTTTTTTTTTTAAAATTTATGCATCTAAACCATCCCCCCATGCTTGAATGACACTGTCCCTAGTGGCATACAGAATAATGTAAACATGTAATATAGATGCACACTATAGAACAATAAAATGAATAAGGAGAAAGGATTGATACAACCTGGCATACTCGACCCTCTGGAGTTGTCGATTGACTGGACTCTGCACTACCACTATGCATGTATAAATGCATAGTTTTCTGCTCATTTGGTCAATGTTCTACTCTTGAAGGCTTCTTCATATCCGATTACTTGGACTCATACATTGATGGATCGGATGTTCATACATGTACACAATGAAATTCAAATGAAATCAAAATAAAATTCAGAATAAAACAAAACACATAAACAAATACTACTTTATTATAATGTACATATGATACATCTAAATAATATAAAACATTAATATATAACCACTAACTATGTTAGAATAATCTACATCTAAATCAGTAAAACAATGAACAAAGTAGCAGCTAACCTATGTTAGAATTAAACTAAGATAATCAATCTAGTCTAAGTCAGAAAATTAGTAATTACTCTACTTTACTCTATGTCAGATTAATCTAATTACTTTACGAAATAAAAAATGCATCTACTCTAAATCAGAAAGTTAAACAACTAACTGTTTTAATTATGTTAAAGCTATCTAATTAAACCATGCAACTATGTTAACAATGTTAAACTAAGTTAATTACTCTATGAAATAAGAGATAAGCTATTCTAAATCAAAAAATCAGCAAATACAGGAATACACAACTATTTTATCTAAGACTCACATGTTTAATATATCATTGAAGCATGAAATTCAGTGAATCTTTAAGAAAAACAGCAAATGAACCCTATATTTTTCTAACAATGTTAATTCTATAAACTAAAATGATTAAATAAACTAAGCTAAACTAAACACATATATTAATAAAATGATATCTCAGAAATATTCATAATATATCGCCGTTCCCCGGCAACGGCGCCAAAATTTGGTTGCACTTTTGGAGTGAATATTTTTAAACAATATTTTGCAATAAGAACATTGGAAAATCGTCAACCAAAGATATAAAACCGACTTTCCACCGAAGTGGCGAGTACGGGTCGAATCCACAGGGAACGGGAACATTCCGAATTAATTCTAAAATAACACTTTATTAATAAAGACAAAGTTTACATCTATGTCAATGAGTACAAGTTACATTGCATAACATTCTAATTATGAAAATAAACTACAATAGGCGGCTAAGTCTCCAGCAGGTCTCTAGGGGCATTTCTGTCTTTTCACATCAAGTGCAGTCGCACATCACAATTGAATTGCATCTGTTAACCTGTTCTAACTTAACAACCTACATAATAAAAACAAAAAGTCAGTAACTAAATCAAGAAATCATCTAAATTACATCTAATACTAATTCTAAACTATTTCTACATTAAACTACAGTTAATTTAAATATCTAAAACTAAAATTATACTAACTAAGTAAACTAACTAAACTAAATAACTCTAATTACTCTAAATACTGTTAATATACTAACTACTATGTGAGAGAACAGTAAAACTACACGAAATCAGACAAATAAGTAAAAGACTGTTTTGTTCCTAAAAAAGGCAGAAATGGATTCTGACAGTTTTTCGCAAAACGACTGTTTGAGGGGACAAACGAATTCCAAATTTGGTCAAATCACTTGTATTCTGTAAAAGACAGATCTGAGAAGCTGACGCATTTTAAAGAAGTGAAAAATACATTCTGGATCTCCAGAACGAAGCGTTTCAAAATCAGGATAAATTGAGAAATCGCAGGACCCGAAATTTCAAAATCAGAAAAAGCTGTTTTCATAATACGCTTAAAAACCAGACCAAATCAACTCGGATCGAGCTGAAATTTGGTCTGCAGACAGTTAACACATCAATGTGGAGAATAGAAAAATAATATCCAGAAACCTCACGAAAAATCCACATGAACTAGCTAGTTCACGATCGGGTAAAAATTAGGGTTTTGGTTCAGTGCACTATTCATCCCTTTGAATCCACATTTGATATTTGGACATTGAACCATGTACAAAAACAGTCCTAACTGAACCTAACCTACTGTTAAACTACAGCAAACAATAACAGTTAAACTAAGTTATAAAATTTACGAAATACCTAACCTAAACTCACTAATACTCTAAATAAGATATCTAAATGAGTATAAACTCTAATTAAACCTAATTTATAACATCTAATATTACTAACTAACTTAACCATCTATTCTAATATTAATTCTAACTACGGTTAGGCTTACTAAGCTAATAACTAACTAGGTTAGTTATCTAGGGTTAAATATTAACTACGGTTAGTTAGGGTCGGTTAATACTAACTAGGGTTAGGCTAACTAAACTAATGACTAACTATAGTTAGTTGACTAAGGTTACTAGGTTAACCGACTAATTAACTAGAGTGTAACTACTAGGGTTGCTAACATTAACTAGGGTTAAGGGTTCACTAGGTGACGGTTTAGGATAGAGATTTGAATACACGCCAACCTAGAGTCACTAACTAACCTAACTAAGGTAGGGTCGACTAGGGTTAGATATGGTTGACTAGAGATATGACTAGGGTTAGGTTAACTAGCTAGGGTCGGTTTGGGTTAAGAGGGTGTAACTAGGGATCGGTTACTTAAGACTAACTAGGGTTAATGAATTAACTATGATTAACTATGGTTCGGTTAAGGTTAAGAGGGTGATTAGGGTACTTAACTAGGTTTAGGTAAGGGTTTACTAAGGTCAAATGAGATTAACTAGGGTAGACTAAGGCTCGGCTCAACTAACTAACTAGGTTAGTTACATGGGGTAAACTAGGGCTAACTAGTTAATTAAACTAAGGTTAGGGTTAAATATCTAACTATGGTTAGGATATATTAACTAAGGTCAACTACGGTTTACAATGGTTGATTAGGGTTTAGCTAACTACAGTTATTAACTAACTAGGGTTAGATAAGGTCGGTTAGACTAGGGTCGGTTAGGTTTACTTAACTAGGGTTAGTCTAGGTGGCGGTTTTAGAATAGGATTCAAATGGGTTCACGCCAACCTAGCTTGATTTTAATTAGGCTAATACTAATTGATATTTCCTAAAATACTAAAGTCAATCTAAATTAAATCCTATCTTCAATATACTCTAGAGTTAGCACCTACCTAATTAAGTATACACGATTTTCTAAAATCCATACTATTACTAACTTACTAAATTAATTAACATTAATCCTATGCTACGTTAAACTAGGAAAGAATAAATAGGGCTAATAAATTTGAGAAGCACGATTTTGGTAGAGGACATCTCCTCCTCTTCTTGCCTTAATTGCACTTAGGGGAAGGCTCATCTTCAAAAACCGTCCAACCCATTGGATTCACACGTTTTTCCAAATAGGCATTAAAAACTATTGAATCCATTTTGAAAACCTTCTAAAATCACACTACACGATTTTGACTAGTCTTAAATGAAGAAATAGCATTTAAATTCTTGCCAAAATCGAGTAAACCATTTCGGAAACCACCAAGCATTAAATCCTCTTTTTGAAAATCTTTCCCAAAGCATCCCACACGATTGTTGGGGTTGGCTTTAAATACACATTTAGAATTTCAAATCTTTCCCCAAAAAACGTGTAGACATAATTAGAAGGACCTTTGGAATTCCAAAGGTTTTCCAAAAATCGTGTAACCCTCTTAAAAAGGTCTTTGGAATTCCAAAGGGTTCCCCATTGGAAAGGAGAATGCATTAATGATTAGATTGGGAAATATAATCTTCTTAAATACTAGCCACGAATTGGGAGGAGATGTATTCATACCAAAATCGGATTTACACTTAAAAGACCATATTGCCCTCCTAAATTTCAACTCCATCTAATTATTTTACTATGCTAAAATATAATTAATCTAACTAACGTAACATATATACAAAGCAAACAAAGGGTATAAAGGGAAAGCTACCAAAATCAAACCTATCCCTATTAACTACTACACGAAAATTAAAAACACTAAGTTAATGCTAAATTAACTACCACAAAAATCACGAATTATGCAACCTTGATGGACCTCTAATGGCCGCCCTACCTATGAGGAAGAAGAAGACACTCACACAAAAAAATTGGAAAATCTAATTTTAACTAAAAACACAATAATAATTGCAAAGCTAAATTAAACTAAACTAACAAACGATTATGACAATCTAATTTAAACTAAAAAACACACAAACTAAACAACCAACATGCTGGAAATTAAATCA
Organism: Nuphar pumila; assembly: GCF_984573655.1. NCBI lineage: Eukaryota > Viridiplantae > Streptophyta > Magnoliopsida > Nymphaeales > Nymphaeaceae > Nuphar > Nuphar pumila. The sequence goes on from NC_143255.1 coordinate 40,145,981, forward strand.
TAACAGAAAACGAATTCTATCAAATTACTACAATCGACTAACCTAAGAACAAAACATAAATTCATAACCTAAACTACTACACGATTTAAAATCTAGTAAAAACCTAAAGAATGATTAACAAATTGACATGAACATAACAAATAAAAGAACTACAGAAAATGCTACAAACTGCTGAACGTCCTACCTAAAAACCGGAAAAACTACACTCGACTAGACAAGTTTAGCAAAATCTAAAAATACATAAAACATGAAATCATCTAGACACTTGTCCTAAGGTACTAACTCGAACAAAACAAGAACCATTAGACTTAGAACAACTGAAAAACGCAGACATGCAGAAATCTCATTTCAAATACACGCACATACTCAAAAAGACATTAAAAACGCCCAACGTTGGATTGAAAACCTAAAAGTAAATGACCCAAACACCTAAACATCCTACGTGCTGGCTTTTGCACGAACAAAAGCTACACTAAGGCTGACAAAAATACAGAAAAACACCCACATATGACACACGCACATGATAGGTTTTAACTAGAAGCAATGGGTGAGAAGACCTACCTTTTGGCCGATCCGAAGAATGGGGGGATGAAGAGAAGAGCGGACTTTGCTTGGCTTCGCACCGTTCAGGACCTCGTTGATGCTGGAAATACACCATGGTACCATGTCCTACAGCTGCAACACGTTGGAAATCCACCGAAGATGAAGTGTGAACCGATTCTCGATCGGGGGGCGTAGAAGACCGGATGGAGATAGAGCCGGCCCTTCTCGTTGGAGTGTTTCGCACTTCTACACGAGAATAGATGCTTCCCACCTCTGCTGCACCTGCAAAACACAGCAACAATGGAGATTAAACAACATGGAAGATAAAGAAATGAAAAGAGTTGAAAGGGAGACAAGGTAGAATGCTTGGTTCTCAAGCTTTTCTCCATGTCTTCAATGGAGATGGAAGGAGGTGGAAGATGAGAAGGGGCTGGAGCTAGAATCATGCCCCTAGCGAACGAAAATCAAGACAAAGACAAGGTGGAATGGGCGCCCCCTCTCCATTTTGATGATTTGGCTTCTTTTGGCTATTTTACAAAAACAGGATTAAAATAAAAATATTTGCAGGGCGCCTCTTTCTGCAGGGGGGTTTTTAGAAAATGTTTTTACAAAACTTAAGTGGGCTGGAGCTGCGTTAAATCCATGTAATTTGGTCCAAATCCAAAGTCCAAATGGGCGTCTGGATCCAAATCTCTCAAATCGGATCCGATATTTGACCCGTTACACTGTAAATGCCATAATTCCTTCAAATTAACTCCGATTTTGATGAAATTCGAACCAGATCTCTCTAACATCATTATGCACCTAAGTGTATGCTTTAAACCTATAGATGATGCATTTATGCAGTGAAAATGTATTAATAAAATGTGATATTTATGCATCATCAAATACCCCCATGCTAGAATAATTGCTAGTCCCTAGCAATACACTCTAACATGCAATAAAAATATGGACTACCCAATAATCATGAAAGCTCTTATTAAATAAAAATAAAAAATACTGAAGAAATAAAAACTAACCCACTTTCGTAGGAATCACGGTTGCATTTAGCACATGCAACAAGCCCTTTAAACCCCTGGGTTACCCCAGTGGACGAGTAAGGTCTCGTGAGGGTTTGCAGAGATGCTACCCACAAACATCAAAATCATGCATGAAATTTTTTTCAGAAATAATAGGCAATTAAGAACTTATTGTAAACAAATATTTCATGTAATCTACATTTTCAAAACAAATTCAGAAATTTCTATGCCACCATAGTAAAAATCATTTTTCTTTCACTTCTCTAAGCTTGTAATTATTTATGAATCTTTTTCAGAAAATCAAGTATTATCATGTTTTACTCATTTATCCTCACCTGTATATTTTCTGCACAGTAATTCAGTAATTATTCTTAAGCATTGAATTTCTCTCTTTAAGCTCATTCTTTTTCTTTTTATATTCAATTTTCACTCTTTTTCAATCTTCTAAATTGAGCACTATTTCGAATATCAAGTCTCATGACCCGTGTAGCGAGCTTTAGGTCAGTGACTCCCAAGTCGGCCGGCCTTAGGGCACTAGATACAAAGTATCCCTCAGACTTAATTGCTCGAGTCACTAAACCTTCAATTCTAATAGTTACGTATAGTTTTCCTCTCATCACGTGCAATGTCTCTATCTCTTAGGCTTTCTATGCAGTCCATGTAACAAGTTTTTGAGTCGGTGGCTCCCAAACCAGCTGGCTTTAGGGTACCAGGTGTAAAACACCCTTCAGACTCTACTTACTCGAACCACAAAGGCCACAGATATCGACTAAATAAGAGAATGACCTCCTTCGTTATCCATTTCGTAAAAGACTCAAACATTTCAACTCGTGTCTGAGTTCTACTACTTGGATTCACGAAGACATCAACAACTAAACGTAGCTTTATACTATTAAGCTCATTTTTCAAAACATAATTCAATTGCTCACTTTTCTCATAAAACACACTGTGCATACTTATACTTAAGTGAATCAAAACTTTCTAACATATCAAATACTATCTTTTCTTTTCTATTTCATAAACCACTACTCTATTTAAATCAGATAAGAAAAAAAATATTTTACATGGGGCTTATACATTTCTAAATTGTCAGATCATGCAGAAATACAATCATAAATGCTACAAATTATTCTTAAAAGACCTACTTTTATGAGTTTTAAGCTATCAGACATGAAGAATTTTTTTTTTTAAAATTTATGCATCTAAACCATCCCCCCATGCTTGAATGACACTGTCCCTAGTGGCATACAGAATAATGTAAACATGTAATATAGATGCACACTATAGAACAATAAAATGAATAAGGAGAAAGGATTGATACAACCTGGCATACTCGACCCTCTGGAGTTGTCGATTGACTGGACTCTGCACTACCACTATGCATGTATAAATGCATAGTTTTCTGCTCATTTGGTCAATGTTCTACTCTTGAAGGCTTCTTCATATCCGATTACTTGGACTCATACATTGATGGATCGGATGTTCATACATGTACACAATGAAATTCAAATGAAATCAAAATAAAATTCAGAATAAAACAAAACACATAAACAAATACTACTTTATTATAATGTACATATGATACATCTAAATAATATAAAACATTAATATATAACCACTAACTATGTTAGAATAATCTACATCTAAATCAGTAAAACAATGAACAAAGTAGCAGCTAACCTATGTTAGAATTAAACTAAGATAATCAATCTAGTCTAAGTCAGAAAATTAGTAATTACTCTACTTTACTCTATGTCAGATTAATCTAATTACTTTACGAAATAAAAAATGCATCTACTCTAAATCAGAAAGTTAAACAACTAACTGTTTTAACTATGTTAAAGCTATCTAATTAAACCATGCAACTATGTTAACAATGTTAAACTAAGTTAATTACTCTATGAAATAAGAGATAAGCTATTCTAAATCAAAAAATCAGCAAATACAGGAATTCACAACTATTTTATCTAAGACTCACATGTTTAATATATCATTGAAGCATGAAATTCAGTGAATCTTTAAGAAAAACAGCAAATGAACCCTATATTTTTCTAACAATGTTAATTCTACAAACTAAAATGATTAAATACACTAAGCTAAACTAAACACATATATTAATAAAATGATATCTCAGAAATATTCATAATATATCGCCGTTCCCCGGCAACGGCGCCAAAATTTGGTTGCACTTTTGGAGTGAATATTTTTAAACAATATTTTGCAATAAGAACATTGGAAAATCGTCAACCAAAGATATAAAACCGACTTTCCACCGAAGTGGCGAGTACGGGTCGAATCCACAGGGAACGGGAACATTCCGAATTAATTCCAAAATAACACTTTATTAATAAAGACAAAGTTTACATCTATGTCAATGAGTACAAGTTACATTGCATAACATTCTAATTATGAAAATAAACTACAATAGGCGGCTAAGACTTCAGCAGGTCTCCAGGGGCATTTCTATCTTTTCACATCAAGTGCAGTCGCACATCACAATTGAATTGCATCTGTTAACCTGTTCTAACTTAACAACCTACATAATAAAAACAAAAAGTCAGTAACTAAATCAAGAAATCATCTAAATTACATCTAATACTAATTCTAAACTATTTCTACATTAAACTACAGTTAATTTAAATATCTAAAACTAAAATTATACTAACTAAGTAAACTAACTAAACTAAATAACTCTAATTACTCTAAATACTGTTAATATACTAACTACTATGTGAGAGAACAGTAAAACTACACGAAATCAGACAAATAAGTAAAAGACTGTTTTGTTCCTAAAAAAGGCAAAAATGGATTCTGACAGCTTTTCGCAAAACGAATGTTTGAGGGGACAAACGAATTCCAAATTTGGTCAAATCACTTGTATTCTGTAAAAGACAGATCTGAGAAGCTGACGCATTTTAAAGAAGTGAAAAATACATTCTGGATCTCCAGAACGAAGCGTTTCAAAATCAGGATAAATTGAGAAATCGCAGGACCCGAAATTTCAAAATCAGAAAAAGCTGTTTTCATAATACGCTTAAAAACCAGACCAAATCAACTCGGATCGAGCTGAAATTTGGTCTGCAGACAGTTAACACATCAATGTGGAGAATAGAAAAATAATATCCAGAAACCTCACGAAAAATCCACATGAACTAGCTAGTTCACGATCGGGTAAAAATTAGGGTTTTGGTTCAGTGCACTATTCATCCCTTTGAATCCACATTTGACATTTGGACATTGAACCATGTACAAAAACAGTCCTAACTGAACCTAACCTACTGTTAAACTACAGCAAACAATAACAGTTAAACTAAGTTATAAAATTTAAGAAATACCTAACCTAAACTCACTAATACTCTAAATAAGATATCTAAATGAGTATAAACTCTAATTAAACCTAATTTATAACATCTAATATTACTAACTAACTTAACCATCTATTCTAATATTAATTCTAACTACGGTTAGGCTTACTAAGCTAATAACTAACTAGGTTAGTTATCTAGGGTTAAATATTAACTACGGTTAGTTAGGGTCGGTTAATACTAACTAGGGTTAGGCTAACTAGACTAATGACTAACTATAGTTAGTTGACTAAGGTTAATAGGTTAACCGACTAATTAACTAGAGTGTAACTACTAGGGTTGCTAACATTAACTAGGGTTAAGGGTTCACTAGGTGACGGTTTAGGATAGAGATTTGAATACACGCCAACCTAGAGTCACTAACTAACCTAACTAAGGTAGGGTCGACTAGGGTTAGATATGGTTGACTAGAGATATGACTAGGGTTAGGTTAACTAGCTAGGGTCGGTTTGGGTTAAGAGGGTGTAACTAGGGATCGGTTACTTAAGACTAACTAGGGTTAATGAATTAACTATGATTAACTATGGTTCGGTTAAGGTTAAGAGGGTGATTAGGGTACTTAACTAGGTTTAGGTAAGGGTTTACTAAGGTGAAATGAGATTAACTAGGGTAGACTAAGGCTCGGCTCAACTAACTAACTAGGTTAGTTACATGGGGTAAACTAGGGCTAACTAGTTAATTAAACTAAGGTTAGGGTTAAATATCTAACTATGGTTAGGATATATTAACTAAGGTCGACTAGGGTTTACAATGGTTGATTAGGGTTTAGCTAACTACAGTTATTAACTAACTAGGGTTAGATAAGGTCGGTTAGACTAGGGTCGGTTAGGTTTACTTAACTAGGGTTAGTCTAGGTGGCGGTTTTAGAATAGGATTCAAATGGGTTCACGCCAACCTAGCTTGATTTTAATTAGGCTAATACTAATTGATATTTCCTAAAATACTAAAGTCAATCTAAATTAAATCCTATCTTCAATATACTCTAGAGTTAGCACCTACCTAATTAAGTATACACGATTTTCTAAAATCCATACTATTACTAACTTACTAAATTAATTAACATTAATCCTATGCTACGTTAAACTAGGAAAGAATAAATAGGGCTAATAAATTTGAGAAGCACGATTTTGGTAGAGGACATCTCCTCCTCTTCTTGCCTTAATTGCACTTAGGGGAAGGCTCATCTTCAAAAACCGTCCAACCCATTGGATTCACACGTTTTTCCAAATAGGCATTAAAAACTATTGAATCCATTTTGAAAACCTTCTAAAATCACACTACACGATTTTGACTAGTCTTAAATGAAGAAATAGCATTTAAATTCTTGCCAAAATCGAGTAAACCATTTCGGAAACCACCAAGCATTAAATCCTCTTTTTGAAAATCTTTCCCAAAGCATCCCACACGATTGTTGGGGTTGGCTTTAAATACACATTTAGAATTTCAAATCTTTCCCCAAAAAACGTGTAGACATAATTAGAAGGACCTTTGGAATTCCAAAGGTTTTCCAAAAATCGTGTAACCCTCTTAAAAAGGTCTTTGGAATTCCAAAGGGTTCCCCATTGGAAAGGAGAATGCATTAATGATTAGATTGGGAAATATAATCTTCTTAAATACTAGCCACGAATTGGGAGGAGATGTATTCATACCAAAATCGGATTTACACTTAAAAGACCATATTGCCCTCCTAAATTTCAACTCCATCTAATTATTTTACTATGCTAAAATATAATTAATCTAACTAACGTAACATATATACAAAGCAAACAAAGGGTATAAAGGGAAAGCTACCAAAATCAAACCTATCCCTATTAACTACTACACGAAAATTAAAAACACTAAGTTAATGCTAAATTAACTACCACAAAAATCACGAATTATGCAACCTTGATGGACCTCTAATGGCCGCCCTACCTATGAGGAAGAAGAAGACACTCACACAAAAAAATTGGAAAATCTAATTTTAACTAAAAACACAATAATAATTGCAAAGCTAAATTAAACTAAACTAACAAACGATTATGACAATCTAATTTAAACTAAAAAACACACAAACTAAACAACCAACATGCTGGAAATTAAATCATAACAGAAAACGAATTCTATCAAATTACTACAATCGACTAACCTAAGAACAAAACATAAATTCATAACCTAAACTACTACACGATTTAAAATCTAGTAAAAACCTAAAGAATGATTAACAAATTGACATGAACATAACAAATAAAAGAACTACAGAAAATGCTACAAACTGCTGAACGTCCTACCTAAAAACCGGAAAAACTACACTCGACTAGACAAGTTTAGCAAAATCTAAAAATACATAAAACATGAAATCATCTAGACACTTGTCCTAAGGTACTAACTCGAACAAAACAAGAACCATTAGACTTAGAACAACTGCAAAACGCAGACATGCAGAAATCTCATTTCAAATACACGCACATACTCAAAAAGACATTAAAAACGCCCAACGTTGGATTGAAAACCTAAAAGTAAATGACCCAAACACCTAAACATCCTACGTGCTGGCTTTTGCACGAACAAAAGCTACACTAAGGCTGACAAAAATACAGAAAAACACCCACATATTACACACGCACATGATAGGTTTTAACTAGAAGCAATGGGTGAGAAGACCTACCTTTTGGCCGATCCGAAGAATGGGGGGATGAAGAGAAGAGCGGACTTTGCTTGGCTTCGCACCGTTCAGGACCTCGTTGATGCTGGAAATACACCATGGTACCATGTCCTACAGCTGCAACACGTTGGAAATCCACCGAAGATGAAGTGTGAACCGATTCTCGATCGGGGGGCGTAGAAGACCGGATGGAGATAGAGCCGGCCCTTCTCGTTGGAGTGTTTCGCACTTCTACACGAGAATAGATGCTTCCCACCTCTGCTGCACCTGCAAAACACAGCAACAATGGAGATTAAACAACATGGAAGATAAAGAAATGAAAAGAGTTGAAAGGGAGACAAGGTAGAATGCTTGGTTCTCAAGCTTTTCTCCATGTCTTCAATGGAGATGGAAGGAGGTGGAAGATGAGAAGGGGCTGGAGCTAGAATCGTGCCCCTAGCGAACGAAAATCAAGACAAAGACAAGGTGGAATGGGCGCCCCCTCTCCATTTTGATGATTTGGCTTCTTTTGGCTATTTTACAAAAACAGGATTAAAATAAAAATATTTGCAGGGCGCCTCTTTCTGCAGGGGGGTTTTTAGAAAATGTTTTTACAAAACTTAAGTGGGCTGGAGCTGCGTTAAATCCATGTAATTTGGTCCAAATCCAAAGTCCAAATGGGCGTCTGGATCCAAATCTCTCAAATCGGATCCGATATTTGACCCGTTACACTGTAAATGCCATAATTCCTTCAAATTAACTCCGATTTTGATGAAATTAGAACCAGAGCTCTCTAACATCATTATGCATCTAAGTGTATGCTTTAAACCTATAGATGATGCATTTATGTAGTGAAAATGTATTAATAAAACATGATATTTATGCATTATCAAATACCCCCATGCTAGAATAATTGCTAGTCCCTAGCAATACACTCTAACATGCAATAAAAATATGGACTACCCAATAATCATGAAAGCTCTTATTAAATAAAAATAAAAAATACTGAAGAAATAAAAACTAACTCACTTTCGTAGGAATCACGGTTGCATTTAGCATATGCAACAAGCCCTTTAAACCCCTGGGTTACCCTAGTGGACGAGTAAGGACTCGTGAGGGTTTGCAGAGATGCTACCCACAAACATCAAAATCATGCATGAATAATTTTTCAGAAATAATAGGCAATTAAGAACTTATTGTAAACAAATATTTCATGTAATCTACATTTTCAAAACAAATTCAGAAATTTCTATGCCACCATAGTAAAAATCATTTTTCTTTCACTTCTCTAAGCTTGTAATTATTTATGAATCTTTTTCAGAAAATCAAGTATTATCATGTTTTACTCATTTATCCTCACCTGTATATTTTCTGCACAGTAATTCAGTAATTATTCTTAAGCATTGAATTTCTCTCTTTAAGCTCATTCTTTTTCTTTTTATATTCAATTTTCACTCTTTTTCAATCTTCTAAATTGAGCACTATTTCGAATATCAAGTCTCATGACCCGTGTAGCGAGCTTTAGGTCAGTGACTCCCAAGTCGACCGGCCTTAGGGCACTAGATATAAAGTATCCCTCAGACTTAATTGCTCGAGTCACTAAACCTTCAATTCTAATAGTTACGTATAGTTTTCCTCTCATCACGTGCAATGTCTCTATCTCTTAGGCTTTCTATGCAGTCCATGTAACAAGTTTTTGAGTCGGTGGCTCCCAAACCAGCTGGCTTTAGGGCACCAGGTGTAAAACACCCTTCAGACTCTACTTACTCGAACCACAAAGGCCACAGATATCGACTAAATAAGAGAATGACCTCCTTCGTTATCCATTTCGTAAAAGACTCAAACATTTCAACTCGTGTCTGAGTTCTACTACTTGGATTCACGAAGACATCAACAACTAAACGTAGCTTTATACTATTAAGCGCATTTTTCAAAACATAATTCAATTGCTCACTTTTCTCATAAAACACACTGTGCATACTTATACTTAAGTGAATCAAAACTTTCTAACATATCAAATACTATCTTTTCTTTTCTATTTCATAAACCACTACTCTATTTAAATCAGATAAGAAAAAAAATATTTTACATGGGGCTTATACATTTCTAAATTGTCAGATCATGCAGAAATACAATCATAAATGCTACAAATTATTCTTAAAAGACCTACTTTTATGAGTTTTAAGCTATCAGACATGAAGAATTTTTTTTTTTAAATTTATGCATCTAAACCATCCCCCCATGCTTGAATGACACTGTCCCTAGTGGCATACAGAATAATGTAAACATGTAATATAGATGCACACTATAGAACAATAAAATGAATAAGGAGAAAGGATTGATACAACCTGGCATACTCGACCCTCTGGAGTTGTCGATTGACTGGACTCTGCACTACCACTATGCATGTATAAATGCATAGTTTTCTGCTCATTTGGTCAATGTTCTACTCTTGAAGGCTTCTTCATATCCGATTACTTGGACTCATACATTGATGGATCGGATGTTCATACATGTACACAATGAAATTCAAATGAAATCAAAATAAAATTCAGAATAAAACAAAACACATAAACAAATACTACTTTATTATAATGTACATATGATACATCTAAATAATATAAAACATTAATATATAACCACTAACTATGTTAGAATAATCTACATCTAAATCAGTAAAACAATGAACAAAGTAGCAGCTAACCTATGTTAGAATTAAACTAAGATAATCAATCTAGTCTAAGTCAGAAAATTAGTAATTACTCTACTTTACTCTATGTCAGATTAATCTAATTACTTTACGAAATAAAAAATGCATCTACTCTAAATCAGAAAGTTAAACAACTAACTGTTTTAACTATGTTAAAGCTATCTAATTAAACCATGCAACTATGTTAACAATGTTAAACTAAGTTAATTACTCTATGAAATAAGAGATAAGCTATTCTAAATCAAAAAATCAGCAAATACAGGAATTCACAACTATTTTATCTAAGACTCACATGTTTAATATATCATTGAAGCATGAAATTCAGTGAATCTTTAAGAAAAACAGCAAATGAACCCTATATTTTTCTAACAATGTTAATTCTACAAACTAAAATGATTAAATAAACTAAGCTAAACTAAACACATATATTAATAAAATGATATCTCAGAAATATTCATAATATATCGCCGTTCCCCGGCAACGGCGCCAAAATTTGGTTGCACTTTTGGAGTGAATATTTTTAAACAATATTTTGCAATAAGAACATTGGAAAATCGTCAACCAAAGATATAAAACCGACTTTCCACCGAAGTGGCGAGTACGGGTCGAATCCACAGGGAACGGGAACATTCCGAATTAATTCCAAAATAACACTTTATTAATAAAGACAAAGTTTACATCTATGTCAATGAGTACAAGTTACATTGCATAACATTCTAATTATGAAAATAAACTACAATAGGCGGCTAAGTCTTCAGCAGGTCTCTAGGGGCATTTCTATCTTTTCACATCAAGTGCAGTCGCACATCACAATTGAATTGCATCTGTTAACCTGTTCTAACTTAACAACCTACATAATAAAAATAAAAAGTCAGTAACTAAATCAAGAAATCATCTAAATTACATCTAATACTAATTCTAAACTATTTCTACATTAAACTACAGTTAATTTAAATATCTAAAACTAAAATTATACTAACTAAGTAAACAAACTAAACTAAATAACTCTAATTACTCTAAATACTGTTAATATACTAACTACTATGTGAGAGAACAGTAAAACTACACGAAATCAGACAAATAAGTAAAAGACTGTTTTGTTCCTAAAAAAGGCAAAAATGGATTCTGACAGCTTTTCGCAAAACGAATGTTTGAGAGGACAAACGAATTCCAAATTTGGTCAAATCACTTGTATTCTGTAAAAGACAGATCTGAGAAGCTGACGCATTTTAAAGAAGTGAAAAATACATTCTGGATCTCCAGAATGAAGCGTTTCAAAATCAGGATAAATTGAGAAATCGCAGGACCCGAAATTTCAAAATCAGAAAAAGCTGTTTTCATAATACGCTTAAAAACCAGACCAAATCAACTCGGATCGAGCTGAAATTTGGTCTGCAGACAGTTAACACATCAATGTAGAGAATAGAAAAATAATATCCAGAAACCTCACGAAAAATCCACATGAACTAGCTAGTTCACGATCGGGTAAAAATTAGGGTTTTGGTTCAGTGCACTATTCATCCCTTTGAATCCACATTTGACATTTGGACATTGAACCATGTACAAAAACAGTCCTAACTGAACCTAACCTACTGTTAAACTACAGCAAACAATAACAGTTAAACTAAGTTATAAAATTTAAGAAATACCTAACCTAAACTCACTAATACTCTAAATAAGATATCTAAATGAGTATAAACTCTAATTAAACCTAATTTATAACATCTAATATTACTAACTAACTTAACCATCTATTCTAATATTAATTCTAACTACGGTTAGGCTTACTAAGCTAATAACTAACTAGGTTAGTTAGGGTCGGTTAATACTAACTAGGGTTAGGCTAACTAGACTAATGACTAACTATAGTTAGTTGACTAAGGTTACTAGGTTAACCGACTAATTAACTAGAGTGTAACTACTAGGGTTGCTAACATTAACTAGGGTTAAGGGTTCACTAGGTGACGGTTTAGGATAGAGATTTGAATACACGCCAACCTAGAGTCACTAACTAACCTAACTAAGGTAGGGTCGACTAGGGTTAGATATGGTTGACTAGAGATATGACTAGGGTTAGGTTAACTAGCTAGGGTCGGTTTGGGTTAAGAGGGTGTAACTAGGGATCGGTTACTTAAGACTAACTAGGGTTAATGAATTAACTATGATTAACTATGGTTCGGTTAAGGTTAAGAGGGTGATTAGGGTACTTAACTAGGTTTAGGTAAGGGTTTACTAAGGTGAAATGAGATTAACTAGGGTAGACTAAGGCTCGGCTCAACTAACTAACTAGGTTAGTTACATGGGGTAAACTAGGGCTAACTAGTTAATTAAACTAAGGTTAGGGTTAAATATCTAACTATGGTTAGGATATATTAACTAAGGTCGACTAGGGTTTACAATGGTTGATTAGGGTTTAGCTAACTACAGTTATTAACTAACTAGGGTTAGATAAGGTCGGTTAGACTAGGGTCGGTTAGGTTTACTTAACTAGGGTTAGTCTAGGTGGCGGTTTTAGAATAGGATTCAAATGGGTTCACGCCAACCTAGCTTGATTTTAATTAGGCTAATACTAATTGATATTTCCTAAAATACTAAAGTCAATCTAAATTAAATCCTATCTTCAATATACTCTAGAGTTAGCACCTACCTAATTAAGTATACACGATTTTCTAAAATCCATACTATTACTAACTTACTAAATTAATTAACATTAATCCTATGCTACGTTAAACTAGGAAAGAATAAATAGGACTAATAAATTTGAGAAGCACGATTTTGGTAGAGGACATCTCCTCCTCTTCTTGCCTTAATTGCACTTAGGGGAAGGCTCATCTTCAAAAACCGTCCAACCCATTGGATTTACACGTTTTTCCAAATAGGCATTAAAAACTATTGAATCCCTTTTGAAAACCTTCTAAAATCACACTACACAATTTTGACTAGTCTTAAAAGAAGAAATAGCATTTAAATTTATGCCAAAATCGAGTAAACCATTTCGGAAATCACCAAGCATTAAATCCTCTTTTTGAAAATCTTTCCCAAAGCATCCCACACGATTGTTGGGGTTGGCTTTAAATACACATTTAGAATTTCAAATCTTTCCCCAAAAAACGTGTAGACATAATTAGAAGGACCTTTGGAATTCCAAAGGTTTTCCAAAAATCGTGTAACCCTCTTAAAAAGGTCTTTGGAATTCCAAAGGGTTCCCCATTGGAAAGGAGAATGCATTAATGATTAGATTGGGAAATATAATCTTCTTAAATACTAGCCACGAATTGGGAGGAGATGTATTCATACCAAAATCGGATTACACTTAAAAGACCATATTGCCCTCCTAAATTTCAACTCCATCTAATTATTTTACTATGCTAAAATATAATTAATCTAACTAACGTAACATATATACAAAGCAAACAAGGGGTATAAAGGGAAAGCTACCAAAATCAAACCTATCCCTATTAACTACTACACGAAAATTAAAAACACTAAGTTAATGCTAAATTAACTACCACAAAAATCACGAATTATGCAACCTTGATGGACCTCTAATGGCCGCCCTACCTATGAGGAAGAAGAAGACACTCACACTAAAAAATTGGAAAATCTAATTTTAACTAAAAACACAATAATAATTGCAAAGCTAAATTAAACTAAACTAACAAACGATTATGACAATCTAATTTAAACTAAAAAACACACAAACTAAACAACCAACATGCTGGAAATTAAATCATAACAGAAAACGAATTCTATCAAATTACTACAATCGACTAACCTAAGAACAAAACATAAATTCATAACCTAAACTACTACATGATTTAAAATCTAGTAAAAACCTAAAGAATGATTAACAAATTGACATGAACATAACAAATAAAAGAACTACAGAAAATGCTACAAACTGCTGAACGTCCTACCTAAAAACCAGAAAAACTACACTCGACTAGACAAGTTTAGCAAAATCTAAAAATACATAAAACATGAAATCATCTAGACACTTGTCCTAAGGTACTAACTCGAACAAAACAAGAACCATTAGACTTAAAACAACTGAAAAACGCAGACATGCAGAAATCTCATTTCAAATACACGCACATACTCAAAAAGACATTAAAAACACCCAATGTTGGATTGAAAAAACTAAAAGTAAATGACCCAAACACCTAAACATCCTACGTGCTGGCTTTTGCACGAACAAAAGCTACACTAAGGCTGACAAAAATACAGAAAAACACCCACATATTACACACGCACATGATAGGTTTTAACTAGAAGCAATGGGTGAGAAGACCTACCTTTTGGCCGATCCGAAGAATGGGGGGATGAAGAGAAGAGCGGACTTTGCTTGGCTTCGCACCGTTCAGGACCTCGTTGATGCTGGAAATACACCATGGTACCATGTCCTACAGCTGCAACACATTGGAAATCCACCGAAGATGAAGTGTGAACCGATTCTCGATCGGGGGGCGTAGAAGACCGGATGGAGATAGAGCCGACCCTTCTCGTTGGAGTGTTTCGCACTTCCACACGAGAATAGATGCTTCCCACCTCTGCTGCACCTGCAAAACACAGCAACAATGGAGATTAAACAACATAGAAGATAAAGAAATGAAAAGAGTTGAAAGGGATACAAGGTAGAATGCTTGGTTCTCAAGCTTTTCTCCATGTCTTCAATGGAGATGGAAGGAGGTGGAAGATGAGAAGGGGTTGGAGCTAGAATCGTGCCCCTAGCGAACGAAAATCAAGACAAAGACAAGGTGGAATGGGCGCCCCCTCTCCATTTTGATGATTTGGCTTCTTTTGGCTATTTTACAAAAACAGGATTAAAATAAAAATATTTGCAGGGCGCCTCTTTCTGCAGGGGGGTTTTTAGAAAATGTTTTTACAAAACTTAAGTGGGCTGGAGCTGCATTAAATCCATGTAATTTGGTCCAGATCCAAAGTCCAAATGGGCGTCTGGATCCAAATCTCTCAAATCGGATCCGATATTTGACCCGTTACACTGTAAATGCCATAATTCCTTCAAATTAACTCCGATTTTGATGAAATTAGAACCAGAGCTCTCTAACATCATTATGCACCTAAGTGTATGCTTTAAACCTATAGATGATGCATTTATGCAGTGAAAATGTATTAATAAAACATGATATTTATGCATCATCAAATACCCCCATGCTAGAATAATTGCTAGTCCCTAGCAATACACTCTAACATGCAATAAAAATATGGACTACCCAATAATCATGAAAGCTCTTATTAAATAAAAATAAAAAATACTGAAGAAATAAAAACTAACTCACTTTCGTAGGAATCACGGTTGCATTTAGCATATGCAACAAGCCCTTTAAACCCCTGGGTTACCCCAGTGGACGAGTAAGGACTCGTGAGGGTTTGCAGAGATGCTACCCACAAACATCAAAATCATGCATGAATAATTTTTCAGAAATAATAGGCAATTAAGAACTTATTGTAAACAAATATTTCATGTAATCTACATTTTCAAAACAAATTCAGAAATTTCTATGCCACCATAGTAAAAATCATTTTTCTTTCACTTCTCTAAACTTGTAATTATTTATGAATCTTTTTCAGAAAATCAAGTATTATCATGTTTTACTCATTTATCCTCACCTGTATATTTTCTGCACAGTAATTCAGTAATTATTCTTAAGCATTGAATTTCTCTCTTTAAGCTCATTCTTTTTCTTTTTATATTCAATTTTCACTCTTTTTCAATCTTCTAAATTGAGCACTATTTCGAATATCAAGTCTTATGACCCGTGTAGCGAGCTTTAGGTCAGTGACTCCCAAGTCGGCCGGCCTTAGGGCACTAGATACAAAGTATCCCTCAGACTTAATTGCTCGAGTCACTAAACCTTCAATTCTAATAGTTACGTATAGTTTTCCTCTTATCACGTGCAATGTCTCTATCTCTTAGGCTTTCTATGCAGTCCATGTAACAAGTTTTTGAGTCGGTGGCTCCCAAACCAGCTGGCTTTAGGGCACCAGGTGTAAAACACCCTTCAGACTCTACTTACTCGAACCACAAAGGCCACAGATATCGACTAAATAAGAGAATGACCTCCTTCGTTATCCATTTCGTAAAAGACTCAAACATTTCAACTCGTGTCTGAGTTCTACTACTTGGATTCACGAAGACATCAACAACTAAACGTAGCTTTATACTATTAAGCTCATTTTTCAAAACATAATTCAATTGCTCACTTTTCTCATAAAACACACTGTGCATACTTATACTTAAGTGAATCAAAACTTTCTAACATATCAAATACTATCTTTTCTTTTCTATTTCATAAACCACTACTCTATTTAAATCAGATAAGAAAAAAAATATTTTACATGGGGCTTATACATTTCTAAATTGTCAGATCATGCAGAAATACAATCATAAATGCTACAAATTATTCTTAAAAGACCTACTTTTATGAGTTTTAAGCTACCAGACATGAAGAATTTTTTTTTTTAAAATTTATGCATCTAAACCATCCCCCCATGCTTGAATGACACTGTCCCTAGTGGCATACAGAATAATGTAAACATGTAATATAGATGCACACTATAGAACAATAAAATGAATAAGGAGAAAGGATTGATACAACCTGGCATACTCGACCCTCTGGAGTTGTCGATTGACTGGACTCTCCACTACCACTATGCATGTATAAATGCATAGTTTTCTGCTCATTTGGTCAATGTTCTACTCTTGAAGGCTTCTTCATATCCGATTACTTGGACTCATACATTGATGGATCGGATGTTCATACATGTACACAATGAAATTCAAATGAAATCAAAATAAAATTCAGAATAAAACAAAACACATAAACAAATACTACTTTATTATAATGTACATATGATACATCTAAATAATATAAAACATTAATATATAACCACTAACTATGTTAGAATAATCTACATCTAAATCAGTAAAACAATGAACAAAGTAGCAGCTAACCTATATTAGAATTAAACTAAGATAATCAATCTAGTCTAAGTCAGAAAATTAGTAATTACTCTACTTTACTCTATGTCAGATTAATCTAATTACTTTACGAAATAAAAAATGCATCTACTCTAAATCAGAAAGTTAAACAACTAACTGTTTTAACTATGTTAAAGCTATCTAATTAAACCATGCAACTATGTTAACAATGTTAAACTAAGTTAATTACTCTATGAAATAAGAGATAAGCTATTCTAAATCAAAAAATCAGCAAATACAGGAATTCACAACTATTTTATCTAAGACTCACATGTTTAATATATCATTGAAGCATGAAATTCAGTGAATCTTTAAGAAAAACAGCAAATGAACCCTATATTTTTCTAACAATGTTAATTCTACAAACTAAAATGATTAAATAAACTAAGCTAAACTAAACACATATATTAATAAAATGATATCTCAGAAATATTCATAATATATCGCCGTTCCCCGGCAACGGCGCCAAAATTTGGTTGCACTTTTGGAGTGAATATTTTTAAACAATATTTTGCAATAAGAACATTGGAAAATCGTCAACCAAAGATATAAAACCGACTTTCCACCGAAGTGGCGAGTACGGGTCGAATCCACAGGGAACGGGAACATTCCGAATTAATTCCAAAATAACACTTTATTAATAAAGACAAAGTTTACATCTATGCCAATGAGTACAAGTTACATTGCATAACATTCTAATTATGAAAATAAACTACAATAGGCGGCTAAGTCTTCAGCAGGTCTCCAGGGGCATTTCTATCTTTTCACATCAAGTGCAGTCGCACATCACAATTGAATTGCATCTGTTAACCTGTTCTAACTTAACAACCTACATAATAAAAACAAAAAGTCAGTAACTAAATCAAGAAATCATCTAAATTACATCTAATACTAATTCTAAACTATTTCTACATTAAACTACAGTTAATTTAAATATCTAAAACTAAAATTATACTAACTAAGTAAACTAACTAAACTAAATAACTCTAATTACTCTAAATACTGTTAATATACTAACTACTATGTGAGAGAACAGTAAAACTACACGAAATCAGACAAATAAGTAAAAGACTGTTTTGTTCCTAAAAAAGGCAAAAATGGATTCTGACAGCTTTTCGCAAAACGAATGTTTGAGGGGACAAACGAATTCCAAATTTGGTCAAATCACTTGTATTCTGTAAAAGACAGATCTGAGAAGCTGACGCATTTTAAAGAAGTGAAAAATACATTCTGGATCTCCAGAACGAAGCGTTTCAAAATCAGGATAAATTGAGAAATCGCAGGACCCGAAATTTCAAAATCAGAAAAAGCTGTTTTCATAATACGCTTAAAAACCAGACCAAATCAACTCGGATCGAGCTGAAATTTGGTCTGCAGACAGTTAACACATCAATGTGGAGAATAGAAAAATAATATCCAGAAACCTCACGAAAAATCCACATGAACTAGCTAGTTCACGATCGGGTAAAAATTAGGGTTTTGGTTCAGTGCACTATTCATCCCTTTGAATCCACATTTGACATTTGGACATTGAACCATGTACAAAAACAGTCCTAACTGAACCTAACCTACTGTTAAACTACAGCAAACAATAACAGTTAAACTAAGTTATAAAATTTAAGAAATACCTAACCTAAACTCACTAATACTCTAAATAAGATATCTAAATGAGTATAAACTCTAATTAAACCTAATTTATAACATCTAATATTACTAACTAACTTAACCATCTATTCTAATATTAATTCTAACTACGGTTAGGCTTACTAAGCTAATAACTAACTAGGTTAGTTATCTAGGGTTAAATATTAACTACGGTTAGTTAGGGTCGGTTAATACTAACTAGGGTTAGGCTAACTAGACTAATGACTAACTATAGTTAGTTGACTAAGGTTACTAGGTTAACCGACTAATTAACTAGAGTGTAACTACTAGGGTTGCTAACATTAACTAGGGTTAAGGGTTCACTAGGTGACGGTTTAGGATAGAGATTTGAATACACGCCAACCTAGAGTCACTAACTAACCTAACTAAGGTAGGGTCGACTAGGGTTAGATATGGTTGACTAGAGATATGACTAGGGTTAGGTTAACTAGCTAGGGTCGGTTTGGGTTAAGAGGGTGTAACTAGGGATCAGTTACTTAAGACTAACTAGGGTTAATGAATTAACTATGATTAACTATGGTTCGGTTAAGGTTAAGAGGGTGATTAGGGTACTTAACTAGGTTTAGGTAAGGGTTTACTAAGGTCAAATGAGATTAACTAGGGTAGACTAAGGCTCGGCTCAACTAACTAACTAGGTTAGTTACATGGGGTAAACTAGGGCTAACTAGTTAATTAAACTAAGGTTAGGGTTAAATATCTAACTATGGTTAGGATATATTAACTAAGGTCAACTAGGGTTTACAATGGTTGATTAGGGTTTAGCTAACTACAGTTATTAACTAACTAGGGTTAGATAAGGTCGGTTAGACTAGGGTCGGTTAGGTTTACTTAACTAGGGTTAGTCTAGGTGGCGGTTTTAGAATAGGATTCAAATGGGTTCACGCCAACCTAGCTTGATTTTAATTAGGCTAATACTAATTGATATTTCCTAAAATACTAAAGTCAATCTAAATTAAATCCTATCTTCAATATACTCTAGAGTTAGCACCTACCTAATTAAGTATACACGATTTTCTAAAATCCATACTATTACTAACTTACTAAATTAATTAACATTAATCCTATGCTACGTTAAACTAGGAAAGAATAAATAGGGCTAATAAATTTGAGAAGCACGATTTTGGTAGAGGACATCTCCTCCTCTTCTTGCCTTAATTGCACTTAGGGGAAGGCTCATCTTCAAAAACCGTCCAACCCATTGGATTCACACGTTTTTCCAAATAGGCATTAAAAACTATTGAATCCCTTTTGAAAACCTTCTAAAATCACACTACACGATTTTGACTAGTCTTAAATGAAGAAATAGCATTTAAATTCTTGCCAAAATCGAGTAAACCATTTCGGAAACCACCAAGCATTAAATCCTCTTTTTGAAAATCTTTCCCAAAGCATCCCACACGATTGTTGGGGTTGGCTTTAAATACACATTTAGAATTTCAAATCTTTCCCCAAAAAACGTGTAGACATAATTAGAAGGACCTTTGGAATTCCAAAGGTTTTCCAAAAATTGTGTAACCCTCTTAAAAAGGTCTTTGGAATTCCAAAGGGTTCCCCATTGGAAAGGAGAATGCATTAATGATTAGATTGGGAAATATAATCTTCTTAAATACTAGCCACGAATTGGGAGGAGATGTATTCATACCAAAATCGGATTTACACTTAAAAGACCATATTGCCCTCCTAAATTTCAACTCCATCTAATTTTTTTACTATGCTAAAATATAATTAATCTAACTAACGTAACATATATACAAAGCAAACAAAGGGTATAAAGGGAAAGCTACCAAAATCAAACCTATCCCTATTAACTACTACATGAAAATTAAAAACACTAAGTTAATGCTAAATTAACTACCACAAAAATCACGAATTATGCAACCTTGATGGACCTCTAATGGCCGCCCTACCTATGAGGAAGAAGAAGACACTCACACTAAAAAATTGGAAAATCTAATTTTAACTAAAAACACAATAATAATTGCAAAGCTAAATTAAACTAAACTAACAAACGATTATGACAATCTAATTTAAACTAAAAAACACACAAACTAAACAACCAACATGCTGGAAATTAAATCATAACAGAAAACGAATTCTATCAAATTACTACAATCGACTAACCTAAGAACAAAACATAAATTCATAACCTAAACTACTACACGATTTAAAATCTAGTAAAAACCTAAAGAATGATTAACAAATTGACATGAACATAACAAATAAAAGAACTACAGAAAATGCTACAAACTGCTGAACGTCCTACCTAAAAACCGGAAAAACTACACTCGACTAGACAAGTTTAGCAAAATCTAAAAATACATAAAACATGAAATCATCTAGACACTTGTCCTAAGGTACTAACTCGAACAAAACAAGAACCATTAGACTTAGAACAACTGAAAAACGCAGACATGCAGAAATCTCATTTCAAATACACGCACATACTCAAAAAGACATTAAAAATGCCCAACGTTGGATTGAAAACCTAAAAGTAAATGACCCAAACACCTAAACATCCTACGTGCTGGCTTTTGCACGAACAAAAGCTACACTAAGGCTGACAAAAATACAGAAAAACACCCACATATGACACACGCACATGATAGGTTTTAACTAGAAGCAATGGGTGAGAAGACCTACCTTTTGGCCGATCCGAAGAATGGGGGGATGAAGAGAAGAGCGGACTTTGCTTGGCTTCGCACCGTTCAGGACCTTGTTGATGCTGGAAATACACCATGGTACCATGTCCTACAGCTGCAACACGTTGGAAATCCACCGAAGATGAAGTGTGAACCGATTCTCGATCGGGGGGCGTAGAAGACCGGATGGAGATAGAGCCGGCCCTTCTCGTTGGAGTGTTTCGCACTTCCACACGAGAATAGATGCTTCCCACCTCTGCTGCACCTGCAAAACACAGCAACAATGGAGATTAAACAACATGGAAGATAAAGAAATGAAAAGAGTTGAAAGGGAGACAAGGTAGAATGCTTGGTTCTCAAGCTTTTCTCCATGTCTTCAATGGAGATGGAAGGAGGTGGAAGATGAGAAGGGGCTGGAGCTAGAATCGTGCCCCTAGGGCACAAAAATCAAGACAAAGACAAGGTGGAATGGGCGCCCCCTCTCCATTTTGACGATTTGGCTTCTTTTGGCTATTTTACAAAAACAGGATTAAAATAAAAAAATTTGTTGGGCGCCTCTTTCTGCAGGGGGTTTTTAGAAAATGTTTTTACAAAACTTAAGTGGGCTGGAGCTGGGTTAAATCCATGTAATTTGGTCCAGATCCAAAGTCCAAATGGGCGTCTGGATCCAAATCTCTCAAATCGGATCCGATATTTGACCCGTTACACTGTAAATGCCATAATTCCTTCAAATTAACTCCGATTTTGATGAAATTCGAACCAGAGCTCTCTAACATCATTATGCACCTAAGTGTATGCTTTAAACCTATAGATGATGCATTTATGCAGTGAAAATGTATTAATAAAACATGATATTTATGCATCATCATTTTATATTTATTTTTTTAAATAACATGCATATTCAATTAGATTTTAAGTTTTTTTTATTTTTTACTAATCATTTATGGTACGGAATGTTGGGCTGCCAAGAGACATCATATTCAAAAAATGAGTGTAGCTGAGATGCGGATGCTTAGATGGATGTGTGGAAATACAATAAAAGATAAGATTCAGAACGAGGAGATAGGTAAGAAGGTAGGTGTTGCACCCATTGAAAATAAGATGTGAGAGAATCGTTTACGGTGGTTTGGACATATTCGGCGAAGGCCTAATGATGCTTCAGTTAGAAGGTTGGAGAAATGGGAAAATATATTAGTTAAAAGAGGTCGGGGTAGGCCTAGGAAGACTTGGATGGAGATGATAGGAAAGGATATGAATGCTTTGAACCTCACCGAGGACATGGCATTGGATAGAAATGATTGGAGGAAAAGGATTCATGTGGAAGACCCAAAATGATTTTCTCTTTTGGTTCATATCGCTGACCCCAATTGTTTTGGGATGAAGGGGTAGTTGTTGTTGTTGTTGTTGTGTATTTGTGCTCACCCTATTCTTGATTCCTAGATCTGCCACTGCCCCCAATATGTTAAAAGTGCTAAATTTCGGAAGTCGCAATTTTCTCATGAAGTTTTCTATTGTGATAGTGTCACTTATCTTTTTTGCATAATTACTTTGCGCTGATTGATATTTTCTTGGAAATTTAAAACAAAAACTTGTCGCTAGATTTTCTCTCGCTGAGAATTTTGCCACTGTGATCTATGACAATGCGCTCTCCCCAAGGTTACCCAGAAATCCACTTATATCTGTGTTTCTTGGGAAACTGTTCCCAAAACCAGAAACTGTGTTTTCCGAACTTGTGAAAAACTTTTAAAAATGCATGAGAAACTCATTTTCCCTCAAGTGAGAAGCATGTTTCATATCACATAGAAAGCCTACTTGATATGAAAACATGTTTCTGAACATTTCTTGTAAGTTTTTCTTAAATAAGATTTTTTTTAATGAAAACTTGAGATACATGTGTCATTCAAAATTTTAATTACTTAGTTTAGTTGTAAACATTGTAATCATATATTTTATAAAAAATGTATTAATTTTTATAATATATCATAATATTATTAAAACAATAAAGTTTATGTAAACTTATATATGTTTTTTTTAACGAAATATATATGTATATATAAGTTTACATAAACTTTATTTTTTTACTAATATTATGAAGAATAATAAAAAAAGAATTTTAAGACAAACTGGAAAGTGTTTCCTGAAAGGCCCCCCCTGTCCTGTTCTTTCTAGGCAAGTTGTTATGTTCTAACCTGGACAGGAAGTCAAATACTCCCTACACACCCCTAAAAGTCTTGTTCCCATTTTGGTTTCCCAATGCATTTCGTGTTTCCGTTACTTTCCTGGCAACCTTTTAAAAAACAAGGCAATATTAACTTGTTATTTTTATTTTACACATTATTAAAACACTATTCTCACTTGATCTTGCTCTCTAGGACTGGTAAATGGACACCAAGCAAACGGAGCTTTGTGCATTTCAAACTCAGATGGACCAAGTTGTTCTTGCACCTTGGTTTCACTTAGTGTTAGTAATCCCATTAGGTAGGATTCAGTAATGCTTAGATCTGAACCCAATCCAACCCGTTTACATCCTGAGGAGATTGTTTCACGTCTTCAAGCAAACCCATAAACAAGTTGGGCTAAGTAACAAGCTGCTTAATTCATTTCCCAATCCTAGCACCTTCACTCTTTAAGTTGACACTAGGCCACCCTGGTTTGGCCCATATCCAAAAAAGTTTCAATTCACTGAGTTTTTTGAGAGACCAGGACTCAAGAAGGTGCAATCTGAAGCCATCCTACCCTTAACCCAGTTGTCTAGTCGCTAGCTGAGCCACACCTCCTTAACCCAACATGATACGTTTGAATTGGGTAACCAAAAGAACCAATCTTAGTTTGATTCCTTTTTCAGCTTCTTGTTTATTGAGAATAGGGGTGTGTCTCGAACAAATTACCCTCATACCGACCTAATTTGGATACTCATGAGTTCGAGCCAGGCATAAATTCTAAAACATTTTAAAAAACAGGTCAATTTTGGGTATGAAAAATATAAACTCAAATCCGATCAGGATCGGATCCAATCTGGTTTTTAGACCCGACTCTATTGCTCTATGTAATTTATACCTGAACTGATTCAAACTTGAATCCGATATGTACTCAAAACCACCTTATACCCGACCAAACAGTTCTATACAATATATTCCAGAACCAACCCAAAACTGAACCCATCTTGGACAAACACCCAAAAACCGATCCTAACTCGAGCATGATGTATATGGATAATGAGAAATTTATGAATGTAATTATCATTAATTTAATATGTTTCTTTTATGATAACAGCTTTTCTAACTCTAAAAGTTAAAAAATTCTAATAGAGTTTACTTGCATTAAAACAAACTCACCCATTTATACTCAACCTAATTTATACCTAAATTGATTAACCATGTGTTGGAATCTATAACGATATGGAAGGTTTTATCTAAATCTGAAAAAGATTTACAGCTAAAGATTTATCAAGATTTGATGGATTACATGAGCTTTAATCTATCATTATCTTATCTTAATTAGTTATCATATGAGTTGTAGATAAACTTTCTTGTTTGGATCTTGAACCTGTATAAATATATAACTTGAGGAATTGAATATACGAGAAAGAAAGAGTGTGAAATTGTTTTTTCATGAATGTAGATCTTTAGCTGAATCACTTATATTTGGTGTGTTTATCCTTTTTCTCATTCTCATATTCTGATTTTTTTTGTATTCAATCCCTATTTTTATTTTTTAACAAAATGATTAGAGAGAAAATTCACTTGTCATTCATTAGAAAATGAGGAAAGATAAATACAGCAACTGATTGTGGAATTCCACCATTTACACGACAGGAATTGTTACAAAACTACTTCTTCCCTAGAAAGTAAGATTCAAAAGATATACATCTTTTTAATGTACACAGATATCGACTTATAGTTATCTTCACATGACTCTTCTTATCGACATCTCAACACTCCCCTCAAACTGGAGAGTGGAGATCTCGAACTCCTAGTTTGTTTACCAAAGATGAAAATTGCTTTTTGCCCAAAGCTTTTATGAAGAGACTAGCAATTTGATCTTTTGATTGAATAAAATTTGTATTGATAACCTCTTTGACAAGTTTTTCTCGAACAAGATGACAATCGATATTAATGTGTCTTATCTTTTCGTAAAACACCGGATTAGCAACATTATGAATTGTTGCCTAATTATCACACATCAAATAAGCATGATATGACAATTCAACTTAAAGATCTTTAAAGAGAAATGTCAGCCATAGCACGATATTCTACTTTCGGAGTTGATCATGAAATAGTGCTTTGTTTCTTAGTTTTTTATGACACTGGATTTTTTCTCAAGAAAATGTAGTAGCCTATGATAGATTTTTGAGACTTGGAACATCATGCCCAATAGAATTCTTTGATTGGGACTTCTTCAAGTAGTGTATTACACACAATGCTCCCTCCAGATGAAGTTTCCTTGTTGACTGCATGAATCTGCTCAACATATGAACTTCATACATAATGTCAGGATGTGTGATGGCCAAATATATCAAACGTCCAACTAATCTTCTATACATTGATGGATCTTGCAACCCTTCGCCATGAGTAAAGGTCAATGCCAACCTTTGTTCCATTGGGAACTCGACTGGCTTAGCACCTAACATTCATGTTTTGTCCAGGATATCGAGGTCATACTTTCTTTGAGTCAAATATATTTCAGCTTTAGATCTTAATACTTCAATTCTCAAAAAATATTTCAAAGGGCCTGGATCTTTCATGCAAAAATTTTGACTTAGATATTTCTTCAGCTCAGTGATGGTTATGTCATCATTGACTGCTATCACAAGATCATCAACACAAACTAGAATGACTATAAAGACAATATCTGTGGAAAACATGAACAAAGAATATTTAGCCCTAGATTGTGAAAAATTGTATTGAACAAGCATAGTGGAGAACTTTTAAAACCAATTTCTAGGAACTTGCTTGAGACCATACAATGATTTGTTGAGTTTACATACTGAATTTTTTCTATGTTTGGCAATCCCTGAAGGCATTTTTATGTAAACATCTTAATCAAGATCTTTGTGCAGAAAAGCATAGTAAGCATTTATTTGATGGAGTGTCCATTTTTTTACTGCAGCTATGGCAAGGAGGCATATGATGGAGACTAATTTAGCCACAAGAGCAAACCTCTCATGATAATCTAGTCTTTCTTGTTGGGAATAGCCCTTTACCATCAGAATAGTCTTATAATGTTCAATGGACCCATCATACTTATATTTTACCTTGTATATCCACTTACACCCTAAAAGTTTCGCTCCTAGTAGGGAAGTGAGGGTGTCTATGCTTGTATTTTCATACTCATGATATCATGACACTACAAGAAAATACGTTGTTAGCGACGGACGTTCGCGACGGCATCTTTCCCTCGCTAGTTAGCGACGGATTAGCGAGCGACAAATATTCGTCGCTATAATTAATGAATCTTATGAAAATAGCGACGGAAGATAGTCTGTCACCTAGTCCGTCGCTAATTAGCGACGAATGTTGCGACGAACTGTTTTGTCGTTACGATCGCACCATTTACCGACGACGTTAGCGACGGAACCTAGTCTGTCGCTAAATAGCGACGGATGTGGCGACAGAATATAATCCGTCGCTATTTTCGCGAATTTGATTTTACGTTGGCTTAGCGACGGAATTAATCCGTCGCTAAGTCGTCGCTAACTTTCGAATAACCCTAATCCCAGGCAGCTTTTCCTTTTCTTCTTTCGCTGCTCCTGCCGTTCGCCGGTCCCGCTCCCTCCGTTCGCCGGTCCCACCGTCCGCCGCCCGGAGAAAGGTAACTCCCTCCCATTTCCGGCAGGGGGTTAACCCCTTGCCGTTTCCGGCAGGGGGTTAACCCCCGTTTTCACGCAGAGGGTTAACCCCCTGCCGTTTCTGGCAGGGGGTTAACCCCCTCCCATTTCCGGCAGGGGGTTAACCCCCTTTCGGTTCACACAGGGGGTTAACCCCCTGCCATTTCCGGCAGGGGGTTAACCCCCGTTTTCACGTAGGGGGTTAACCCCTTGCCGTTTCCGGCAGGGGGTTAACCCCCTCCCGGTTCACGCAGGGGGTTAACCCCCATTTTCACGCAGGGGGTTAACACCCTGCAGTTTCCGGCAGGGGGTTAACCCCCTCCCGTTTCCGGCAGGGGGTTAACCCCCGTTTTCACGCAGGGGGTTAACCCCTTGCCGTTTCCGGAAGGTGGTTAACCCCCTCCCGGTTCACACAGGGGGTTAACCCCCTGTCGTTTCCGGCAGGGGGTTAACCCCGTCCCGGTTCACGCAGGGGGTTAACCCCCTACCGAAAAACGCAAGGGATTAACCCCCTGCGTCCCCTGCCGTTTCCGGCAGGGGGTTAACCCCCTTCCGGAAAACGGAGGGGGTTAACCCCCGCATTTTTCGACAGGGGGTTAACCCCCGCATTTTTCGACAGGGGGTTAACCCCCGCGTTTTCCGAAAGGGGGTTAACCCTCTGTGTTTCTTGCAGAGGGCTAACCCCCTGCGTTTTTCGGCAGGGGACCCTTGCCCCCTGCCTTTCCGGTAGGGGGTCGACCCGGGCAGGGGGTCGACCCCGGCAGGGGGTTAACCACCTGCCGTAATAGGCTGGGGGTCTACCCACTGCCCGAACAGGGGGTCAGTTAACTCCCTACGTTCCGTAAGGGGGTTAACCCCCTATGTTTTGTAAGGGGGTCGACCCCCTACCGGAACAGCAGGGGAGTCGACCCCTTGCCAGAACAGTTTTTTTTTCGTGGTGACTTCATTTTAAAACAATATTTTTTTATGCAGATTTTTCAACGGAACTCGCTTGTGCCCCGCCACCCGTGGTAAGTAAGTGACAAAAACAAAGCAAATCGGGTAAATACCCGTGGTGAGTAAGTGATGCAAGCGCATCACATGTTATTTAATTTATTGAATGTAACACTTTATTGTTCACACACTCACTTAGTTGTTGATATCTAGGACTGCTTTGTTGGAGTTCGGAGATCATGCTGAGCATGATTTTAATGTATGAATATGGAAGTGTTCTTATTTTTGGAGTATGGAGTTCATGCTAGGTATGGTAGTAGTTAGTGGGATATTGAAGTGTGTTTGCTGCAGGTACATGTTTGACATTTGTTTGATATGAATTATTTCGATGTATTGCAATGTTTGATGTGATTGTATTCATGCTTACATGTAGTTACTTTCAATTTGATTATGTCTTCCATGTGAAATTATATACTGAAAGCATGCTTCAAATGAATGTATCGTGTCATGAATACTTTGCACATGAAAATATTAAGTTATCAATGCATGCATCATAATTCTTGTGATTGTATGACATCATATATTGCATGATAAATTTGATATTTTCTTCATCATAGCATTCTGATGGTTCTCTTTTAACTGGTTAGGATACTATTTGTAACATCATACGACAAAATGACTGCAAACCGTGAATGGATGTACCGTAGGATAGTGGACAATGAGTTATCGCATGAATATATGGATGGTGTTGACAGTTTTATTGAATTTGCAACGACAAGTGTCAGTACAGTAGATCCCACAGGTCGGATTAGGTGTCCCTACAAGATTTGTAAGAATAATCGATTTGTAGAACCTCATGGCATTAGACATCACCTATACAGGAAGGGTTTTGTGAGTGATTATCCGAACTGGATGTTTCATGGAGAAGAATTTAGAAACGATTTTGATGCACGGGTGAATGTGGTGCACGATAATCCATATACGAATTTGATATTTGATGCCGCAGGAACAGAACTGGGTTCTGCTATGAGTTCTAGTGATGTAAGAACTGCCGTAGATGAAGAATCACCAAACGATGCAGCTAGTAGATTTTATGATTTACTTAGAGATGTGAAATTCCACTAGAGGGGGGGTGAATAGTGAAATATGATAATAATCGATAAAATAAAATGATTAAGCAATAAGGCACAACACATAAAACACAGAAGTTATACTGGTTCGGTCAATATCCAGACCTACATCCAGTCCCCAAGCAAACCACTTGAGATTCCACTATAACATCCGAGTTACCGGATAAATAGTACAACACCCTCTTCCCAAGAGGTCTTCTTCTCTCAACAGAGAAGGGGCACACCCTCTTCCCAAGAGGTCTTCTTCTCTCAACAGAGAAGGGCAACACTCTCTTTCACAGAGGTCTACTTCTTTAAACAAAGAAGGAATACAGTGAATAACAGAGTTACAATACTTCCTATAGAACCTTCAGAATGATATGAATGCACGAATGAAGGATTCTAAGAATGTTCTGTTTGTCACTCAGAGGATACTTTTTGTCAAAGAGCTGAACTTGACTTTTTCTCTTTTCTTCCTTTTTCTTTTTCTCTTTCTTTTTCAAGGCTCTCTTTTCAAATCACGAATAGAACTTTTTCTCTTTGTAAGCTCACACGTCTATTCCATTCCTCTTGTTTGAATAGTTTATGTGTGTGTGTTTATATAGCTTATAAAAAGTAGTCGTTACATTTTGGAATTGTAACTTTTTGAAATGTGAAATGTTATGTCATTTCAAAAATATCTTTTAGAGAAGATCGAGAATGCCTTTTTCCAGAAGAGTAAAATAGAGGGTACACTAGTCGTTGTATTGTTTTTAAGTAATACATATTTTATGTAAAAAGTCTATTTCTTACAATAGTACATTGAACGTTGGGTTGTAGTTTTGTCTTTATTCTAATTAATGATTTGAGGTACATTAGTACTTCTTTGCTTTAAATGAGTGTAAGTACTATGAGTGTTTTGAGATATTTATTTGTACATAGTCATGTCAAGTGTTTTCTTTATGTTGTGTATTTCAAAGTCTCCAGAGAGAATGAGGACCAAAAGGAAGGTCGACATTCTTTGAGAAGGATATTTAACAAGGATTTGTTACAGAAGGCATTTAATGCTTTGTAAAGAGAATGATGACTTCAAGTAAGTCGACATTCTATCGTTATGAAAAAAAGTAACTATAGTCCTTTTAAAACCATATTTTATTTGTTTTTCTTATGTGTAGCCGATTTATGTTTTCGTCTTCTTTTTGTATTTAAGAAACATTTCATTAGACAAGATAACTAAGGTCTTTTCAAAAACATATTGTATTTGTTTTTCTTATGTAGTCGATTTTATGTTTTTGTCTTCTTCTTATATTAAAAAACATTTCATTAAAGAAGATAACTAAGGTCTTTTCAAAAACATATTTTATTTGTTTTTCTTATGTAGTCGATTTTATGTTTTTGTCTTCTTCTTATATTAAAAAACATTTCATTAAAGAAGATAACTAAAGTCTTTTTAAAAATATATTTTATTTGTTTTCTCCATGTAGTCGATGTTATGTTTTTGTCTTTTTCCTACATTCCTTTTTTCATGTTGTCTTGTATATAGTGTAAGGTACAATGATTATATGACAAAAAGTCTTTTTCATAAAAGGTTGTAAGAAGGTACACTTATTATATGACAAAAAGTCTTTTTCATAAAAAGTTGTAAGAAGGTACACTTATTGGTTTTCAAAAAAGAAGCTTTTTGAAACTATCGTATACTTTTATGATATAGAATGTATGAATGAGTATGTAATATGCAAAATGCAAGATCCTGAAGGTTCTGTTACATATGACTCTAAAGAAGAAAAAATCTTCATCTTGAGGTAGCCGATATCTTCATTTAAACTTTAGGAAAGCATGGCTCATCAAGCTTTTTCTTCAAGGAGTATGATTGCACCATAGTTGTACTTGAACAGGAAGTCTCCATCCTTATTGGGTGAGATATCCTTGCATCAAATACTCGTTAGATTTAAGGCAAAACATATTCAGTCATAATATAACATTATTTCAAGAGAACATATTATCATAACATACAAAATCAAATAAGACAGTGTATCATATTATGTGACATCAAAACCGAGTTTCTCAACATTCTCTCCCTTTTTGATGATGACAAAATATGCTCCCCCTGTCAAAAAGACATTATGCATAGAAATAATAATATGAAAAAAAAGGTGAAATAATGTTTAAAGAGAGAATATTTCTCCAATAATGGAGACAAGTTTTCTCCCCCTTTGTCATGGACAAAAAGGAGGGATCAGAGTAAGAAAGTTATTACAGACCAAATATAAAAGTGATTTAAAAGTTATTACAGATAAGGAGTTTTAGTCAGAGTCAGTGGTATTGAGTTCGGGGAGATAGGTGTCTAAGTCGAAGAACATGAAGTCGTCAAAGTTGATCAATTTTCCTTCATGAATGGGGCGAGAGCAGAGTGAGTTGTAGGTGTGAAACAAATCAGGATACCTTAGATCGGCGGAGGTGATCACATTGGTAGAAGAGGAAGCCATTTTCGAGTGTCTTGAAGATAAAGCACTAGGAGAGAAAGGAGCTAGAACCGAGAGAAAGTTTGTATAAGGATAGAAAAGATCGAATGGAATGGTAAGAGATGAACCAATTGATTACATAGAAGGAAGAAAATAATTGTTGATATGAAATGAATGACATTGGAAGTGAGTAATTTTTAGATTTTAGTCAAATAAGGAAATCCGTGAGGAGTAAGTTAATAGACTTGTGAATGACAAATCAAATCAATGTTTGAGGATAGTGTATTATATTAGATTGAGGAGGACATAGTTATTGAAATATATAGATTTTACTATGGGTGAGTTTATCGACTAGTGAGAGAACCCATTAATAGAGTATGGGGTGTCATGTTGAATAACAAAATGATTGATCTTTGAGAATAATGGCCTAACAAGACAAACAACTTGTTATTCTATGTGAAGGGATTCTAAATTCGTGAATGGAGAGTTAAAGACATAAAAAAGATGATGTGGATATCTAGAGAGGAGAGAAAGAAAATAAAGGACAACATTTACTTGATTGAGATATGACATAAAGTAAAGATAGAATAAATAAAGGTTCTCGATTTTAGAGAGATATACAATAAGAGAGAGACAAGGTCACAGATGGAAAGAAAGGTCATAGGGTGACCATGTGATGTTGTACTTTGAAAGATATGACATTTTAAAAAAAAATGTTTTATGATTAATATTTGTAATTTTTTAAGAGTATACGTGGATATGAGAAGGACATATTTGGACTTAGACTAGTGGTGAGAGAGATGATGAGACAAAAAGGAGAAAGAGTTAAAAAAAATATATAAGAATTGAAATAAGAATAGACATGTAGGAGTTGGATTCAAAAATGTATAAAAATAACGTATTCGAGAGATGAAATGAGGAGACAAAGAAATATTTATGAATGAAGAGTAATAAATGTGAGTTGTCATAGAGAGAGGTGAGATGACATATATGGATTTTTGTGAAGGATACAGAAGTAAAAAAAAGGTTGATGAAAGACATGAGGTTATGATTGATATGAATTATTATTTATATTCTTAAAGAAACTCGACAAGGTTAGGTTAAAACAAGAGTTGACAAGGATGGAGGCTTAATATGTATATGAAAGAGATGATAATAGATAGTTTGTAGGGCTATGATA
Source organism: Nuphar pumila (assembly GCF_984573655.1). NCBI lineage: Eukaryota > Viridiplantae > Streptophyta > Magnoliopsida > Nymphaeales > Nymphaeaceae > Nuphar > Nuphar pumila. Next base: position 40,179,038 of record NC_143255.1, read on the forward strand.
TAACATATGATATAGTAAAAAATAATTTACGTGAGAATATAACAACTAGATCTTTTAAAGGAACTAAATAGTCATTCGATTTTAACTAATGAAGAGTAATAAGTTCTCATAAACTAAGTAGGACCATTTATCGTAAAAAAAGTTTTTATAAGAGGACAAAAATAATAAAGGAGTAGAGTGATGTGAACATTGTTATGATGGCTTTTAATATAATTAGTTCTTATGAATATGAGAGAAAGGAGATAGGACAAGGAGTTATAATGGATGTGTACTTGAAAGATGACAAGTTTGAATGACATAAAGAATGTGTCTTATGAGAATACGTGAATATGGAAACTTAGTTTGACTAACTAAAAACGATAATAAGGAAAGCAATTTAAAATAAGATTTAAACAAGACTTATAAGAAGTATAATAATAAGTGTGATTAATTTATAAGTCACTTAGTTTGCATATTCCTAGTTCTCTTCTAATTCGTGTGAAGTCTTCATGTTTTAATGGTTTAGTGAATATGTCTGCTAACTGTTGATTAGTGGGTATGAATTCTAATTTAATTATGTTGTTTAAGACTTGTTCTCTTAAGAAGTGGTGTCTTATTTGAATGTGCTTAGTTCGTGAGTGTAAAATAGGATTCTTAGATAGGTTTATAGCACTCGTATTATCACAGAAAATAGTTGTATTTTCAAAATTTAAACCAAAATCTTTTAAAGTTTGTTTCATCCAGATGACTTGAGTACAGGCTAGGCTAGCAGCAATGTATTCGGCTTCAGTAGTTGATAATGATACACAGTTTTGTTTCTTACTGAACCATGATACTAGTGAGTGCCCTAGCATATGACATGTTCCACTTGTGCTTTTTCTGTCAGATTTACTTCCAGCAAAGTCAGCATCGCTGTATGAGATTAGATCAAATGTAGAGGATTTTGAATAGAATAATACAAAATCAACTGTGTCTTTTAAATATCTCATTATTCTTTTTACAGCTTTAAGATGTGATTCTTTTGGATTTGACTGAAATCTAGCACACAAGCAAACACTAAACATTATATCTGGACGGCTAGCAGTTAAATAAAGAAGTGATCCTATCATACCTCGGTATACCTTTGTATCAACAGACTTACCGTCTTCATCTTTGTCCAACACAGTAGTAGTGCTCATAGGAGTAGATTTTGAAGCAGTTGAGTTCATGTTGAACCTCTTCAGAAGTTCACGAGCATACTTAGATTGATTGATGAAAACTCCATCCTTGGTTTGCTTAATATGCAATCCAAGAAAGTAGGTGAGTTCTCCCATCATACTCATTTCAAATTCATTCTGCATGGACTTAGAAAAATCTTCACAGAGAGTGCTGTTAGAAGATCCAAAGATGATGTCGTCGACATAAATTTGAACAATTAGGGTATGATTATTCACTACTTTGACAAATAGTGTAGAATCTGCTTTGCCAACAGAAAAACCAGTTTTTAATAAAAAAGTTTTAAGTCTTTCGTACCAAGCACGAGGTGCTTGTTTTAAACCATATAAAGCACGTTTGAGTTTAAAAACATGATCTGGGTATTGTTCATTTTCAAATCCTGGAGGTTGTTTTACATAGACTTCTTCATTTATAAAACCATTTAAGAAAGCACTTTTAACATCCATTTGAAATAATTTGAAATCCATATAGCTTGCATATGCTAAGAGCATTCTAATAGATTCAAGTCTAGCAACAGGAGCAAATGTTTCATCAAAGTCAATACCTTCCTCCTGGTTGTATCCTTGAGCTACTAGTCTGGCCTTGTTTCTTATAACATTACCTGTTTCGTCTAGCTTGTTTCTGAAGATCCATCTTGTCCCAATGATTGGATGATCCTTTGGTCTAGGTACAAGATCCCAAACGTCATTTCTTTGGAATTGATTCAGTTCTTCAGTCATGGCTAGCATCCAGAACTCATCAATGATGGCTTCATCAATCTTCTTTGGTTCAAGTTGAGAAATGAATGCCATGTTTGCAATCCGTTCTAGCTGAGCTCTAGTTTGAACCCCCTTTGTTAGTTCTCCCAAAATCTGCTTTTGAGGATGATCTTTGATATCGACAAAGGTTCTTTGGTGATCATCTTCATTAGACTTAGCTGTGTTATCTAAAAATAAATCTGTACTTTCAACATCATCATCATTAGTTTGTATATGAACAGATTGATCAATAGATTCACAAAAACTAACATGCATAGATTCTTCAATAGTATTATGACACTTATTGAAAACTCTGTATGCTTTACTATGACTTGAATATCCTAAGAATATGCCTTCAACAGATTTAGCATCAAACTTATCCAGGCTATCTTTTGTGTTTAGGATAAAGCATTTACATCCAAAGACTTTGAAGTAGTCTATTCTTGGAGTTCTGTCATAGAATAGTTCATAGGGAGTTTTATTTAATAAGGGTCTAATGAGAACTCTATTTGTTATGTAGCATGCAGTATTAACAGCTTCTGCCCAAAAAGATTTTGCAAGATTATTGTGTTGGAGCATAGTCCTGGCAGATTCCTGAAGGGTTCTATTCTTTCTTTCTACTACACCATTTTGAGGTGCAGCTCTAGGAAAGGCAAAGTTATGAGAAATACCATGCAAGTTACAAAATTTTTCAAAGAGTTCATTTTCAAATTCTCCTCCATGGTCACTACGGATTTTAACAATAGAACATGATTTTTCGTTTTGTAATTTTTTACATAAGATTTCAAACTGACAAAACGTGTCACTTTTGTTTTTCAAAAATATTACCCAAGTAAATCTTGAGTAATAATCTATAATGACAAAAGCATATCTATTTTGATTAAGGCTAGCTACCCTAGAAGGACCAAAGAGGTCCAGGTGGAGAAACTCTAAAGGTCTTTTACTTAAAATGACATTTTTTGATTTGAAAGAAGATTTTGACAATTTTCCTAATTGACATGCATCACAAAAATAATCCTTTTTAAAAGATATGTTGGGTAACCCACGTACTAACTTATCTTTAGCTAGTTTAGACATATATTTAGAGTTGACATGGCCTATTCTCATGTGCCATAGATGTTGAGTGTCATTATTAGCTATGAGGCAATGTTCTGTGATGTTTTCTAGGTATAGTTCATATATATTATTCTTTCTTATACCTTTTAGGATGATGTTTTCATTTGTGTCAGCTATGAGGCATGCATCATGATTAAAGCTAACATTATAACCTGTGTCACACATTTGACTGATACTTAGTAGGTTATGTTTTAAGCCTTTAACAAGGAGAACGTCTTTGATAAGAGGTTTGTCTATGTTACCAATATTTCCAATACCAATTATCAAACCTTTGTTGTTATCTCCAAAGGTGACGGTTCCTCCTTCTTTATGATGAAGAACAGCAAAAAGGTCTGGATGTCATGTCATGTGCTTTGAACATCCACTATCTAGTATCCATCTGTTCTTCTTCTTTGGAGCCTGCAAAACATTAAGTAAATCTTCTTTTTGGTACCCAATCGGGTCCTTTTTTGTTAGACTTTGGAACCCATATCCATTTGGATTTGGGTTTGTCTATCTCTTTAGAGGAGTTAAAAAGATTATCAATATAATACTCCTTATTTGGTTCAGATGAACTTTTCACAAACGTGGTCTTTTGATTTATACAAGAAGGTTTTTTGAAATGAGAATAGCCAATCCCATTCTTGTAAAAGGAGACCTTCTGAGAGGATAAGAGTTTATCCAAGTTCTCTTTACCTTTAGTAAACTTGAAAACCGTTTTCATGAGGTTCTCAGTTTTACTTTTTAGCTCTGAAATTTCTACTTGCATATTTTTAGTTTTGGAGCTAGTAGAAGAAATTTCAGATATAAGTAAAAGATTTTTCTTTTTTAACTCAGAATTTTCACTGCTGAGTTTTTCATTCTCTTGAGAAAGCTTTAAATTTTCAGATTTTAAAACTTTATTTTTGAAACTCAATTTTCTAGATTCTTCAAATAGATCTTGAAAAGCATCTAGAAGTTCTTCAAAGGAAAAATCAGAGATTTCACTTACCGAACATTCGTTTGCCATGAAGCACATATTTGCAGTTTCGGCTTCATCATCACTTGACTCTTCACTAGTGGATGGTTCTGAATCATCCAATTGAGCATGCAGAGCCTTTTTCTTGAAGAACCTCTTCTTTGGTTTCTCAGTCTTGGACTTTCTTTTGAGAAGTGGACAGTCACGTTTTAAGTGGCCTGGCTTATTACACTGAAAGCACATGGGATCTTCTTTAAGATCTTTTCTTTCCATGTGCCTGTTTGGAAGTCGGTTCTTTCTCATGAAGCACTGGAATTTTCTGGTAAGTAGCGCAATTTCTGATTCTTTATCTGAGTCTTCATTCTCAGATAGAGCTGGGAAAGCTAGAGTTTTCTTTACTGGTTGCTCTTTTTCCCTTCTTTCTTTCATGTGGACTTCATAGGCCATAAGATTGCCTATTAAGTCGTCCAATGTAAGTTTAGATAAATCTTGAGCTTCTTCAATAGCAGTAGTCTTTTTCTCCCAATCAGTTGTGAGAGATCTCAAGATTTTCTTCACCTTTTCAGTCTGGGAGTATGTTACACCCAGAGATTTCAGATCATTGGTGATGTTGGTGAATCTGGTAAACATCTCTGTGATGGGTTCATCTTTGTTCATTTTGAACAACTCATATTTTCTAACAAGAGATGATATTTTGGCTTCTTTTACTTTGTTGGTTCCTTTATGAATAACCTCCAAAGAATGCCAAATGTCATATGCAGATTCACATATAGATATTCTGTTGAATTCATTCTGATCAATGGCACAATATAAGGCATTCATAGCCTTTGCATTTAGATTTGCCATTTTCTTTTCTTCATCAGACCATAAGTTATAGTCTGCGGATGGAGATGTGTATGGATGCTCAACAATTTTCCATACAGCAAAGTCTATGGATTTGAGAAAGATAGTCATTCTGCACTTCCAATATCCATAGTTGGAGCCATTGAAGAAGGGAGGACGAGATGCATGTTGACCTTCAATATCACGAGCATAAGAGGTAGATGCCATTTGTGTTGGAAGACTTGTTACGTCGAAACCAACAAACCTGCTCTGATACCAAATGAAATTTCACTAGAGGGGGGGTGAATAGTGAAATATGATAATGATCGATAAAATAAAATGATTAAGCAATAAGGCACAACACATAAAACACAGAAGTTATACTGGTTCGGTCAATATCCAGACCTACATCCAGTCCCCAAGCAAACCACTTGAGATTCCACTATAACATCCGAGTTACCGGATAAATAGTACAACACCCTCTTCCCAAGAGGTCTTCTTCTCTCAACAGAGAAGGGGCACACCCTCTTCCCAAGAGGTCTTCTTCTCTCAACAGAGAAGGGCAACACCCTCTTTCACAAAGGTCTACTTCTTTAAACAAAGAAGGAATACAGTGAATAACAGAGTTACAATACTTCCTATAGAACCTTCAGAATGATATGAATGCACGAATGAAGGATTCTAAGAATGTTCTGTTTGTCACTTAGAGGATACTCTTTGTCAAAGAGCTGGACTTGACTTTTTCTCTTTTCTTCCTTTTTCTTTTTCTCTTTCTTTTTCAAGGCTCTCTTTTCAAATCACGAATAGAACTTTTTCTCTTTGTAAGCTCACACGTCTATTTCATTCCTCTTGTTTGAATAGTTTATGTGTGTGTGTTTATATAGCTTATAAAAAGTAGTCGTTACATTTTGGAATTGTAACTTTTTGAAATATGAAATGTTATGTCATTTCAAAAATATCTTTTAGAGAAGATCGAGAATGCCTTTTTCCAGAAGAGTAAAATAGAGGGTACACTAGTCGTTGTATTGTTTTTAAGTAATACATATTTTATGTAAAAAGTCTATTTCTTACAATAGTACATTGAACGTTGGGTTGTAGTTTTGTCTTTATTCTAATTAATGATTTGAGGTACATTAGTACTTCTTTGCTTTAAATGAGTGTAAGTACTATGAGTGTTTTGAGATATTTATTTGTACATAGTCATGTCAAGTGTTTTCTTTATGTTGTGTATTTCAAAGTCTCAAGAGAGAATGAGGACCAAAAGGAAGGTCAACATTCTTTGAGAAGGATATTTAACAAGGATTTGTTACAGAAGGCATTTAATGCTTTGCAAAGAGAATGATGACTTCAAGTAAGTCGACATTCTATGGTTATGAAAAAAAGTAACTATAGTCCTTTTAAAACCATATTTTATTTATTTTTCTTATGTGTAGCTGATTTATGTTTTCGTCTTCTTTTTGTATTTAAGAAACATTTCATTAGAGAAGATAACTAAGGTCTTTTCAAAAACATATTTTATTTGTTTTTCATATGTAGTCGATTTTATGTTTTTGTCTTCTTCTTATATTAAAAACCATTTCATTAAAGAAGATAACTAAGGTCTTTTCAAAAACATATTTTATTTGTTTTTCTTATGTAGTCGATTTTATGTTTTTGTCTTCTTCTTATATTAAAAAACATTTCATTAAAGAAGATAACTAAAGTCTTTTTAAAAACATATTTTATTTGTTTTCTCCATGTAGTCGATGTTATGTTTTTGTCTTTTTCCTACATTCCTTTTTTCATGTTGTCTTGTATATAGTGTAAGGTACAATGATTATATGACAAAAAGTCTTTTTCATAAAAGGTTGTAAGAAGGTACACTTATTATATGACAAAAAGTCTTTTTCATAAAAAGTTGTAAGAAGGTACACTTATTGGTTTTCAAAAAAGAAGCTTTTTGAAACTATCGTATACTTTTATGATATAGAATGTATGAATGAGTATGTAATATGCAAAATGCAAGATCCTGAAGGTTCTGTTACATATGACTCTAAAGAAGAAAAAATCTTCATCTTGAGGTAGCCGATATCTTCATTTGAACTTTAGGAAAGCATGGCTCATCAAGCTTTTTCTTCAAGGAGTATGATTGCACCGTAGTTGTACTTGAACAGGAAGTCTCCATCCTTATTGGGTGAGATATCCTTGCATCAAATACTCGTTAGATTTAAGGCAAAACATATTCAGTCATAATATAACATTATTTCAAGAGAACATATTATCATAACATACAAAATCAAATAAGACAGTGTATCATATTATGTGACATCAAAACCGAGTTTCTCAACATTCTCCCCCTTTTTGATGATGACAAAATATGCTCCCCCTGTCAAAAAGACATTATGCATAGAAATAATAATATGATAAAAAAGGTGAAATAATGTTTAAAGAGAGAATATTTCTCCAATAATGGAGACAGGTTTTCTCCCCCTTTGTCATGGACAAAAAGGAGGGATCAGAGTAAGAAAGTTATTACAGACCAAATATAAAAGTGATTTAAAAGTTATTACAGATAAGGAGTTTTAGTCAGAGTTAGTGGTATTGAGTTCGAGGAGATAGGTGTCTAAGTCGAAGAACATGAAGTCGTCAAAGTTGATCAATTTTCCTTCATGAATGGGGCGAGAGCAGAGTGAGTTGTAGGTGTGAAACAAATCAGGATACCTTAGATCGGCAGAGGTGATCACATTGGTAGAAGAGGAAGCCATTTTCGAGTGTCTTGAAGATAAAGCACTAGGAGAGAAAGGAGCTAGAACCGAGAGAAAGTTTGTATAAGGATAGAAAAGATCGAATGGAATGGTAAGAGATGAACCAATTGATTAAATAGAAGGAAGAAAATAATTGTTGATATGAAATGAATGACATTGGAAGTGAGTAATTTTTAGATTTTAGTCAAATAAGGAAATCCGTGAGGAGTAAGTTAATAGACTTGTGAATGACAAATCAAATCAATGTTTGAGGATAGTGTATTATATTAGATTGAGGAGGACATAGTTATTGAAATATATAGATTTTACTATGGGTGAGTTTATCGACTAGTGAGAGAACCCATTAATAGAGTATGGGGTGTCATGTTGAATAACAAAATGATTGATCTTTGAGAATAATGGCCTAACAAGACAAACAACTTGTTATTCTATGTGAAGGGATTCTAAATTCGTGAATGGAGAGTTAAAGACATAAAAAAGATGATGTGGATATCTAGAGAGGAGAGAAAGAAAATAAAGGACAACATTTACTTGATTGAGATATGACATAAAGTAAAGATAGAATAAATAAAGGTTCTCGATTTTAGAGAGATATACAATAAGAGAGAGACAAGGTCACAGATGGAAAGAAAGGTCATAGGGTGACCATGTGATGTTGTACTTTGAAAGATATGACATTTTTAAAAAAAATGTTTTATGATTAATATTTGTAATTTTTTAAGAGTATACGTGGATATGAGAAGGACATATTTGGACTTAGACTAGTGGTGAGAGAGATGACGAGACAAAAAGGAGAAAGAGTTAAAAAAAATATATAAAAATTGAAATAAGAATAGACATGTAGGAGTTGGATTCAAAAATGTATAAAAAAAACGTATTCGAGAGATGAAATGAGGAGACAAAGAAATATTTATGAATGAAGAGTAATAAATGTGAGTTGTCATAGAGAGAGGTGAGATGACATATATGGATTTTTGTGAAGGATACAGAAGTAAAAAAAAGGTTGATGAAAGACATGAGGTTATGATTGATATGAATTATTATTTATATTCTTAAAGAAACTCGACAAGGTTAGGTTAAAACAAGAGTTGACAAGGATGGAGGCTTAATATGTATATGAAAGAGATGATAATAGATAGTTTGTAGGGCTATGATATAACATATGATATAGTAAAAAATAATTTACGTGAGAATATAGCAACTAGATCTTTTAAAGGAACTAAATAGTCATTCGATTTTAACTAATGAAGAGTAATAAGTTCTCATAAACTAAGTAGGACCATTTATCGTAAGAAAAGTTTTTATAAGAGGACAAAAATAATAAAGGAGTAGAGTGATGTGAACATTGTTATGATGACTTTTAATATAATTAGTTCTTATGGATATGAGAGAAAGGAGATAGGACAAGGAGTTATAATGGATGTGTACTTGAAAGATGACAAGTTTGAATGACATAAAGAATGTGTCTTATGAGAATACGTGAATATGGAAACTTAGTTTGACTAACTAAAAACGATAATAAGGAAAGCAATTTAAAATAAGATTTAAACAAGACTTATAAGAAGTATAATAATAAGTGTGATTAATTTATAAGTCACTTAGTTTGCATATTCCTAGTTCTCTTCTAATTCGTGTGAAGTCTTCATGTTTTAATGGTTTAGTGAATATGTCTGCTAACTGTTGATTAGTGGGTATGAATTCTAATTTAATTATGTTGTTTAAGACTTGTTCTCTTAAGAAGTGGTGTCTTATTTGAATGTGCTTAGTTCGTGAGTGTAAAATAGGATTCTTAGATAGGTTTATAGCACTCGTATTATCACAGAAAATAGTTGTATTTTCAAAATTTAAACCAAAATCTTTTAAAGTTTGTTTCATCCAGATGACTTGAGTACAGGCTAGGCTAGCAGCAATGTATTCGGCTTCAGTAGTTGATAATGATACACAGTTTTGTTTCTTACTGAACCATGATACTAGTGAGTGCCCTAGCATATGACATGTTCCACTTGTGCTTTTTCTGTCAGATTTACTTCCAGCAAAGTCAGCATCGCTGTATGAGATTAGATCAAATGTAGAGGATTTTGAATAGAATAATCCAAAATCAACTGTGTCTTTTAAATATCTCATTATTCTTTTTACAACTTTAAGATGTGATTCTTTTGGATTTGACTGAAATCTAGCACACAAGCAAACACTAAACATTATATCTGGACGGCTAGCAGTTAAATAAAGAAGTGATCCTATCATACCTCGGTATACCTTTATATCAACAGACTTACCATTTTCATCTTTGTCCAACACAGTAGTAGTGCTCATAGGAGTAGATTTTGAAGCAGTTGAGTTCATGTTGAACCTCTTCAGAAGTTCACGAGCATACTTAGATTGATTGATGAAAACTCCATCCTTGGTTTGCTTAATATGCAGTCCAAGAAAGTAGGTGAGTTCTCCCATCATACTCATTTCGAATTCATTCTGCATGGACTTAGAAAAATCTTCACAGAGAGTGCTGTTAGAAGATCCAAAGATGATGTCGTCGACATAAATTTGAACAATTAGGGTATGATTATTCACTACTTTGACAAATAGTGTAGAATCTGCTTTGCCAACAGAAAAACCAGTTTTTAATAAAAAAGTTTTAAGTCTTTCGTACCAAGCACGAGGTGCTTGTTTTAAACCATATAAAGCACGTTTGAGTTTAAAAACATGATCTCGGTATTGTTCATTTTCAAATCCTGGAGTTTGTTTTACATAGACTTCTTCATTTATAAAACCATTTAAGAAAGCACTTTTAACATCCATTTGAAATAATTTGAAATTCATATAGCTTGCATATGCTAAGAGCATTCTAATAGATTCAAGTCTAGCAACAGGAGCAAATGTTTCATCAAAGTCAATACCTTCCTCCTGGTTGTATCCTTGAGCTACTAGTCTGGCCTTGTTTCTTATAACATTACCTGTTTCCTCTAGCTTGTTTCTGAAGATCCATCTTGTCCCAATGATTGGATGATCCTTTGGTCTAGGTACAAGATCCCAAACGTCATTTCTTTGGAATTGATTCAGTTCTTCAGTCATGGCTAGCATCCAAAACTCATCAATGATGGCTTCATCAATCTTCTTTGGTTCAAGTTGAGAAATGAATGCCATGTTTGCAATCCGTTCTAGCTGAGCTCTAGTTTGAACCCCCTTTGTTAGTTCTCCCAAAATCTGCTTTTGAGGATGATCTTTGATATCGACAAAGGTTCTTTGGTGATCATCTTCATTAGACTTAGTTGTGTTATCTAAAAATAAATCTGTACTTTCAACATCATCATCATTAGTTTGTATATGAACAGATTGATCAATAGATTCACAAAAACTAACATGCATAGATTCTTCAATAGTATTATGACACTTATTGAAAACTCTGTATGCTTTACTATGACTTGAATATCCTAAGAATATGCCTTCAACAGATTTAGCATCAAACTTATCCAGGCTATCTTTTGTGTTTAGGATAAAGCATTTACATCCAAAGACTTTGAAGTAGTCTATTCTTGGAGTTCTGTCATAGAATAGTTCATAGGGAGTTTTATTTAATAAGGGTCTAATGAGAACTCTATTTGTTATGTAGCATGCAGTATTAACAGCTTCTGCCCAAAAAGATTTTGCAAGATTATTGTGTTGGAGCATAGTCCTGGCAGATTCCTGAAGGGTTCTATTCTTTCTTTCTACTACACCATTTTGAGGTGCAGCTCTAGGAAAGGCAAAGTTATGAGAAATACCATGCAAGTTACAAAATTTTTCAAAGAGTTCATTTTCAAATTCTCCTCCATGGTCACTACGGATTTTAACAATAGAACACGATTTTTCGTTTTGTAATTTTTTACATAAGATTTCAAACTGACAAAACGTGTCACTTTTGTTTTTCAAAAATATTACCCAAGTAAATCTTGAGTAATAATCTATAATGACAAAAGCATATCTATTTTGATTAAGGCTAGCTACCCTAGAAGGACCAAAGAGGTCCAGGTGGAGAAACTCTAAAGGTCTTTTACTTGAAATGACATTTTTTGATTTGAAAGAAGATTTTGACAATTTTCCTAATTGACATGCATCATAAAAATAATCCTTTTTAAAAGATATGTTGGGTAACCCACGTACTAACTTATCTTTAGCTAGTTTAGACATGTATTTAGAGTTGACATGGCCCATTCTCATGTGCCATAGATGTTGAGTGTCATTATTAGCTATGAGGCAATGTTCTGTGATGTTTTCTAGGTATAGTTCATATATATTATTCTTTCTTATACCTTTTAGGATGATGTTTTCATTTGTGTCAGCTATGAGGCATGCATCATGATTAAAGCTAACATTATAACCTGTGTCACACATTTGACTGATACTTAGTAGGTTATGTTTTAAGCCTTTAACAAGGAGAACGTCTTTGATAAGAGGTTTGTCTATGTTACCAATATTTCCAATACCAATTATCAAACCTTTGTTGTTATCTCCAAAGGTGACGGTTCCTCCTTCTTTATGATGAAGAACAGCAAAAAGGTCTGGATGTCCTGTCATGTGCTTTGAACATCCACTATCTAGTATCCATCTGTTCTTCTTCTTTGGAGCCTGCAAAACATTAAGTAAATCTTCTTTTTGGTACCCAATCGGGTCCTTTTTTGTTAGACTTTGAAACCCATATCCATTTGGATTTGGGTTTGTCTATCTCTTTAGAGGAGTTAAAAAGATTATCAATATAATACTCCTTATTTGGTTCAGATGAACTTTTCACAAACGTGGTCTTTTGATTTATAGAAGAAGGTTTTTTGAAATGAGAATAGCCAATCCCATTCTTGTAAAAGGAGACCTTCTGAGAGGATAAGAGTTTATCCAAGTTCTCTTTACCTTTAGTAAACTTGAAAACCGTTTTCATGAGGTTCTCAGTTTTACTTTTTAGCTCTGAAATTTCTACTTGCATATTTTTAGTTTTGGAGCTAGTAGAAGAAATTTCAGATATAAGTAAAAGATTTTTCTTTTTTAACTTAGAATTTTCACTGTTGAGTTTTTCATTCTCTTGAGAAAGCTTTAAATTTTCAGATTTTAAAACTTTATTTTTGAAACTCAATTTTTTAGATTCTTCAAATAGATCTTGAAAAGCATCTAGAAGTTCTTCAAAGGAAAAATCAGAGATTTCACTTACCGAACTTTCGTTTGCCATGAAGCACATATTTGCAGTTTCGGCTTCATCATCACTTGACTCTTCACTAGTCGATGGTTCTGAATCATCCCATTGAGCATGCAGAGCCTTTTTTCTTGAAGAACCTCTTCTTTGGTTCCTCTGTCTTGGACTTTCTTTTGAGAAGTGGACAGTCACGTTTTAAGTGGCCTGGCTTATTACACTGAAAGCACATGGAATCTTCTTTAAGATCTTTTCTTTCCTTGTGCCTGTTTGGAAGCCGGTTCCTTCTCATGAAGCGCTGGAATTTTCTGGTAAGTAGCACAATTTCTGATTCTTTATCTGAGTCTTCATTCTCAGATAGAGCTGGGAAAGCTAGAGTTTTCTTTACTGGTTGCTCTTCTTCCCTTCTTTCTTTCATGTGGACTTCATAGGCCATAAGATTGCCTATTAAGTCGTCCAATGTAAGTTTAGATAAATCTTGAGCTTCTTCAATAGCAGTAGTCTTTTTCTCCCAATCAGTTGTGAGAGATCTCAAGATTTTCTTCACCTTTTCAGTCTGGGAGTATGTTACACCCAGAGATTTCAGATCATTGGTGATGTTGGTGAATCTGGTAAACATCTCTGTGATGGGTTCATCTTTGTTCATTTTGAACAACTCATATTTTCTAACAAGAGATGATATTTTGGCTTCTTTTACTTTGTTGGTTCCTTCATGAATAACCTCCAAAGAATGCCAAATGTCATATGCAGATTCACATATAGATATTCTGTTGAATTCATTCTGATCAATGGCACAATATAAGGCATTCATAGCCTTTGCATTTAGATTTGCCATTTTCTTTTCTTCATCAGACCATAAGTTATAGTCTGCGGATGGAGATGTGTATGGATGCTCAACAATTTTCCATACAACAAAGTCTATGGATTTGAGAAAGATAGCCATTCTGCACTTCCAATATCCATAGTTGGAGCCATTGAAGAAGGCAGGACGAGATGCGTGTTGACCTTCAATATCACGAGCATAAGAGGTAGATGCCATTTGTGCTGGAAGACTTGTTACATCGAAACCAGCAAACCTGCTCTGATACCAAATGAAATTCCACTAGAGGGGGGGTGAATAGTGAAATATGATAATGATCGATAAAATAAAATGATTAAGCAATAAGGCACAACACATAAAACACAGAAGTTATACTGGTTCGGTCAATATCCAGACCTACATCCAGTTCCCAAGCAAACCACTTGAGATTCCACTATAACATCCGAGTTACCGGATAAATAGTACAACACCCTCTTCCCAAGAGGTCTTCTTCTCTCAACAGAGAAGGGCAACACCCTCTTTCACAGAGGACTACTTCTTTAAACAAAAAAGGAATACAGTGAATAACAGAGTTACAATACTTCCTATAGAACCTTCAGAATGATATGAATGCACGAATGAAGGATTCTAAGAATGTTCTGTTTGTCACTCAGAGGATACTCTTTGTCAAAGAGCTGGACTTGACTTTTTCTCTTTTCTTTTCTTTTCTTTTTCTCTTTCTTTTTCAAGGCTCTCTTTTCAAATCACGAATAGAACTTTTTCTCTTTGTAAGCTCACACGTCTATTCCATTCCTCTTGTTTGAATAGTTTATGTGTGTGTGTTTATATAGCTTATAAAAAGTAGTCGTTACATTTTGGAATTGTAACTTTTTGAAATGTGAAATGTTATGTCATTTCAAAAATATCTTTTAGAGAAGATCGAGAATGCCTTTTTCCAGAAGAGTAAAATAGAGGGTACACTAGTCGTTGTATTGTTTTTAAGTAATACATATTTTATGTAAAAAGTCTATTTCTTACAATAGTACATTGAACGTTGGGTTGTAGTTTTGTCTTTATTCTAATTAATGATTTTAGGTACATTAGTACTTCTTTGCTTTAAATGAGTGTAAGTACTATGAGTGTTTTGAGATATTTATTTGTACATAGTCATGTCAAGTGTTTTCTTTATGTTGTGTATTTCAAAGTCTCCAGAGAGAATGAGGACCAAAAGGAAGGTCGACATTCTTTGAGAAGGATATTTAACAAGGATTTGTTACAGAAGGCATTTAATGCTTTGTAAAGAGAATGATGACTTCAAGTAAGTCGACATTCTATGGTTATGAAAAAAAGTAACTATAGTCCTTTTAAAACCATATTTTATTTGTTTTTCTTATGTGTAGCCGATTTATGTTTTCGTCTTCTTTTTGTATTTAAGAAACATTTCATTAGACAAGATAACTAAGGTCTTTTCAAAAACATATTTTATTTGTTTTTCTTATGTAGTCGATTTTATGTTTTTGTCTTCTTCTTATATTAAAAAACATTTCATTAAAGAAGATAACTAAGGTCTTTTCAAAAACATATTTTATTTGTTTTTCTTATGTAGTCGATTTTATGTTTTTGTCTTCTTCTTATATTAAAAAACATTTCATTAAAGAAGATAACTAAAGTCTTTTTAAAAATATATTTTATTTGTTTTCTCCATGTAGTCGATGTTATGTTTTTGTCTTTTTCCTACATTCCTTTTTTCATGTTGTCTTGTATATAGTGTAAGGTATAATGATTATATGACAAAAAGTCTTTTTCATAAAAGGTTGTAAGAAGGTACACTTATTATATGACAAAAAGTCTTTTTCATAAAAAGTTGTAAGAAGGTACACTTATTGGTTTTCAAAAAAGAAGCTTTTTGAAACTATCGTATACTTTTATGATATAGAATGTATGAATGAGTATGTAATATGCAAAATGCAAGATCCTGAAGGTTCTGTTACATATGACTCTAAAGAAGAAAAAATCTTCATCTTGAGGTAGCTGATATCTTCATTTGAACTTTAGGAAAGCATGGCTCATCAAGCTTTTTCTTCAAGGAGTATGATTGCACCATAGTTGTACTTGAACAGGAAGTCTCCATCCTTATTGGGTGAGATATCCTTGCATCAAATACTCGTTAGATTTAAGGCAAAACATATTCAGTCATAATATAACATTATTTCAAGAGAACATATTATCATAACATACAAAATCAAATAAGACAGTGTATCATATTATGTGACATCAAAACCGAGTTTCTCAACAAGATGCTGATGAGCCACTTTGGAACGGTTGTGAGAGTCACACTATCTTGTCTGCAGTTCTTCAACTAATGAATTTGAAGTCCGAGTATAATTTGAGTCAATCATGTTTTGACCGTTTGTGCATGATTGTGAAGAGTATGTTGCCTAGAGATGAGAAATTGCCACAAAATTTCTATCGTGCGAAAGTTATGGTCAACGCTCTAGGTATGGGTTACAAAAAGATTGATGTTTGTCCAAATCACTGCATGTTGTATTTCAAGGAGCAGGAAAATGACATATCATGCCCGTCATGTGGGCGTCGTCGGTTCAAGCCAAAGACAAGAGGCAATGGTAGCACGAGATCAAAGGAAGTTTCATATAAGTCGCTCCACTACTTTCCTATCACTCCTAGATTGCAGCGATTGTATATGTCTTCAAGGACAGCTAAACACATGAGATGACATGCAAATAAAGTTCGACACGATGAAAACAAGATCACGCATCCTGTTGACGCTGAAGCTTGGAAGCACTTTGATCGTACTCATCAGAACTTTGCAATGGAAGTGCGAAATGTTAGACTCGGTCTATGTACAGATGGATTTAATCCATTTGGGGGTAGATCAACTCCATACTCATGCTGGCCAGTATTTGTAACTCCATACAACCTTCCACCAAGCTTGTGTATGAAACGTCCAAATCTTTTCTTATCTCTGTTGATCCCTAGTCCGACCTCACCTGGCCAAAATCTTGATGTATATCTAAGGCCATTGATTGATGAACTAAAAGTACTGTGGAATGACGGTGTTACCACGTATGATGCCCACAAAAAACAAAATTTCTACATGAAGGTCGTTGTTCTATGGACAATCAGTGACTTCCCTGCATATGGTATGTTATCTGGTTGGAGCACACATGGGAGGTTGGCTTGTCCGTATTGCATGGAGGATTCCAAAGCTTTTAGATTGAGGCATGGAAGGAAGCCTTGCTGGTTTGAGTGCCATCGTTGATTTATACCCAGCGATCATCTGTTCCGACGTCAAAAGAATGCATTTAAAGCAGGCACAACTGAAATGGAAGGTCCATCCTCAAGATTGTCCGGCATAGAGATTCTAAGAAGATTGTGATACTTTCCAGATGTATTAACAGATGCCCGCAGTCCTACACCCTTCCGTGGATTTGGGAAGGATCACAATTGGACGAAAAAATCTATTTTTTAGGAACTACCGTATTGGCCGACCCTATTGATACGACATAATTTGGATGTGATGCATGTAGAGAAAAATGTGTTTGATAATGTGTTCAATACAGTAATGAATATTAAAGGAAAAACGAAGGATAATCTGAAGGCCCGTATGGATTTAAAATTAATATGTAAAAGACCAGAATTAGAACTCAAAGAGTATAATGGCAAAGTACTGAAACCAAAGGCGAAGTACGTGCTCGGACCTGATCAAATAAAACATGTATGTCAATGGTTGAGACAACTGAGATTTCCAGATGGATATGTCTCTAACATTGCTCGGGTTGTGAAGATTGACGATGGACAGTTATATGGGTTGAAGAGCCATGATTGTCATATCTTTATGCAATGATTGATACCCCTAGCATTCCATGATATGTTAGACAAACCTATATGGGGGGTATTGTCTTAGTTGAGCGGATTTTTCAGAACATTGTGCGCATCGGAGGTCGTTGTATCAGATGTAAAGAATCTCGAGGACTCTGTCATCACCACTGTTTGTCTGTTAGAAAAGATATTTTCGACAGCATTTTTCGATGTTATGCAACATTTGAAAATACATCTGCCATATGAACTAAGGGTTGGTGGCCCTGTGCAATATCGATGGATGTACCCATTTGAAAGGTATATGTTTTTTTATATTTGTCTCTTTAATGACAGATATTTAAAATTTGAAATGTATATTCTTGTCAGATGCATGTTCGACCTAAAAAAAAGGTTCGTAATAAAGCAAGAGTAGAAGGCTCTATTTGTGAGGCGTACACTTTAGAAGAGATTTCAAATTTCTCATCTATGTACTTCGAACCTCATATTCCAACACGTTACACATGCCCGCCCCGTAACGATGATGGAAAACAAGTAACTGTAGCTGACAAGCTGTCGATATTTCAACCACTTGGGCATGCATTTGGTAGTTGCCGATCAAGGCTATTGACTGATCGAGAGCAAGATGCAGCACACATCTATATTCTTTTTAATTGCTCAGCGATCGACCCATACATCGAGTAAGTATATGTATATGCAACTCAATTATAAATCCTTTTATGTTCTATATGTGGATACATGGCTCGGTAATATAAGTATTTGTGGTTTGCAGACGATTTGATCTGGAGTTGCAAAGCGAAGTTTCACATCTCACTGATGCAGAAGTACAAAAAGAACGTGAAACTAAGTTTGTGGAGTAGTTGAAACAGTTGGTAAAGAAGCTAACATAAATTTTGTACTTATAAACAACATTAAGTTACTTAATTGATCGTGATCACAATCATTGTTTATGTCTGTGCGTAAGTTCGCCATGGTGATGTTAAAGATCAAGGAATATGTGATTTAGAAAATGGTCCGACCAAAGTTGTGCAATGCTACAACGGGTATATCGTAAATGGTTATCGATTCCATACAAAAGACTACGGTATAAACAAATCAACGATAAATAGTGGCGTGTGTGTCAAGGGTAGCAGCTACGGTGAAAATGAATATGATTACTACGGTGTTATAGAGGAAATAATGAAGTTGACTTACTTAGGCATGAATAACAGGGTTACGATATTCAAGTGTCATTGGTTTGATCCAACTGCAACAAGACTCGACAAAACTTCAGGCATTGTGGAGGTGAATCATAAATCCAGGTTTGGAACATATGAACCATTCATATTAGCCTCGCAAGCTCAACAAGTTTATTATACTTCATATCCGAGTATAAAAAAGTCAGATAGAAATGAATGGTGGGCAGTTTGCAAGGTGAAATCCAAACTATACCCCGAGTATGATCAGTTACAGGAAGATGAGTTAGCTGAAGACAATGATTACTAACAATCAGATGATGTCTATGACTTTGCTTATGGTCACGATGTTGCGCATGATATGCTTGTCATATCTCCATTGGCCGATGAAACATTCATAGAGGAATGTGATCCAAATGATGTACCAAGTGGATGGGCAAACAATGAAGAAGAAGAAGAAGAAGAAAGTCAAACTAGTGACGAGGAAGAATTCTCAAGCTAGTGAGCAAAATCTTATACTACAAACCTCTATTTAAATGCATTGTAATACTTGATGTGAGTTGTATTGCAATACTTGGTATGAATGATTAAAAAGTTTATTTGAATGTATTGTAATACTTGATACGAATGATTTGAATGCATTGTAATACTTGATGTGAATGATTTCAATTATCTGAATGTATTATAATTTATGCAACGAATGATTTGAATTAGTGCAATACTTGATGTGAATTATTTGAATGCATTGCAATGCTTGATGTGAATGACTTGAATGCATTGTAATACTTGATGTGAATTATTTGAATGTATTGTATGACATATGTTATTTGTTAGAATATGGTTCGTGGAGGTTATAGTGGTCGTTCATCCAGTAGTAGCCAGGCTCAGCCTTCATCTTCACGGGCTCCTGTGATATGTATATCATATAACTAATTGGATGCTAGATTAGTTCAAATGCGCATTCTGAGAATTTCTAATGTATTTTTTTACAGATGATGTTGCGCCTGTACACGACCCACCTACACCAGTTGATCACACAAGTCAACAGCCAACACAGGAAACAGGGTCTTCTCAGGCTGGCACAAGAAGACTCATTCGAATAGTGTATATCGATAATCGACCGTAAGTATTTTGTTTTCAATTATTGCATATCTTTTAAATATTTTATATTGATATTTACTGTGTAACAATTCATGTGCAGCACGAGGTTTGAGCCACAAGAAGTAGTACGGGAGATTAGGAATTCACTTCTTCAACATCTACCAGGACCAGTTGCTCAATGGAAAGAGTACCCAAAGGAGGTGTTAGACAGATTGTGGTCCTCATTCATGGTATACAGTTGTTTCTCATAGTTAATGTGTTTTATATTTAATTTATTTAAACAATGTCTACTAACTTTCTGAAAATATTTGTAGGCTTCGAATCGCTTCGCAACTACGGTGGAAGAAAATGATGCAAGGAAGGTGTGGCAAAAGGTGGCTGCCAATCGATTTGCAGACATTCTGCACACTATGAAGACTGCAGCAAAAAAAGCATCTGGCGTAGTAGATGATCCATTACTGTGGAAGAGCCATGGTCCTATTACTATCAGGAGAGATTACTGGGATGAAATGTGCGATAAGTGGGCGGAAGATGCATTTAGAAATCGCTCTGCGAAGGCTGCACAAAATCGATCGAAGATGCCCGAAGCCCATCTACACACAGGTGGATCTAAGACATTTGGGAGCCACCTAAAGAAAATGGTAACTCATCAATATATAATATTAATTTTATAAGTATTGTTGCAAACTTGTGTACTAAATCTTTTGTCATTTAACTTCGCAGAAAGCAGAAAAAGGAGGCAGTGTACCATATAAGGATGTGTTTGTAGAAACACATAAACGGAAGACCACGAGAGTCTTCGTATCAGAGAAGGCGAGAACGACAACGGTATGTATTAATTCTATTAATAATCATTGCAATATATATGCAAGTTATCATAATGTTATCATTAATTATTAATGAATACTTTAAACATTATTTTGTAGGAGGCATATGAGCAACAGATGGTAGAGCGATATGGCGATGACGATACTCAGCATCCATCATTTGATCCTACAGCATGGGTGACTGCAGCAGGTGAACCCAAAAAAGATCGCGTGTTCGGGTTTGGGAGTAATATGAACACTTCACCAGTTATTGGTTCTTTCAGTTACGGCTCACCGACTTCTTGCACCGACATAAGCTCCAAGCAGCCGACTATTCTTTCCAGTGATGATGTACGCCAGATCATTAATGAATCACTGAATAACTACTTCCAATACACTGTCGCCCCCTTTCTCCGAAATGAGATCAAGGCCGCTGTTCAGGATAGGGGATCTTCGATTCCAGGTCCCTCTCAGGTATAATCACATATTCAGTTTTTTATCTGCCTTAGAACACATATGAGCATAATCGAATCACAAATATAACTTTTTGCCTGCCTAAGAACACATATGAGCATGTTATAATCACATATTCAGTTTTTTGACTGCCTTAGAGCACATATGAGCATGCTATAATAACATATAGAGTTTTTTTATTGCATTAGAGCACATATGAGCATGCTATAATCACATATAAAGTTTTTTTGCCTGCCTAAGAACACATATGAGCATGATAGAATCACATATAAAGTTTTTTTGACTGCATTAGAACACATATGAGCATGCTATAATTACATATTCAGTTTTTTGACTGCCTAAGAACACATATGAGCATGTTATAATCACATATTCAGTTTTTTGACTGCCTTAGAGCACATATGAGCATGCTATAATAACATATAGAGTTTTTTTATTGCATTAGAGCACATATGAGCATGTTATAATCACATATAAAGTTTTTTTGTCTGCCTTAGAGCACATATGAGCATGATAGAATCACATATAAAGTTTTTTTGACTGCATTAGAACACATATGAGCATGCTACAATCACATATTCAGTTTTTTGACTGCCTAAGAACACATATGAGCATGTTATAATCACATATTCAGTTTTTTTACTGCCTTAGAGCACATATGAGCATGCTATAATAATATATAGAGTTCTTTTATTGCATTAGAGCACATATGAGCATGCTATAATCACATATAAAGTTTTTCTGCCTGCCTAAGAACACATATAAGCATGATAGAATCACATATAAAGTTTTTTTGACTGCATTAGAACACATATGAGAATGCTATAATCACATATTCAGTTTTTTGACTTCCTAAGAACACATATGAGCATATTATAATCACATATTCAGTTTTTTGACTGCCTTAGCACACATATGAGCATGCTATAATAACATATAGAGTTTTTTACTGCCTTAGAACACATATGAACATGCTATATATCATTTATGATAGAATCACATATACATTTTTTTGCTTTGCCTGCCTTAGAGCATATATGAGCATGCTATAATCACATATTCAATTTTTTGACTGCCTTAGCACACATACGAGCATGATCGAATCACATATATAGTTTTTTGCCTGCCTTAAAGTACATCTGAGCATGGTAGAATCACATACAGAGTTTTTCTAGATGCCTTAGAACACATATGAACATGCTATAATCACATATTCAATTTTTTGACTGCCTTAGCACACATATGAGCATGATAGAATCACATATATATATATATATATATATATATATATATATATATAACTTTTTGTCTGCCTTAGAGCACATATAAGCATGATAGAATCATATATAAAGATTTTTTGACTGCATTAGAACACATATGAGCATGCTATAATCACATATTCAGTTTTTTGACTGGCTAAGAACATATATGAGCATGTTATAATCACATATTCAGTTTTTTGACTGCCTTAGAGCACATATGAGTATGCTATAATAACATATAGAGTTTTTTTATTGCATTAGAGCACATATGAGCATGCTATAATCACATATAAAGTTTTTTTGCCTGCCTAAGAACACATATGAGCATGATAGAATCACATATAAAGTTTTTTTGACTGCATTAGAACACATATGAGTATGCTATAATCACATATTCAGTTTTTTGACTGCCTAAGAACACATATAAGCATATTATAATCACTTATTCAGTTTTTTGACTGCCTTAGCACACATATGAGCATGCTATAATAACATATAGAGTTTTTTTACTGCCTTAGAACACATATGAACCTGCTATATATCATTTATGATAGAATCACATATAATTTTTTTTGCTTTGCCTGCCTTAGAGCACATATGAGCATGCTATAATCACATATTCAATTTTTTGACTGCCTTAGCACACATACGAGCATGATCGAATCACATATATAGTTTTTTGCCTGCCTTAAAGCACATTTGAGCATGGTAGAATCACATATAGAATTTTTCTAGATGCCTTAGAACACATATGAATATGCTATAATCACATATTCAATTTTTTGACTGCCTTAGCACACATATGAGCATGATAGAATCACATATATATGTATAACTTTTTGTCTGCCTTAGAGCACATATGAGCATGATAGAATCACATATAGAGTTTTTTTTACTGCATTAGAACACATGTGAGCATGCTATAATCACATATTCAGTTTTTTGACTGTCTAAGAACACATATGAGCATGTTATAATCACATATTCAGTTTTTTTACTGCCTTAGAGCACATATGAGCATGCTATAATAACATATAGAGTTTTTTTATTGCATTAGAGCACATATGAGCATGCTATAATCACTTATAAAGTTTTTTCGCCTGCCTAAGAACACATATGAGCATGATAGAATCACATATAAAGTTTTTTTGACTGCATTAGAACACATATGAGCATGCTATAATCACATATTCAGTTTTTTGACTGCCTAAGAACACATATGAGCATATTATAATCACATATTCAGTTTTTTGACTGCCTTAGCACACATATGAGCATGCTATAATAACATATAGAGTTTTTTTACTGCCTTAGAACACATATGAACATGCTATATATCATTTATGATAGAATCACAAATAAATTTTTTTGCTTTGCCTGCCTTAGAGCACATATGAGCATGCTATATTCACATATTCAATTTTTTGACTGCCTTAGCACACATACGAGCATGATCGAATCACATATATAGTTTTTTGCCTGCCTTAAAGCACATCTGAGCATGGTAGAATCACATATAGAGTTTTTCTAGATGCCTTAGAACATATATGAACATGCTATAATCACATATTCAATTTTTTGACTGCCTTAGCACACATATGAGCATGATAGAATCACATATATATATATATATATATATATATATATATATATATATATATATATATATATATATATAAAACTTTTTGTCTGCCTTAGAGCACATATGAGCATGATAGAATCACATATAGAGTTTTTTTATTGCCTTAGATCACACATGAGCACATGATAGAATCACATATAGTGTGTAAGTTATTTCATTATATTTTGTTTATCAATACTGACTGTTCTTTTCTTGTGTAGGCTGCTAGCGATAATCAGCGTAGTGGAGCTGAATGGACAGATAAAGACAATGAACAAGAAGACGCGCAAAATCTTGGCAATGATTAGAGGACTGTGTTGAAGAAGTTTTATTTTTTTTATGTTTCCTAATTGTAATTGTTGAATTGTAAATAATTAAACTTCTTAATTTTAAGGTGGAACGATTAATTGTTGTAGATTCTTGTTATATGAAATTTTTTGTGTGGTTTGTTTTTTATTTACAGGAAATATAAATTGTACAGGAAATAGAAATTGCTCGGTATTTAATTTTCAAATAATTTTTTTTAAATTTTTTTTCGTGTTTGCGACGGAACCATTCGTCGCTATTCATATTAATCTAGCGACGGCATAGCGACGGAAGTAAATCCGTCGCCAAGCCGTGGTCGCCGTTTAGTACCGGCGGATTGGCGACGGAATATAGCGCTCGTTATTCCATCGCAATTAGCGACGGACCTGGCGACGGAATAATTTCGTTGCCAGTTAGCGTCGAAATATTCGCGACGTAAGCATACTGTCGCCTCGTTGTCGCTAATCCGTCGCTAACCATGTTAGCGACGGATTAGCGACGGAATGTGGTCGTCGCTAATCTACTGCTTTGTTGTAGTGTGATAGCAAGCCTCTTTAATAGCTTGTTGAAATGACATGGGTTCATCTACTAAAGATATGGCTAACAAAAAAAAATGATCAAAATATAAGAATTTTTTGGACACAATTTATTAAAAGAAATCATGTACTTATTATTTCTTTATTCGAAGTGAGTATTGAATCAAACTCGCATTGAGTGACTATACAATAAAAATCTTTTAGCATGATAGAAGGTCATTTTTTCTTAATGAATCATCGAAGGTTACTCTCTCAATAATGGGTGGATCACATAAATGAGGTTGGTTTTCAACTTCAGATTTAGAACTCTCAAAGGTAGGCACTAAAGTTTGGAAGTTTTTGCGTTTTTGCTCAGTAGGAGATTCATACATAGGCGTAGGGATTGGTAACACAGCATCATTGTCACCATCATTTATCGTATGGTAAGAAAAAATAGACTCATGAAAAATAATATCGTGACTAGAGAAAAACATAGAGGTGCACACAAGCCAGGCTTGAGCCGAGCTCAAACTCAAAAAGCTTGGCTCAAATCTAGTCGAGCTTGAAAGGAGGTATACAAACTCGGCTCAAGTTCAAATTCAAGCCACACTAATTTATTTTAAAAAAATAAAAACTTAATTCTATATAGGGCAGGATTTGAACTCATAACCACACACGTACATGACAAACATGTCACCCACTTAGCTAAATGCACACACTATGATTATTAGCCAACAAAAATAATACATATCCTAAAATTAGTCCTCATATATCTCTATTAGTTGAGCTTAATCAAGATTGAACTTCTGATCAAGCTCGACTTGTTTGATTACTCGAATGAGTCTGAGTCAAGTTTAAATGAGTCGAGATCAAGCTAGCTTGGCTCGTTGTGCAGCCTTAGAAAAAGAAGTTGGATTCTAAATTATATACTTTATAAGCCTTTTAATCAAAAGTATAACCAATAAAAACACATTTTTTAGCTCTTGAATCAAATTTGGATTTGTTTTTATCTATGTTAGTTGCATAGCATAGACATCCAAAACCTTTAAGATGATTATATGTTGGTTTTTTATTGAACAAAATTTTATAAAGAGGTTTTTCTCCAAGACGATGAGTAGCAGTTTGATTTATAAGATAAACTGCAATTAAAACGCATTCTCCCTAAAACTTAAATGGTAGATTGGCTTAAAACATTAAAGTCATTGCTACTTTCAGCAAATGCCTATATTTAAGTTCAACCACATCATTTTGCTGAGGAGTTGACACACAACTATATTGATGGTAAACTCCATTATTTTCAAAGAAATATTGAATTTTATGAGAATTTCTTTTTGATCCATTGTTAGACCTAACAGATTTAACATGACATTGAAACTAATTTTGGACCATATGAAAGAAGTTTTAAAGAAGATATTTGGCTTCACTTTTGTTATGTATCATATAAATTCAAACACTTCTAGAAAAATCATCTACCACATTAAGAAAATGATAAGCCCCACTTAAAAAACTTTGAGAGTAGGGTCCCCAAATATCAACATGCACGAGTTCAAAAATATTATTGGTAGTAATCTCACTAGAACAAACGATAATCTTATTTGCTTAGCACGATGACAAACATCACAATGACATAAATTTAAATTTTCTAAAGAAATTTTAGAATCATATTTAAAAAAAATCATATGAATTAATGAGGGATGGCCAAGACATTGGTTCCAAATTTCAAGTTGAGCCATAGGTGAGGCCAAGGTTGCAGCAATCGAACTTGAGACTTTTAGCATGTACAACCCATCTCTCTCCTCACCCGCTCCAATCTTCATCTTTTATGCAAAGTCCTGAATAATACATGAGTCAGGAAAAAAAATAATTGAACAATTTAAGAACTTAGTCAATTGGCTAACAGAAACTAGATTGAATTTAAATGATGGAATATACAATGCATTTTTTAAGAAGATGAAGCGTGAAATTTTTACCAAGCCTTGATGAGATATACCAACACATGACCCATTTAGAAGTTTAACATGAATATTAGAATTTTGAGATTTATCAAATAGACTTAAAAAAGAAACAATGTGATCATTGGCTCCTGAATCAATGATCCATGGAACATGAGAAGGAGAATGAAAAGACAAACCTAAAAAATTGGTTGTTTAAGGCTTGCTCTTGGTGAATGCCATGAGCTGGTTGTACTCACTTTGGGTGAGCACAACAGTCTCATCTGCACTACTCACTCTGGGTTACCTCATTTTTTTGAGATGACACAACATTGATAGATGAAGTAGGGGCAGTTTCATTTGCACTAGATTTATGCAGTTTATGTCTTGGAGGATACCAGTGAATCTTAAAACACTTATCTTTAACATCACTAGCAACACCATAGTGAGAGCATATGGGTCGACCACTATAAGTGCCTTTGTTTCTATTATTTTGATTCAACGTTCACCATGAAATCTATGTTCTCAACATGAGAAGCATGAGTATAGGGTAGATTTATTGGAGACTGCCACAGGAACAACACGAGCACAGGAACAACATGAGCTTCCCTACTTTGCTCAAATTATATTACAAGGGCATAAACTTTATCAGCAGGAGGCAAGGGGTTGTTGAGGAGGATTTGCCTTCTAGCAATGTCATATGAATCATTACAACCCATGATAAATTGAAACACTCTTTCATATTCTTGTTGTTCTTTGAGTTGTTTAACTACATGCAGGTGGGCAAGGGATTGTAGGATGATAATTCATTTAAAAAACCTTTGAGTTTAGAAAAATATGTTGCAACAGACATGGTATCTTGACAAAGACGAACAATTGCACATTGAATTTGTTATATGCTGGGAGCAATTATTTGTGAAAATCTTTCACGAAGATCTGACCATACTTCATGGGTTGTAATAGTGCAGATGACGTTATTGGCCAAGTCTCAAGAAATCGAGTTAAACAACCATGGTAATATCACGTTGTTGCATCATACCCATTTAGGGTAACCCGGTGATCCACTATCAAGCTTTAAAACAAAACCGTATATAAAATTGATTTTATTTTTAGCACTCAAAGTCATTATCGGTTTAGTAAGCAACATAGTAGTGATGAGAGTGTAGTGAAGCTTGGCGAGCAAGAAATATCGATGATCCACTATCAAGCTTTAAAACAAAATCGTTTATAAAATTGTTGTTTGCTAATGATATTGTTTTGATTGATGAGTCTAGAGCTGGGGTTAATGCTAAGTTAGAATTATGGAGACAGACATTGGAAGCAAGAGGTTTTACGTTGAGTAAGAGTAAGACAAAATATATGGAATGTCGGTTTAGTAAGCAACGCAGTAGTGATGAGAGTGTAGTGAAGCTTGGCGAGCAAAAAATATCGGTGGATGACTGTTTCAAATATTTGGGATCTATCATTCGAAATGATGGAGAAATTGATGGAGATGTAAACCATAGGATAAAAGTTGGGTGAATGAAATGGAAAAGTGCAACTGAAGTGATGTGCGATTATAGAATGCCATTGCGGTTGAAGAGAAAGTTTTATAGGACGACAATTAGGCTTGCTTTATTATATGGTACGAAATGCTGGGCGGCCAAGCGACATCATATTCAAAAAATGAGTGTAGCTGAGATGTGTATGCTTCGATGGATGTGTGGAAATACAATAAAAGATAAGATTCAGAATGAGGAGATACGTAAGAAGGTAGGTGTTGCATCCATTGAAAATAAGATAAGAGAAAATCGTTTACGGTGGTTTGGACATATTCGGCGAAGGCCTAATGATGCTCCAGTTAGAAGGATGGACAAATGGGAAAATATATTAGTCAAAAGAGGGTGAGGTAGGCCTAAGAAGACTTGGATGGAGATGATAAGAAAGGATATGAAGGCTTTGAACCTCACCGAGGACATGGCATTGGATAAAAATGATTGGAGGAGAAGGATTCATGTGGAGGACCCAGAATGATTTTCTTTTTTGGTTCATATTGCCGACCCCAATTGTTTTGGGATGAAGGCGTAGTAGTAGTTGTTGTTGTTGTTGTAAAGTCATTATCATGGCTTGACTCCAAGTAGCATAATTGTCTTTGTCAAGGGGTTGAAATACAAGAACAGTCCTTGAACTATTAGAATGATACAAGTAAAATAGACTCAAATTTCATCAGGTGGGTTTGAGAGAGCTGAAGATGTTGAGTGAACAACAACTTAGCAAATGAGCAGCAACAGGGAGCCAACTATGCGAGTTCTCCCAACAATGACTTGAAAGCAAAACTTGACCTCAGTTATGCCCCTTGTTGGCAATGAACCAGAGTGAAAATGGGCCTTGAATCGTCCAGGCATCACCACGCTCTTATACCATGAGAACTGAACAACCAAGACATAGAGAAAATTCACTTTTCATTAGAAAATGAGGAAAGATAAATATAGCTTTTCCACTAATTATGGGATTCCACCATTTACATGATAGGGATTGAAGCAACTTCTTACCTAAAAAGTAGGATTCTAAAAATATGCAATATCTTTCTAATGTACATGAAAAAATGAAGAGCCTTATCGACTTATGGTTATCTTCACACAACTCTTACACTAAGACTGTAACGCTCTAATTTTTGAAACCTAAATTTTAGGAATTTTTTTTAAACCCCTTTACACAATTTTCAAGAATATAACAAAAACTCTTTTTATAAATATTGTTCAAGCCTTGGGTGGGTTACAAATATAATACATACATGTAAGACTAAAATACATCAATCAAACCATAGTTTGCATTAAAATAAATCAAACACTAGTCTCAACTATTATCAGAGTTTACAGGATTTAAACAAATTAAATAATAACAAAATGTATCAAGTCCTCTCAAAAGCCTTAAAGAACTGTGGCTATCTTGGCACCACCTCGAACCTACTATCATCACCCTCCAACCTACTCATTACCAGAAATATTATAAGTAGAGACATTAGTCCATAACTGTAGTACCAAAACACATGAATACAAATATTTCAATCACAAAAATAACTTTTTCAGATAACATTTAAATCATGCAACATTACAATATCAGAATTAAGCACAATTTATATCTGTATAATTAATCATGATTGCATTCATATGACGGGATAAACATACTACAATGCATTATGCTAATGAAATAACAATTTATGCACAAACTAAAATATTACAATGATTACATTCTGACATCTCAAACCTTGCAAGTCTGCAATCTTAGTAATATCTAGTCCCAACTAGAGCATAAATTAAATTAAGACCCAACCCATTTGTAACCAGCCCATTTTTTGCCTAAACCTGTTAACCCATATGGATCCACACTTTTTTAGTCATACCCAAACTTGAACCCGAATCAAACTAGATAAAATACATCTATTTGGTAGATCTGATTAAATAATGGCTCTACTTAAGACCTGAACCTGAATCAAACTAGATATGATAGGCCTATTTGTTAGATCCAATTAAAGAATGGATCTACTTAAGACCTGAACCAATTTGCACCTGAACCCGAATCAAACTAGATATGATACGCCTATTTATTAGATCCAATTAAAGAATGGATCTACTTAAGACCTGAACCAATTTGCACCTGAACCCATTAACTCATATGGGTCCTCAATTCTAGTCATACCCAAACTTGAATCCGATCCAAATCAAAAGACATCAAGTTTGGGTCTAATTTTTAGGCCTGATTCAAGAACGGGTCTTGCAAGACCTCAACTGAACCTAACCAGCTTACACCCTTACTTGAGTAGATACCATACCCTACCAAAAGATCAATGTGACCAATTATAAGGCTAGGCCGAGATCTTTTCAACTTAGGACCCAAAAATCGGCCCAGAACCCATGTCAAACCAGGTAACTAATTAGCAGACCCCAACATGCTCTCTCTCTCTCTCCACGCAAGGGTTTGTAAACAAGCTGAACAAGCTGGGCTACCTTGTTCAAGCATGGTTTACTTTGGCAATATGGTCTGGCGTTCTTTGCCTGACACGAGGTGACTTAAGCCCATTTTATCTTTCGGCCACCAGGTTTAGTGAGCTGCCCTGCCATTTGTGAATTGGTAATGATAAGGTGCTCCCGGAGTACCTACTCTCACTTAATAGAAACTTTAGATTTTCAAATTTCTTAAACTTTTTTTTTATTAAACCTTATAAATATGATCTATAAGCATTGTTTAGTAGAAAACAAGTTTTGGATGTGATTATAGCTGTATGTTTTTTAAGATCTTTATAACAAATGACTTAAAAAATCTTATTTTTATGTCAAAAAAACATTATCTAAAATTTAAAAGATGCAACCTCCAATCATGATTTCTAGTACTAGGGAGTAGGTACTCCGCCCGCTTTTAAATGACCATGACAAACCTGTTGTTCATTCGGCCAATGGGTCATGCATTGATCGGAGTCTTAACGGGCACAAATAGAACATTTGTATGCAAAAATCAATGGAGGCTCAACCTGGTTGGTAAGAGCTGTCAGTGCATGTCTCCTTCTGGTGGAGACATTGCAGGTTCAAACCCCAGTGGTACGATTGAATAATAACTAGTGGGTCGGTCTAACCCCAGCTTGCCTTTCAAAAGAAAAATTTCTTTTATATCAAAGAACCATCTCCAAAGCCAGGAAAATCCCAGGTGGAGCCCCATGACCGCCTGTCTTACTTAACCTAACTCTAAAAGCTAATGGACACTCCCTTGCGCCAGCACAGTTTGATCGGAATGCACTGCACTCATTGCCGATTATGCTTAAGGCGCACAAGATGAGCCCTGACCCATTAAATGGTTCAGTTTTCAACTCCGTCCGTAACAAGTCAGGGTCTAAATTCTAAATCCTTACCGGAAACCAGTTCAAGGTGAGCCAAGCTGCTCGACCCATTGCCCACCCCTAACCATAAGCTCAAGCCAAGTCTGAGCCAGATCGTCTGAATGATAAGAAGGAATTATACCCATGAAGGCAAACCAAGAATTCTCCTACTTGGTTCCACCAAAAACTATAGAAACCACACAATGAAAAATTAGGCATCCTCTCTCTCTCTCTCTCTCTCTCTCTCTCTCTCTCTCTCTCTCTCTCTCTAGAAGATTAACATGCTGACCCAGATTTTAATCACAGATGACCGATTTACGGCTCTTCCTTTGTGTCGATCAACATTGTGAATTTCCAGGGCTACCTAAACTATTCTTTATATACATAGCTAATCTAGAGCCGAAACACTCTCACACGCCCAACCTAATTTAAATGGTATCTCACACCAATTTCTTGCAATTCAAACAGAATGAGTAGCTGCAATAATTGGTGACCCTTATCAAAACCCTTTAGTTGATTGCCTGTGGCATCTCCAATTCACAAGAGAATAAAAGGCTGTATGGACTTCAATCATAACTAAATAACAAGCAGAAAAGCCACAATAACAATTGACAAAGCAGCGTCACTCACAATCCCTACGTTTTGCAATTTCCTGAAACCTGCTCCCCTTGATAAATCACAAAAGGCCCAAGTTGCAGGCTCAAGATAGCACAGCCATTACATCTGACGCTCTCAGAGTAATGTACTCCGATCCATCACTGCTCTTGAAGTCATTGCCCGCATATTTAGAGTATAGGACGGTGTTCCCTGGAGAAATGTCCAACGGCTTACGGCCACCTTCCTCATCCAAAGGTCCTGGTCCAACCACCACACGCACCAATCATATCGTAGCTAGATTTTTATAAAGCTAATTAAGTTTTGACATCAATCTTTATACTCACCCGATTTACAGAAGCCAACAATTCTCAAAATTATTGGATCTCCCTTTTTGTAGCTGCAGGGAGTTTATATAAGAATGAAATCAAATCTGACATTTTCATTATGGAAGTAACGGAAATTTGTAAGCAAGCAAACAACAGCATTTCTAGGGGACAAAATTTCCCCAAATTGAATTAAAAATTGGTGGATATCTGGGGCTTTTTTCCCTTGCTAGAGAGGAATGAACTTGAAAAAAATACAGAATACAGCAATTCCCAGAAAAGAATAAATTAAGAGTATGTGAACGAATAAGGAAGACAACCACATGGCTAAATTAAACTAGATAAGCAACTCACCGTGCCAATTGAAGGCTTTTCCTTGGTTGCTTCTGTCAGTAACAAACCTCCAGCTGTTTTCTGCTCAGCTTGTGCAACCTAAATTAAAAGGTAAAAGCTTGAGCTTACATTTATTTTTTCAACATCCATCAAGTTTCAATCTACCAGCTACAACAACCATGTTCACACAACATTTATAGTGCACAAACAAATAGTTAACAACATAAGGGCAGTCAGACTTCTTGAATATGACAGAAAGATATAAACTACAATAAAAGGGTTCATCCTAAAAAGTCAGCAGGCCCTCGTCTAAGTCATGAGGTGGATGATGACACACTTTGAACAATAATAAATATATTCTAAAAGTTTAGTGCACAATGAATATGAAATGATAATAAATAGGTATACAAAGTTTACAGGCTGACACTTATTCTGAAAGATTAACTTGACTTGTGTGGTGCCACACCATAGTGACAAAAGTTAAAAACGGCAAAATCTCCGGAGTAAAAAACTCGGGAGATTTTGAAATTTTTCATGAATCTCGCATTTTTTTGGCAAAATTTCGGTAATAAAAAAGAGAAAAGGAATGCAGATAGAAAAAAATATACGCCTGGGTTTTGAAAATAAAGAGGAAATTTTTGAATAATATACCAAGGGTTTTAGAAAATATAAGGTAGTATAAGAAGTATATAAACATCACAAAATCATAGTTATACAAACAAAGGTGCGCACACAGCACTCCCTAAAGCTGACTCTAAATGCAATATTTGAAATAACTTGTAAGACCGTAATCCTAACTCTATGGTTCAAATCAAGACATGCCGATATACTCAAGCCGAAACTCGAAGTACGTAGCATAGAAATATTTTTTCAGTTCTAAGGTAATGGCTTCCCAACATCCTTGAGCACCTACCGATATACCTCAGACTATGGCCCTTAGGTACGTGGTAGGGGGGCGGTAACCCAAATAAATGGTCCAATTGTGAGGTTCTCTCCCGAACTATGGTTCAGTAAGACAGCCCAACAACGTGAAGACCGGGACAACATAGGTAGGGATGTTTTCAAAAACATGTTCAACATGCAATAAAACCCGAAAGCTCTAATGCAAGTCCTAAAGAGATAGAATTTTAAATGAAGAGAAGCATACACTTGCATACACTATTTGCATTCAGTCCCTAGAATCGAGAATAGTTGTATTTCAGACCTAAGTCTAAGTGAGCATGCAATAATCTCCTCAATATGGTCCTACCAAACCACACTTAAATCCTATATGCATTTTGTCAACTATGACAGAGTATATGCTTCTAAGGTTTGCATGGAAATGAAGCTGGCATTTAGAGA
The DNA here is from genome assembly GCF_984573655.1 of Nuphar pumila. Taxonomy (NCBI): domain Eukaryota; kingdom Viridiplantae; phylum Streptophyta; class Magnoliopsida; order Nymphaeales; family Nymphaeaceae; genus Nuphar; species Nuphar pumila. Next base: position 40,213,010 of record NC_143255.1, read on the forward strand.
ATAAAGACTTAGATAATATCAAAGCAAAGCGAAATGCATAAATTCGACTGGACGTAGACGGATCCCACCACGGTCGCAAAACCTGTGATCATTACAAAAAATCTTTCCTCTTGTATTCTTCTCTTCATTCTCTTTTCCTTTGTAACCTCTATCTCTCTTTTTAAAGGGGAAGTAAAAGATAGAAAATAAGAGAGAATGAGAAAAAAAAAGAGAAAGAGAGGAACTCTTTTGCAAGGGTCTCACTTGAGCTAAATTTTGAAAAATATTTGAAAAATTACTCGCCTCCATTTTGAAAAATTTGCGAGAAAATGGAGAGACGGGATTCGCTCATCGGTACGAGGTTCAACCGTTCCTAGCACCTTTAACAGGGGTAATCGAACCAAGGATCGAACTTATGCCTTTTTGCTTTGCCAAAATAGTTTAAGTATTTATTCTAAGTCTAAATGCACAAAGAATCATTCTTGTGCAATGCAAATGCAAAAAATGTATGCTTTTGAGAAAATAATTTAGAAATTTTGAGATTTTCCAAGTGATTCTGAAATAAATTTGATAATAGAGTGAAGAAATGATTCAAAGGTTTGAAATTGATTTGAAAAAGTTAGATTTTGAATCTAACTTGGAATTTGAAATAAATCTGGAAGAAGAGACTTGAAATTCCAAGTCTTGGAATAATCAGAGACTTGAAAATAAGTTGAATTTGAAGAAATGAAAAAGGGGAGGTTTGAAACTGAAATAGGATTTTCGAAGTAAAAATGAATTTTCAAAGTCAGAATGAACTTTGAATTTGATTTTGAATCTAGCATTTGAATTTGAGATAGAATTTTGAAAAGAAATTGAATTCCGAATCTAAAGTCTGAATTAGAATGGATCTTGGATCTAGGTGAAATTTGAAAACAAAATTGGATTTGAAATCTGGATTTCAGGATGGATTTGAATTCAAAATCTGGAATCCTAAATGGAATTGGATCCGAAATCTGGAATCCTAAATGGAATTGGATCCAAAGTCTGGAATCCAAGATAGAATTGAATCCGAAATCTGGAGTCCTAAATGGAATTTAATCTGAAATCTGGGATCCTAAACGACGGAATATATTTGTCGCCCATTCTGTCGCTAAGTAGCGACATAATGTATTTGTCGCCAGTTTCGTCGGTAAGTTGCGACAGATTAACTAATGCCAACATCTGTCGCAAGGCCGTCGTTACTATACGGCGATTTTGGGGTTGCGACAGATTTATAGTCATCGCTAATCCGTCGCTACATTCAACGCTAATAATAATTAGCAATGGATATATCTGTCGCTAATTCGTCACAAACAAGGAAAAAAATAAAAAAAAAAATTATTTGAAAATTAAATATCGAGAAAAATTTTCTCGTGATACAATTTATATTTCTTGTGAATGAAAAACAAAGTATAAATAAAAATACATATAAAAGGAAACTAAAACAATTAATCGATCCACTCTAAATTCGCAAGTTCTAATTATTTACAATTCAACATTTACATTTTTGAAACAAAAAGAAAGTAGAACAAATTCAACACATGAATGTAATCATCGCCAAGATTTTATGCGTCCTCTTTTTCATTGTCTTGATCTGTCCACTACGCTGATTATCGCCAGCAACCTACACAAGAAAAGAAAGGTCAGTATTGATAAACAAAATATAGTGAAATAAATTATACTCTATATATGATTCTATCATGCTCATATGTGTTCTAAGGCAGTAAAAAAATTGTATATGTGATTCTATCATGCTCATATGTGTTCTAAGGCAGTAAAAAAATTTTATATGTGATTCTATCATGCTCATATATGTTATTAAGGCAGTAAAAAAAACTTATATGTGATTCAATCATGATCATATGTGCTCTAAGGCAGTCAAAAAAATGTATATGTGATTTTACCATGCTCATATGTGTTCAAAGGCAGTAAAAAAACTTTATATGTGATTCAATCATGCTCATATGTGTTCTAAAGACAGTAAAAAACTGTTTTTGTGATTCTATCATACTCATATATATGTGCTCTAAGGCAGTAAAAAAAATTGCATATGTGATTCTATCATGCTCATATGTGTTCTAAGGTAGGCAAACAACTGTATATGTGATTATGTCATGCTCATATGTGTTGTAAGGCAGTTAAAAAACTTTATATGTGATTCAATCATGCTCATATGTGTTCTAAAGGCAGTAAAAATACTTTATATGTGATTCTACCATGCTCATATGTGCTCTAAGGCAGTAAAAAACTGTATATGTGATTCTACCATGCTCATATGTGTTCTAAGGCAGTAAAAAACTTTATATGTGATTCTATCATGCTCATATGTGTTCTAAAGCAGACAAAAAACTTTATATGTGATTCTATCATGCTCATATGTGTTTTAAGGCAGGCAAAAAACTTTATATGTGATTATATCATGCTCATATGTGTTCTAAGGCAGCCAAAAAAATGGTATATGTGATTCTACAATGCTCATATATGCTCTAAGGCAGTAAAAAAACTATATATGTGATTCTATCATGCTCATATGTATTCTAAGGCAGGCAAAAAATTGTATATGTGGTTATATCATGCTCGTATGTGTTCTAAGGCAGGCAAAAAACTATATATATGATTATATCATGCTCATATATGTTCTAAGGCAATAAAAATATTGTACTGAAATATTATATAAAAGGTCAGTATTGATATACAAAATATACTGAAATAAATTACATACAATGCACCTAAGTTAAGGCAATCAAAGTTATATGAAATCTAACGACATGCAATACATCACATGAAACGTTCATACCTGAGAGGCACCTGCAAACGAAACTCTCATGTTCTGTAAAAAACTGTTGAACTCATCCCGGAGAACATCGACAATTGTTTCATGGAAGTAGTCACGCATTTCATCCCTAACGATCTGGCGTACATCATCCCAAGAATCAGTCGGATGCTTGGAGCTGATGTTGATGGGAGAAGTCTCTGAGCAGTGACTGGAGGAAGCAACGACTGATGATGTGCTTATATTACTCTCAAACTCGAACACACGACCCTTTTTTGGGTTCACCTGCTGCAGTCACCCATGCTGCAGGATCAAATGATGGATGTTGAGTAGAGTCATTGCCATATCGCTCTACCATCTGTTGCTCATATGACTCCTACAAAATAATATTTGTAGTATAAATTAATAATTAAGAATTACAATGTTTATAATAACTTGTATATGACAATTATTATTAATACAATAAATACATACCGTTGTCATTCTCGCCTTCTCCGATACGAACTCTCCTGTAGTCTTACATTTATATGTTTGAACAAACACATCCTTGTATGGCACAATGCCTCCTTTTTCTGCTTCCGGCGAAGTGAAATGATAAAAGATTTAGTTAGCAGGTTTGCAAGAATACTTATAAAATTGATTTGTTTATATATTGATGAGTTATCATTTTCTTCAGGTGGCTCTTAAAATTCCTAAATTCACCTATGTGTAGATGGGCTTCGAGCATTTTTGCTTGATTTTGTGCAGCCTTCGCTGAGCGATTTTAAAATGCATCCCCAACCCACTTGTCACACATTGCATCCCAAACATCTGACCTGATAGTAGGAGGTCTATGGCCCTTCCACTGCAGTGGATCATCTATCCCGCCAGATGCTTTTCTTGCTGCAGTCTTCATATTGTGCAGCATGTCTGCAAATCGATTGACAGTCACCTTCTGCCACACCTTTCTTGCATCATGTTCCTTCATCGTAGTCGCGAAGCAATTCAAAGCCTACGAATATTTTCAGAAAGTTAGTAGATATGACTATAACAAATAATTAAATATGAAACACATTAACTATGACAAACAACTATATACCGTGAATGAGGACCATAATCTGTCTATCACCGCTTTTGGATACTCTTTCCATTGAGCGATCGGTTCTGGTAGATGTTGAAGTAGTAAATTCCTAATATCGCATACTACTTCTAATGGCTCGAACCTCATGCTGCACATGAATAGGTAAACAATAAATATCAATATACAATATTTGTAAGATATGCAATAAGTGAAAATGAAATACTTACGGTCGATTATCGATATACACTATTTGAGTGAGTCTTCTTGTGCCAGACTGAGAAGATCATGCATTCTGTGTTGGCTTCTGACTTGTATGATCAACTGGTGTAGGTGGGTCATATACAAGCGAAACATCATCTGTAAAAAAATATGTTAAAAATTCTCAGAATGCGCATTTCAACTAATCAAGCATCCAATTAGTTAAATGATATACCTATCAAAGGAGCCCGTGAAGATGAAGGTTGAGACTGGCTACTACTGGATGAACGACCACTGTAAGCTCCACGAATCATATTCTAACAAATAAAAAAGGTCATGCAATATATTCAAATTGATTCAAATCATTCACATCAAGTATTTCAATACATTCAAATAATTCAAATCAAGTATTGCAATATATTCAAATCATTGTCACACATTTCTATACATTCAAATAATTTAAATCATTCACATCAAGTATTGTAATACATTCAAAACATTGGAATACATTCAAATAGAGTTTTGTATTATAAGATTTTGCTCACTAGCTCGAGAATTTTTCCTCATCACTTGTTTGACTTTCATATTCTTCTTCTTCTTCTTCATCTTTTTCTTCATTGTTTGCCCATCCACTTGGTATATCATTTGGATCACATTCTTCTATGAATGTTTCATCGACCAATGGAGATATGACATGCATATCATGCGCAACATCGTAACCATAAGAGAAGTCATAGATATTATCTGATTGATAGTAATTACTCTCTTCAGTTAACTTGTCTTATTGTAACTGATCATACTCAGGGTATAGTTTGGACTTCACCTTGCAAACTACCCACCATTCATTTCTATCTGACTTTTTTGTATTCGGATATGAAGTATAATAAACTTGTTGAGCTTGTGAGGCTAATATGAATGGTTCATATGTTCCAAACCTTGATTTATGATTCACCTCCACAATGCCTGAGGCTTTGTCGACTCTTGTTGCAGTTGGATCAAACTAATGACACTTAAATAAAGTTACCCTATTATTTATGCCTAAGTAAGTCAACTCCATTATTTTCTCTATAACACTGTAGTAATCGTGTTCATTTGCACCGTAGCTGCTACCCTTGACACACACGCCACTATTCATCATTGATTTGTTTATATCGTAGTCTTTTGTATGGAATCGATAACCATTTACGATGCACCCGTTGTAACATTACACAACTTTGGTCTGACCATTTTGTAAATCACATATTCCTTGATCTTTAACATCACCATGACGGACCTACACACAAACATAAACAATGATTGTGATCACGACCAATTAAGTAATTTAGTGTTGTTTATGAGTACATAATTTATGTGAGCGTCCTTACCAACTCTTTCAACCACTCCACAAACTTAGTCTCACATTCTTTTTGTACTTCTGCATCAGTGAGATGTGAAACCACTACAAGAAAATTGTTAATTAGCGACAAAAATTAGCGACGGATTTTTTCCGTCGCTACTTAGCGACAGATTAGCTAGAGATAGAATCTGTCGCTAATTCGCGACGGATTAGCGAGGAAACGACTTTTATCGCTAATTTGTCGCTACTTAGCGACGGATTAGCGACTGCATGTTTTTGTCGCTACTTTTTATTACAAGAACACCATTTTAGCGATGGATTTAGAGAGGGAACTCTGTCGTCGCTAATCCGTCGCTAATTAGCGACGGCGTAGCGACTGAATATATTCCGTCGCTTTTTTGGTATTTTGGTTTAGCGACGACTTAGCGACGGAAACATTCCGTCGCTAAGCCGTCGCTAAATGTCGCGTAAATCCCTAATCCCATCCCTCTTTCTCTTTTCCCTGTTTCGCTGTATTGCTCTCTCCCGCTTCCGCTCGCCAGCCGCCGCTCCCCGTCCACCGCTCGCCAGCCGGCGCTCGCCAGCTGCCGCTCCCCGTCAACCTCCTGCCACCATCCGGCGACGCGCAGGTAATCTTCTTCTTCTTCTTCTTCTTCTTCTTCACGCTGTACGCCCCTTCCCTGCCGGAAACGTAGGGGGTTTATCCCCCTGCCGTGCTTTTCGGCAGGGGGGGTCGACCCCCTGCGTTTCCGGCAGGGGGGGTCGACCCCCTGCCGGAAACGCAGGGGGTCGACCCCCCCTGCCGGAAACGCAGGGGGTTAAACCCCCTGCCGGAAAGGCAGGGGGTCAACCCCCCATGCCGGAACTGCCTTTCCGGCAGGGGGTTTAACCCCCTTCCCTGCCGGAAAGGCAGGGGGTTTAACCCCCTGCCGTGCTTTCAAACTAACAAATTGAAAACAAACTAACAAATTGAAAACAAATTGTTGTATTTGAAAATCATGTCGATAAAAGTAGAACTATTCTTAAATTTTTGTGGAAATCAAAATCCACTACTGAACTATGATAAATCAAGCTACTGATTTGCAATTTGTCAAACTGCTGTGAAAAGATTGAATCAAACTACTGGAAATTATAATAAATATGCTGTCATAAAATCAACTGCTAAAAAGAATGTCTAACTGCTGATATATATATATAAAAAATTGACTATTTGGATTACAAACATCAGCTCAAAATAAAAATATAAGTTGCTGATGATTTGAATAAAAAAAATTTATACTTTTATGTTGTGCTAAAATCAGATCGTAATTATTAGAAACAATTACTGCTGTTGAAATAAAAAGAATAACAACGGTACTACAATTCAAGCTGCTGAAATTTGAAATGACTGTAGTTATGAAGAACCACACTGCTAAAATATAATAGACTATTGTGATTGAACCCAACAGTTGTAAAATTAATAAAATCGTAGCAAAAGATTTATTGTTTTGAGTTTAATCAACAACTATAATGACTAAATTATAAAAAAAAAATTCAAATCGAAATCAACTGGCTAGGTTGAGATTTAATCAACTGTGGTTAGTTAGAGTATTTCATAAATTTTTATCAATTTGTTAGTTTGTTCTAGTTAGAGTAGTTCATAAATTTTTATCAATTTGTTAGTTTGTTAATGTCTACTGGTAGTTAGTTTTACTTCAATTTGTTTTCTTGAAATCTGGTTAGTTAGAGTATTTCAATCTATTAGTCTTTTATAATTATATTTTTCTTAGATAGATTGGTATTTAATGTTCTCACAATCAGTTAGTTAGATTAGGGCTATTTGAATTCTTTATGATAGTGGTGGTTAAACGGAGTTCACATCTTTTCTAGTAAACTAATTGATTGATTTACTATTCCTTTGCTAAGTAGTTCAGATTAGAAATTGTCTATGACTTTATGTTAGTCGACTGGTTCAACATGTTATAGCTGGTTTGTTAAATTAGCATCTTCTAGTTAGATTTGACTTAACATATATACTATTTTTCTTTTCTCTTCTTTCAATTAGTTAGAGTTGTTTTAATTTGTTTTAATTTTTTTAGTTAGTGTTTCATCTTGTTTCATGATTAGTTAGTTTGTTACTTAATTTGTTTTGTTTTTGTGCAGATTTTTCAACGGAACCAACTCGTGCTCGGCCACCTGTGGTAAGTAAATGACAAAAACAATGCAAATCGGGTAAATACCCGTGGTGAGTAAGTGATGCAAGCGCATCACATGTTATTTAATTTATTGAATGTAACACTTTATTGTTCACACACTCACTTAGTTGTTGATATCTAGGACTGCTTTGTTGGAGTTCGGAGATCATGCTGAGCATGATTTTAATGTATGAATATGGAAGTGTTCTTATTTTTGGAGTATGGAGTTCATGCTAGGCATGGTAGTAGTTAGTGGGATATTGAAGTGTGTTTGCTGCAGGTACATGTTTGACATTTGTTTGATATGAATTATTTCGATGTATTGCAATGTTTGATGTGATTGTATTCATGCTTACATGTAGTTACTTTCAATTTGATTATGTCTTCCATGTGAAATTATATACTGAAAGCATGCTTCAAATGAATGTATCGTGTCATGAATAGTTTGCACATGAAAATATTAAGTTATCAATGCATGCATCATAATTCTTGTGATTGTATGACATCATATATTGCATGATAAATTTGATATTTTCTTCATCATAGCATTCTGATGGTTCTCTTTTAACTGGTTAGGATACTATTCGTAACATCATACGACAGAATGACTGCAAACCGTGATTGGATGTACCGTAGGATAGTGGACAATGAGTTATCGCATGAATATATGGATGGTGTCGATAGTTTTATTGAATTTGCAACGGCGAGTGTCAGTACGGTAGATCCCACAGGTCGGATTAGGTGTCCCTGCAAGATTTGTAAGAATAATCGATTTGTAGAACCTCATGGCGTTAGACATCACCTATACAGGAAGGGTTTTGTGAGTGATTATCAGAACTGGACGTTTCATGGAGAAGAATTTAGAAACGATTTTGATGCACGGGTGAATGTGGTGCACGATAATCCATATACGAATTTGATATTTGATGCTGCAGGAACAGAACTGGGTTCTGCTATGAGTTCTAGTGATGTAAGAACTGCCGTAGATGAAGAATCACCAAACGATGCAGCTAGTAGATTTTATGATTTACTTAAAGATGCTGATGAGCCACTTTGGAACGGTTGTGAGAGTCACACTATCTTGTCTGCAGTTCTTCAACTAATGAATTTGAAGTCCGAGTATAATTTGAGTCAATCATGTTTTGACCGTTTGTGCATGATTGTGAAGAGTATGTTGCCTAAAGATGAGAAATTGCCACAAAATTTCTATCGTGCGAAAGTTATGGTCAACGCTCTAGGTATGGGTTACAAAAAGATTGATGCTTGTCCAAATCACTGCATGTTGTATTTCAAGGAGCAGGAAAATGACATATCATGCCCGTCATGTGGGCATCCTCGGTTCAAGCCAAAGACAAGAGGCAATGGTAGCACGAGATCAAAGGAAGTTTCATACAAGTCGCTCCGCTACTTTCCTATCACTCCTAGACTGCAGCGATTGTATATGTCTTCAAAGACAGCTAAACACATGAGATGGCATGCAAATAAAGTTCGACACGATGAAAACAAGATCACGCATCCTGTTGACGCTGATGCTTGGAAGCACTTTGATCGTACTCATCAGAACTTCGCAATGGAAGTGCGAAATGTTAGACTCGGTCTATGTACAGATGAATTTAATCCATTTGGGGGTAGATCAACTCCATACTCATGCTGGCTAGTATTTGTAACTCCATACAACCTTCCACCAAGCTTGTGTATGAAACGTCCAAATCTTTTCTTGTCTCTGTTGATCCCTGGTCCGACCTCACCTGGCCAAAATCTTGATGTATATCTAAGGCCATTGATTGATGAATTAAAAGTACTGTGGGATGACGGTGTTACCACGTATGATGCCCACAAAAAACAAAATTTCAACATGAAGGTCGTTGTTCTATGGACAATCAGTGACTTCCCTGCATATGGTATGTTATCTGGTTGAAGCACACATGGGAGGTTGGCTTGTCCGTACTGCATGGAGGATTCCAAAGCTTTAAAATTGAGGCATGGAAGGAAGCCTTGCTGGTTTGATTGCCATCGTCGATTTCTACCCAGCGATCATCCGTTCCGACGTCAAAAGAATGCATTTATAGCAGGCACAACTGAAACGAAAGGTCCATCCTCAAGATTGTCTGGCATAGAGATTCTAAGAAGATTGTGATACTTTCCAGATATATTAACAGATGCCCGCAGTCCTACACCCTTCCGTGGATTTGGGAAGGATCACAATTGGACGAAAAAATCTATTTTTTGGGAACTACCGTATTGGCCGACCCTATTGATACGACATAATTTGGATGTGATGCATGTAGAGAAAAATGTGTTTGATAATGTGTTCAATACAGTAATGAATATTAAAGGAAAAACGAAGGATAATTCGAAGGCCCGTATGGATTTAAAATTAATATGTAAAAGACCAGAATTGGAACTCAAAGAGTATAATGGCAAAGTACTGAAACCAAAGGCGAAGTACGTGCTCGGACCTGATCAAATAAAACATGTATGTCAATGGTTGAGACAACTGAGATTTCCAGATGGATATGTCTCTAACATTGCTCGGGCTGTGAAGATTGACGATGGACAGTTATATGGGTTGAAGAGCCATGATTGTCATATCTTTATGCAACGATTGATACCCCTAGCATTCCATGATATGTTAGACAAACCTATATGGGGGGTATTGTCTGAGTTGAGCGGATTTTTCAGAACATTGTGCGCATCGGAGGTCGTTGTATCAGATGTAAAGAATCTCAAGAACTCTGTCATCACCACTGTTTGTCTGTTAGAAAAGATATTTCCGCCAGCATTTTTCAATGTTATGGAACATTTGATCATACATCTGCCATATGAACTAAGGGTTGGTGGCCCTGTGCAATATCGATGGATGTACCCATTTGAAAGGTATATGTTTTTTTATATTTGTCTCTTTAATGACAGATATTTAAAATTTGAAATGTATATTCTTGTCAGATGCATGTTCGACCTAAAAAAAAAGGTTCGTAATAAAGCAAGAGTAGAAGGCTCTATTTGTGAGGCGTACACTTTAGAAGAGATTTCAAATTTCTCATCTATGTACTTCGAACCTCATATTCCAACACGTTACACATGCCTGCCCCGTAACGATGATGGAGAACAAGTAACTGTAGCTGACAAGCTGTCGATATTTCAACCACTTGGGCATGCATTTGGTAGTTGCCGATCAAGGCTATTGACAGATCGAGAGCAAGATGCAGCACACATCTATATTCTTTTTAATTGCTCAGCGATCGACCCATACATCGAGTAAGTATATGTATATGCAACTCAATTATAAATCCTTTTATGTTCTATATGTGGATACATGACTCGGTAATATAAGTATTTGTGGTTTGCAGACGATTTGATCTGGAGTTGCGAAACGAAGTTTCACATCTCACTGATGCAGAAGTACAAAAAGAACGTGAAACTAAGTTTGTGGAGTGGTTGAAACAGTTGGTAAAGAAGCTAACATAAATTTTGTACTTATAAACAACACTAAGTTACTTAATTGATCGTGATCACAATCATTGTTTATGTTTGTGCGTAGGTTCGCAATGGTGATGTTAAAGATCAAGGAATATGTGATTTAGAAAATGGTCCGACCAAAGTTGTGCAATGCTACAACGGGTATATCGTAAATGGTTATCGATTCCATACAAAAGACTACGGTATAAACAAATCAACGATAAATAGTGGCGTGTGTGTCAAGGGTAGCAGCTACGGTGAAAATGAACATGATTACTACGGTGTTATAGAAGAAATAATGGAGTTGACTTACTTAGGCATGAATAACAGGGTTACGATATTCAAGTGTCATTGGTTTGATCCAACTGCAACAAGACTCGACAAAGCCTCAGGCATTGTGGAGGTGAATCATAAATCCAGGTTTGGAACATATGAACCATTCATATTAGCCTCGCAAGCTCAACAAGTTTATTATACTTCATATCCGAGTATAAAAAAGTCAGATAAAAATGAATGGTGGGCAGTTTGCAAGGTGAAGTCCAAACTATACCCTGAGTATGATCAGTTACAGGAAGATGAGTTAGCTGAAGACAGTGATTACTATCAATCAGATGATGTCTGTGACTTCGCTTATGGTCACGATGTTGCGCATGATATGCATGTCATATCTCCATTGGCTGATGAAACATTCATAGAGGAATGTGATCCAAATGATGTACCAAGTGGATGGGCAAACAATGAAGAAGAAGAAGAAGAAGAAAGTCAAACTAGTGACGAGGAAGAATTCTCAAGCTAGTGAGCAAAATCTTATACTACAAACCTCTATTTAAATGCATTGAATTACTTGATGTGAGTTGTATTGCAATACTTGGTGTGAATGATTAAAAATTTTATTTGAATGTATTGTAATACTTGATACGAATGATTCGAATGCATTGTAATACTTGATGTGAATGATTTCAATTATCTGAATGTATTATAATTTATGCAATTAACGAATGATTTGAATTAGTGCAATACTTGATGTCAATGATTTGAATTATTTGAATGCATTGCAATGCTTGATGTGAATGACTTGAATGCATTGTAATACTTGATGTGAATTATTTGAATGTATTGTATGACATATGTTATTTGTTAGAATATGGTTCGTGGAGGTTATAGTGGTCGCTCATCCAGTAGTAGCCAGGCTCAACCTTCATCTTCACGGGCTCCTGTGATAGGTATATCATATAACTAATTAGATGCTTGATTAGTTCAAATGCACATTCTGAGAATTTCTAATGTATTTTTTTACAGATGATGTTGCGCCTGTACACGACCCACCTACACCAGTTGATCACACAAGTCAACAGCCAACACAGGAAACAGGGTCTTCTCAGGCTGGCACAAGAAGACTCATTCGAATAGTGTATATCGATAATCGACCGTAAGTATTTTGTTTTCAATTATTGCATATATTTTAAATATTTTATATTGATATTTACTGTGTAACAATTCATGTGCAGCACGAGGTTTGAGCCACAAGAAGTAGTACGGGAGATTAGGAATTCACTTCTTCAACATCTACCAGGACCAGTTGCTCAATGGAAAGAGTACCCAAAGGAGGTGTTAGACAGATTGTGGTCCTCATTCATGGTATACAGTTGTTCCTCATAGTTAATGTGTTTCATATTTAATTTATTTAAGCAATGTCTACTAACTTTCTGAAAATATTTGTAGGCTTCGAATCGCTTTGCAACTACGGTGGAAGAAAATGATGCAAGGAAGGTGTGGCAGAAGGTGGCTGCCAATCGATTTGCAGACATGCTGCACACTATGAAGACTGCAGCAAAAAAAGCATCTGGCGTAGTAGATGATCCATTACTGTGGAAGGGCCATGGTCCTATTACTATCATGAGAGATTACTGGGATGAAATGTGCGATATGTGGGCGGGAGATGCATTTAAAAATCGCTCTACGAAGGCTTCACAAAATCGATCGAAGATGCCCGAAGCCCATCTACACACAGGTGGATCTAAGACATTTGGGAGTCACCTAAAGAAAATGGTAACTCATCAATATATAATATTAATTTTATAAGTATTGTTGCAAACTTGTGTACTAAATCTTTTGTCATTTAACTTCGCAGGAAGCAGAAAAAGGAGGCAGTGTACCATATAAGGATGTGTTTGTAGAAACACATAAACGGAAGACCACGAGAGTCTTCGTATCAGAGAAGGCGAGAACGACAACGATATGTATTAATTCTATTAATAATCATTGCAATATATATGAAAGTTATCATAATGTTATCATTAATTATTAATTAATACTTTAAACATTATTTTGTAGGAGGCATATGAGCAACAGATGGTAGAGCGATATGGCGAAGACGCTACTCAGCATCCATCATTTGATCCTACAGCATGGGTGACTGCAGCAAGTGAACCCAAAAAAGGTCGCGTGTTCGGGTTTGGGAGTAATATGAACACTTCACCAGTTATTGGTTCTTCCAGTTACGGCTCACCGACTTCTTGCGCCGATATAAGCTCCAAGCAGCCGACTATTCTTTCCGGTGATGATGTACGCGAGATCATTAATGAATCACTGAATAACTACTTCTAATACACCGTCGCCCCCTTTCTCCGAAATGAGATCAAGGCCGCTGTTCAGGATAGGGGATCTTCGATTCCAGGTCCCTCTCAGGTATAATCACATATATAGTTTTTTTACTGTCTTAAAGCACATCTGTGCATGGTAGAATCACATATAGAGTTTTTCTAGATGCCTTAGAACACATATGAACATGCTATAATCACATATTCAATTTTTTTACTGCCTTAGCACACATATGAGCATGATAGAATCACATATAAAGTTGCTTTGCCTGCCTTAGAGCACATATGAGCATGCTATATTCACATATTCAATTTGTTTACTGCCTTAGCACACATACGAGCATGATCGAATCACATATATAGTTTTTTGCCTGCCTTAAAGCACATCTGAGCATGGTAGAATCACATATAGAATTTTTTTATATGCCTTAGAACACATATGAATATGCTATAATCACATATTCAATTTTTTGACTGCCTTAGCACACATATGAGCATGATAGAATCATATATATATATATATTTAACTTTTTGTCTGCCTTAGAGCACATATGAGCATGATAGAATCACATATAAAGTTTTTTTGATTGCATTAGAACACATATGAGCATGCTATAATCACATATTCAGTTTTTTGACTGCCTAAGAACACATATGAGCATATTATAATCACATATTCTATTTTTTGACTGCCTTAGCACACATATGAGCATGCTATAATAACATATAGAGTTTTTTAACTGCCTTAGAACACATATGAACATGTTATATATCATTTATGATAGAATCACATATAAAATTTTTGGCTTTGCCTGCCTTAGAGCACATATGAGCATGCTATATTCACATATTCAATTTTTTTACTGCCTTAGCACACATACGAGCATGATCGAATCACATATATAGTTTTTTGCCTGCCTTAAAGCACATTTGGGCATGGTAGAATCACATATAGAGTTTTTTTAGATGCTTTAGAACACATATGAACATGCTATAATCACATATTCAATTTTTTGACTGCCTTAGCACACATATGAGCTTGATAGAATCACATATAGAGTTTTTTTATTGCCTTAGATCACACATGAGCACATGATAGAATCACATATAGTGTGTAATTTATTTCATTATATTTTGTTTATCAATACTGACTGTTCTTTTCTTGTGTAGGCTGCTAGCGATAATCAGGGTAGTGGAGCTGAAGGGACAGATAAAGACAATGAACAAGAAGACGCACAAAATCTTGGCGATGATTAGAGGACTGTGTTGAAGAAGTTCTATTTTTTTTATTTTTCCTAATTGTAATTGTTAAATTGTAAATAATTAAACTTCTTAATTTTAAGGTGGAACGATTAATTATTATAGATACTTGTTATATGAATTTTTTTGTGTGGTTTGTTTTTTATTTACAGGAAATATAAATTGTACAAGAAATAGAAATTGTACAGTTCTCGGTAATTAATTTTTAAATAAATTTTTTTTTATTTTTTTTCGTGTTTGCGACAGATTAGCGACGGATGATTCCGTCGCTATTCATATTAATCTAGCGACGGCTTAGCAACGGAACCATCCGTCGCTATTCATATTAATCTAGCGACGGAATTAAATCCGTCGCCAAGCCGTGGTCGCCGTTTAGTACTGGCGGATTGGCGACGGAATATAGCGCTTGTTATTCCGTCGCAATTAGCGACGGACCTGGCGACGGAATTATTCCGTCGCCAGTTAGCGTCGAAATATTCGCGACGTAAGCATACTGTCGCCTCGTTGTCGCTAATCCGTCGCTAACATGGTTAGCAACGGATTAGCGACGGATTCGCGACGGAATGTGGTCGTCGCTAATCTACTGCTTTGTTGTAGTGAACTTCTCTTCGCAACTCCAGATCAAATTGCTTGCAAACCACAAATACTTATATTACCGAATCATGCATGCACATATAGAACATAAAAGGATTTAGACTTGTGTTGCGTCTACATATACTTACTCAATGTATGGGTCGATCGCTAAGCAATTAAAAAGAATATAGATGTGTGTTGCGTCTTGCTCTCGATCTGCCAAGAGTCTTGATCGGCATCTACCAAATGCATGCCCAAGTGGTTAAAATATCAACAGTTTGTCAGCTACAGTTACTTGTTCTCCATCATCGTTACGAGGCGGACATGTGTAACGTGTTAGAATATGAGGTTCAAAGTACATAGATGAGAAATTTGAAATCTCTTATAAAGTATACGCCTCACAAATAGAGCATTCTACTCTTGCTTTATTACGGACCTTTTTTTGAGGTCAAACATGTATCTGTCAAAAATATATATTTCAAATTTGAAATATCTGTCATTGATGAGACAAATATAAGAAAACATATATCTTTCAAATGGGTACATCCATTGATATTGCACAGGACCACCAACCCTTAGTTCATATAGCAAATGTATGATCAAATGTTCCATAACATCGAAAAATGTTGGCGGAAAAATCTTTTCTAGCTGACAAACAGTAGTGATGACAGAGTCTTCGAGATTCTTTACATCAGATACTATGACTTTTGATGCGCACAATGTTCTAAAAAATCCACTTAACTCAGACAATATCCCCCATATAGGTTTGTCTAACATATCATGGAATGCTAGGGGTATGAATTGTTGCATAAAGATATGACAATCATGGCTCTTCAACCCATGTAATTGTCCATCGTCAATTTTCACATCCCGAGCAATGTTAGAGACATATCCATTTGGAAATCTCAATTGTCTCAACCATTGACATACCTGCTTTGTTTGATCAGGTCCAAGCACATACCTTGCCTTTGGTTTCAGTACTTTGCCATTATACTCTTTGAGTTCCAATTCTGGTCTTTTACATAATACTTTTAAATCCATATGGGCCTTCGGATTATCCTTTGTTTTCTCTTTAACATTCATTACTATATTGAACACATTATCAAACACATTTTTCTCCGCATACATCACATCTAAATTATGTCATATCAATAGTGTCGGCCAATATGGTAGTTCTCAAAAAATTGATTTCTTTGTTCAATTGTGATCCTTTACAAATCCAAGGAAGGGTGTCGGACTATGAGCATCTGTTAATACATCTGGAAAGTATCACATTCTTAAAATCTTTGTGCTAGACAATCTTGTGAGTGGACCTTCCATTTCAGTTTTGCCTGCTCGAAACACATTCCTTTGTCGTCGGAACAGATGGTCGTTGGGTAGAAATCGATGATGGCACTCAAACCAGCAAGGCTTCCTTCCATGTATCAATCTAAAAGTTTTTGCATCCTCCATTCCTCCATGCAGTACGGACATGTCAACCTCTCATATGTGCTCTAACCAGATAACATACCATATGCAGGGAAGCCGCTGATTGTCCATAGAACAACGACCTTCATATTGAAATTTTATTTTTTGTGGGCATCATACGTGGTAACACCGTCATCCCACAATACTTTTAGTTCATCAATTAATGACCTTAAATATACATCAAGATTTTGGCCAGGTGAGGTCGGACTAGGGATCAATAGAGACAAGAAAAGATTTGGACACTTCATACACAAGCTTGGTGAAAGGTTGTATGGAGTTACAAATACTGGCCAACATGAGTATGGAATTGATCTACCCCCAAATGGATTAAATACATCTGTACATCGACCAAGTCTAACATTTCTCACTTCCATTGTGAAGTTCTGATGAGTACAATCAAAGTGCTTTCAAGCTTCCACATCAACAGGATGCATGATCTTGTCTTCATCATGTCGAACTTTATTTGCATGTCATCTCATGTGTTTAGCTGTCCTCGAAGACATATACAATCGTTGCAATCTAGAAGTGATAGGAAAGTAGCAGAGCGACTTGTATGAAACTTCTTTTGATCTCGTGCTACCATTGCCTCTTGTCTTTGGCTTAAACCGAGGATGCTCATATGACGGGCATGATATGCTGTTTTCCTGATCCTTGAAATACAACATGCAGTGATTTGGACAAGCATCTATCTTTTTATACCCCATACCTAGAGCGTTGACCATAATCTTCGCACGATAGAAATTTTGTGGCAATTTCTCATCTTTGGGCAACATACTCTTCACAATCAAGCACAAGTGGTCAAAACATGATTTACTCAAATTATACTCAGACTTCAAATTCATTAGTTGAAGAACTGCAGACAAGATTGTGTGACTCTCGCAACCGTTTCAAAGTGGCTCATCAACATCTATAAGTAAATCATAAAATCTACTAGCTGCATCGTTTGGTGATTCTTCATCTACTGCCGTTGTTACATCACTAGGACCCATAGCAGAACCCAACTTTGTTTCTGCGGCATCAAATATCAAATCCATATATGGATTATCGTGCACCACATTCACCCGTGCATCAAAATTGTTTCTAAATTCTTCACCATGAAACGTCCAATTCTGATAATCACTCACAAAACCAATTTATCCAAAAATATTGGAAACTATAGGATAGTATTCAGATATAAACCTTGATTCATACCCCCTTTGATATAAACATGAAAAATAAGTAATAAAATTCTAAAACAAACTTGGAAATTCGAAATTAGAGTAAAAATGACCAAAATACCTCTGATGACCTTGAAATCAGGATTTTCTAAGAGAATTTTTGTAAAATTTGGAAATTTGAAAATAAAATGAAATAGGATTAAACATAAGATGATGCAATATGATGATATCCATGAAAACTTAGAGAATTAGAAATTGGAATTTCAAAATTTAGGTCAAAATGATCAAAATGCCCCTGATAACATGATTGTGGCCTTGAAACCAGGGTTTTCTGAAATAAATTTTCTAAAACATTGAAATAGGAAGTGCAAATGATATTGAAATTAACCCTAATATGATATGATATGCTTATTCACATGATAAAAACCCTAAAATGGCAAAAATATCGAATTTGACTTGATTTTCGACAGATCTTCGCCTTTGAATTTAAAAGTTAACTAACACACAAAGCAAATGAACTACAAATTATACCAAATTTGGCATGGACACCTAGACTAAACCTAAAAACTGAATGAAGCTAAAAAATCTATATTTTTTATACTTTTTTAATATAGAAAATTAACTAGAAATCCTAAAAATCAAGATTTTACCTAAAATTCTAAATCTAAACTGATTTTTGGGTACTAAACCACCATAGAAATCTCCCAAATTTTATGGGGTGATAAAGGACAGTTAGGCAAAGATTTTTTTCTTTTGCAGATTTTGGTTTTGACCTATGGTCGGAGCTTGACAGCTCCGGCAAGTCGGATCAGAATTCAACGACTCTAGGACTTAGAGTAGACTGACAGGTTTTAGAAAAAAGTATGGGAAAAGTAGAAAACGATGAAGAAAATTATCAAAATTTTGGGAGAATATCCCTGACAAATAGAGGAAAAATTCCTATTTTTACAGTGTTTTAATTAAAACCATGGTTTGGACAAGAGCAGAGGATTATCAGAGATCTAAATCTCTGTAATTCTCAAAGACTGGAATTTGACAGACAAGGATTTTAAATCCGGGGAAAATACCTAGGGTTTTTCTAAAATTCTCAAATTTTGAGGAATGATAGAGGAAATGGTGAGGAACAACTTCTATGTTGGAAGTTTTGACATCCAACCTACAGATTGAAGCCTCACAGTGGGTTTAGGGGTGGCAATTTCTGACACGACCCGCCAACCCGCCTCTTAGGCGGGTTCGGGTTGGGCTTAAGCCAACCCGTTTAATAAACGGGTCGACCCGCGTAACCCATTTATTAAACAGGTCGGGTTCGGGTTGGGGGTATGCCAACCCGCCAACCCGGCTGACCCGTTTAATAAACGGGTTAGGCGGGTGGGTCAACTCGCCAACCCGCCAACCCGTCTGCCAACCCGCCAACCCGCCAACCCGACCCGCCAACCCGTCTGCCAACCCGCCAACCCGACCCGCCAACCTGACTACCTGCCAACCCGATCCATCAACCCGCCAACCCGACCCGCCAACCTGACACGCGAACCTGAAAACCCGTTTACCCGACCCAACCCATTTATTAAATGGGTTGGCGGGTCGTGTCGGGCTACCCGTTTATTAAACAGGTTGGGTTCGTGTTTGCCACAGCCGACCCGTTTAATAAACGGGTCAGGTTCGGGTTGAGGTATGCTGACACGCCAACCCGCCAACCCGACCCGATTGCCACCCCTAAGTGGGTTAGGGTCGGTCTAGACCCTGACAAGGAAAAATCAAGGTTTTCACAGGTTTTGAGAAATCTCGATTTTTAGCATAAACTAAACCTCATTAGAAAAATCTGTAAAAACACTAAAAAACAATAGATTCCAACAGAGATCCACTGTATTTATTTTAGGAGAATTTGGATCATCCATCTGGGAGATCTTGGATGTTTTTGTCTGCTAAAACCAAACCTGGAATTTCCATAAGGGTGAAATCTCAGTTTGAGATTTGGTTTTTTAGGGAGGATTTTGAAACCCAAATCGATCCTAATTTTTGCAGAGAAATGAAGATCAAACCCATACATCTATCATAAAAATTTCGGAATTTATAGACGAACGATTAAACATGAAATAAAGGTTGAACTGACGCTTAAAATCAAAACCTATAAACTAATAAGCAAACATTAAAGAAACTAATCAAAATACCTATAAAGCATTAAAATAATCTAAATATAAGTCCTATAATACGAAATTTACATGAATTTAATGATAAAATCAAAATAATCAAGGGGGTACAATCTAGACTTAATTTTGGTTATGGTGATAGGGATCTGATCCATGGATCGGATGGATCCCTTCACTCATGTAGCCAAACCCAACCCTATAACTTTACAAGACTATGAATGAAACATTTAATCAAGTGAATCTAGTTTTTTTTTTGGACTGGATTCACATTGAATCTCATAAAAACAAACATGGGAAAGGCTTTACCTTGGGAAGGAAAGCCTTGCTTGAGTCCTGTCGCTGTGGTTGGAAGTTGAAAAGGTTGAAGGTAAAGCTGCAACTGGAGGAGGTGTTGTGCCGATGGCTGGATGAAGATGGAGTTTGATGATGGCTGCTGCAGGTGGCTGGAACCGATTGTAGAGGAGGTTTCCAAAGTGTTGGGGGTGTTGAAGCTGTGGTGGAGATGCTGGAGCAATGGCTGGAAGAGCCCTTGGAAGGGGTGGCACTGAAGATGCTGGAGCTGCAGTGGTGCGCCGGCTGGAGCAAGGTTGACAATGGTTGTGGCTGAAGAAGGGAGTAGCACTGGTGGAGGCAAGGCTAGTTGCTGCTGTGGAGATGCTACAGCAAGAGGAGGCTGTAGTGATGAAGGCTAGAGTAGGATGGTAATGGAGGAGGTTGTTGTGTAAGGAGGTGAAGAGAATGAGAGAGAGGATGTAAAGGGAGAGAAGGTGTAGCGAACGTATGGTGTTTTGATTGTTGAACTTAGGGAAAATAGAAATAACTTAGGGTTTTTAGGGGATAATGAAAAGGGGAATGAGTATACGTGAATGGGCTGAACCAAGGAGGGAAAGGAAGGAAGGGAAGAGAAGAAGGAAAGAAAGGGAAGAAAGAATAAGAAATTAAAGAAAGAAAAAGAAAGGAAAGAAAGAAGAAGAAAAGGAAGAAGAAAAAGAAAAAGGAAAGAAAGGAAGAAGAAGAAGGAAAGAGAAAGGGAGAAAGAAAAAGGAAAGAAGGGGGAAAGGGGGCTCGACCCCCTTGTGGGTCCCACCTCCTCTCATAAAAAAAATAAACAAATTAAAAAGAATAAAAGAAAATAAAAGAAAAAGATATATTTTTTTATTTTAAAATGAAAATGAAGCCATCTCAAAGTGGGCTCACTTTCTAAATTTGAAATTCGTTTTGAGGATCATAGGAGTAAAATAGTCTTTTCAGAAAAGATTTTTGACGAAATGAGCTATTTTTGTCAGTTTTTGAAACGATCTCAGAATTTGAAATTCAATACCCCGTTGCGAAGCAAATCCAGTCTAGAATTTGAAATTTTGAGTTTTGAAAAGAATCCAGATTGTTTTTCTCGAGAAAATATTTCCAAATTTAGAATCCTGAGGGTAAAAATGTTAATTTTATAAACCCAGGATTTGAATTTGATTTCTGAAACTTTTAAAACTCAATCTGAATTATAATTTATAAAACTGGAGTTCTGGATCTCAAAAATAAAATGAAATGTGATGAAATATTATGAAATGCTGAGAAATGATATAAAATGATGAGAAATGACATGAAATGCTATGCTAAATGCAGACCATGAATGAAGAATTTTGGATATTGGACCCCGGTTGATAGTTGTACCAGTTCAAAAAGTGATAATTTTGATAAAAATCGCAAAATAGTTCAAGAAATGGTTTTTGAGCTATACCGGGCCAGAGTTACACTGAAAATTGGGGTTTGAGCTGGATTGAACTATGATGAACTGGATTGAGCTGGGTTCTAAGGTTTCAGAACTCAACTGGACTGACAAGACACTGACTCAACTAAACTCTTCGACTGAATTATCAAGAAAAGCAGTCATTTTTAGAGAAATTGCGAGAAATGGTCACTGGAGTGAAGTGGATTATAGACCAGAATTGGGTTTGAGCTGAAACAAAGATCAATAATACTAAAATGAACTAAAATTGAAGCTCGAACACTAGCTCAACTGACTGGATTCAGCTCAATTTCAGCTGAAAGAGCTAAAATGGGCTCCTAGACATTTGGAAGTGGATTTGAACTGAAACTGGAGCACTTGAACTTCTGGTAAGCTGAAGCTAGACTCAAGAGAATATGACTGACTAGGAATGACAGACTCAGAGACAATTGGCTTGGATTTGAGTGAGAAATGAGCTCATTTATGAAG
The DNA here is from genome assembly GCF_984573655.1 of Nuphar pumila. Taxonomy (NCBI): domain Eukaryota; kingdom Viridiplantae; phylum Streptophyta; class Magnoliopsida; order Nymphaeales; family Nymphaeaceae; genus Nuphar; species Nuphar pumila. Next base: position 40,235,423 of record NC_143255.1, read on the forward strand.
AAATGATCCCATTTTGGCAGGAATGGTCAGAAATGAAAATGGCCATCTCACCGTGAGCTCAGGTGAGCTAGAAATGATTGACATTCTAACTGTTTTGAGCTTGAGAATGAGCTTGGTTGACTCCGACTAATTGGGGTCTGGGATGACTTAGGGGTAAAATGGTAATTTTTCTAATGAAAGTGGGTAAAATAGTAGTTTTCTGAAACAAACTTGGGGTTGGACTCCTACACTGACCTAGCAGGGTTGGCATTCACACGAGGGATGTGTCTGAGATTGGATGAGGAAAATTTGGGGTGTTTACAAGGGCGACCCTCTGCCAAAAAAGCAGGGGGTGACCCCCTACCAAAAAAAAAATGAGGAAAGAGGGGCGACCCCCTGCCGAAAAAAAAAGAAGAGGCAGGGGGTCGCCCCACCCCACCCCTGCCGGAAAAACAAAAGAGGTAGGGGGGCAACCCCCTGCCAGAAAAGCAGGGGGGCGACCCCCCCTGCCAAAAATGAAAAATGAGGCAGGCGCCCCCCTGTTGGAAAAAAATAACGAGGCAGGGGGCGACCGCCTGCCAAAAAAAAGGACCCACTTACCTGAGAGACGCCGGGCGGCGGGCGGGGAGCGATGGGCGGCGAGCGACAAGCCGGGGAGTGCGTCGGGCGGGAGAGGGCGGCGGTCGAGGGAGTGCATCGGGCGGGAGAGACAAAACAAGAAAGAAAAAGAAGGGTTCTGATTAGGGATTTACGGGAAACTTAGCGACAGATTTGGCGACAACCTACTTTTGTCACAACTCCGTCGCAAATTTACATGACTAGGTAGAGACGGAATATGTTTATCGCTAACGTCGTCACTAAGTAGCGACGAAAAAACTTTCATCGCCAAATCCGTCGCTAAATGCTGCATGTATTACGACAAAAACCTGACGTCGCTAATTAGCGACAGATTTGGCGACGAAAGTTTTTTCGTCGCTATTTTTGTAAATATTATAGATTTTAGCGACGAATTTGTTTTCCTCGTTAATTCATCACAAAGTTGCGACAGAAAAAATCTGTCGCAAACTTTCGTCACTAATGTCCATTTTTCTTGTAGTGTGAGGCAACAGAAAGAAAAATAAAAAAAGAGGATAGAGTAGATGTTGACATTCTTTTGAAATACAAACACAGAAAGTGTACCTGTATTTGCCATCGAGTGCGTGCAGAGAATTTGGCGTTCTCCTCAGCCGATCGACGCCCACAATGAGTCCAGACCTTAGGTCGACGGTGAGCAGGACCCTCTTCCACGTTATTAGAATGTGGAATTTTGTAAGGATAAATGCTATGAATGTCTCATCATCTTCATAGCCTCCTAACCCCTTTATATAATGGGAGAATAAGGCAGTTACGTGAATGTGGTCTCTCCACATTCACGTAATTCTCACTCACTAACCCCATTATGTGGCCACTAATGTGACCCACTAATGGCTGTCAAACTGGGTCAGACTATAGGTTGGACCCATAACCCATAATGTCTAACATTCTCCTACTTGACCCATTGACACCAAAAGTGTACTAAATCGAGGTGTATACCGTTATCTCGATTTAATTCTTCATGCGGGTTCACATGCCACCCTTTATCACAAGGATGAATCATATGAGTCATGGATATGAACACTCCTATGAAATAACATATTCCCATGTACTACACTACAATTCACCTTCAGTGCTTAGGCATGTAAAAAATTACTTTTATAAATAGGTTGGTCTCTCACCTATTCTATTGGTCCTTTAATATTGTTATTATGTTATTCTCTCTAACCCATATGAGAGATCCTTTATGCAAAATCAATAATATACAAAGCCATAGAGAATCAAATTCATATACACAAATATGATCACTTAATATATTGTCATACATAAAAAAAAAATAAAAAAGACCCATCCCCTTTATATGTTAGGAATACAATCCCGATGCTAGCCCTTTAGTAAGGGGATCCGTAGTCATTTCCTTCATCCCAATTGTATCAATAGATACCAGATGATTCTCAGTCATTTCTTTAACAACAAAATATTTTAACTCCATATGCCGACACAATATTGAGCTCTTGTTGTTATTTGAAAAAGACACGACTGCTTCATTATCACAAAAGATCTTTAGTGGTCTCTCAATAGAGTCCACTATACCAAGACCCATAATGAAGTTTCTTATCCAAATAGCCTGTGAAGAAGTCTCGTATAGAGCAATAAATTTTGTCTCCATGGTATGAGAATAGTGGTAGACTGCTTTTCACTTCTCCATGAAACAATACCACCCGCTAGAAGGAAAATGTATCCAGTAGTGGATTTTTTGCTGTCAATACACCCTCTTAAGTCCACATTAGAGTATCCAATGATCTCTAGGTAGACAGCTTTCTGGTAGGTCAACATATATTCTTTCGTTATTTGTAAATAGCGCATGACCTTCTTCGCTGCCTTCCAGTGCGCAATGCCTGAATTTCATTGATATCTACAAAGCATTCCTACATCAAATGCTATATCAGGTCGATTACAGGTCTGTGCGTACTACAAACTCTCAACTGCCGAAGCATATGGGACAACATCCATCTGAGCCTCCGCAATATCATCCTGAGGATAGTCCTTTAAGATCAATTTATCCCCTTTCACTATGAGTGCCGAATCAGGACAACAATTCTCCATCCCATATCTTTTAAGAACCTTAAAGATATAGGATTTCTAAGAGAGGCCAAGGACACCCTTAGTTCTATTACGACAGATCTTGATTCCAAGGACATAAGTGGCCTCACCCATGTCCTTCATATCAAAATGAGAGGAAAAAAAATCTTTTGTTTCATATAATAGACTCAAATTATTAGTTACAAGAAGAATATCGTCAACATATAAAACCAACATTATAAACTTACTCCCACTAGTCTTAATATAAATACATTGATCAACAATGTTTTCAGTGAATCCAAAGTTCATAATTACCTTATTGAACTTCTTATGCAACTGGCGGAAGGCCTGTTTAAGTTCATAAACTGACTTATTCAATTTGCAAACTAAATTATTCGAGTCATCTATACTGAAACCAGGAGGTTGTTGCATGTATACCTCCTATTCCAGATCCCCATTCAGGAAGACAGTTTTCACATTCATTTGATGTAGCTCTAAATCAAAATGAGTTACGAAGGCCATGATTATCCTCAATGATTCCTTAGTTGAGATAGGAGAAAAAGTCTAATTATAATTAATGCCCTCTATCTATGTGAAACCTTTTACAACAAGCCTAGCCTTGTAACTCTCCACATGACCTTTAGAGTCTGTTTTAGTCTTATAGACCCATTTACAACTGACATGTCTAATTCCATCAGGTCGAGGGACAAGATCCCACACTTGGTTCTTTGCCATAGAGTCAAGTTCTTCTTTCATGGCATTGATCTAATGTGTTGATCTTTTACTTTCAATGCCTTCTATAAATGTGAAGGGATCTGCATCAATGTCTATGAAATCATTTGACCCTTGTAAATACACCACATAGTCCGGATGGATAACAAATTTCTTAATTCTGGTGGACCTCCATACAGGTGCTACAGGTGGTTCAAAATGAGGCTTTGCATCTTATTGTTGTTGTATATTCTCATCAACAACCGGATCTAGTTGAGATTGATATTCATTGACTAGACTTTCTCTTACATTACCCGAAGGAACAATGATAGAGAAAATCAGGTCTTTATCCTTAGCAGGTGTGAAACCTGAATCCTGCATTTCCTCAAAATCAATATTTTGAGACGCATCTATCCCAACAGAACCATTTTCAAGAAATCTTGCTTTATCTGTTTCTACTATCTGTAGTGTATGAGATAGACAATAAAACCTAAAGCCTTTTGACCTTTCTAGATAACCAATGAAGAAACCACTAGTTGTCCTAGGATCAAAAGCTTTTATATGTGGGTTATACAATTTAGTTTATGTTGGACATCCCCATATGCGCATATATGACAAAGAAGGTTTTCTACCTATCCATAATTTGTAAAGAGTCTTTTGAATAGCATTCGTAGGAACCTTATTCAGAATATGCATTGTTGTACTAAGAGCTTCACCCTATAAGGTCAAAGGAAGGTTTGAGTGATTTAACATCGCTCGAACCATTTCTTTAAGCATACGGTTTCTCCTTTCAGCTACATCATTCTGGTAAGCACTACCAAGTATGGTATACTGAAGTACAATGCCTTCCTCTTTTAGAAACTACGCTAATAAACCTTCTTTTTGTCCCATCTTAGTGAAACGATCATAATATTCGCCACCTCTATCAGACCTGACAACCTTAATAACTCCACTGGTTTGTTACTCTACTTCTTTCTTGAAGTCCTTAAAAAACTGAAAGACCTCTGATTTTTTATATAATAAATAGAGATACATATACCGTGAGTAATCATTTATAAAGGTGACAAAATATTTTTCACCTATATAACATGGTGAAAAAAAGGTTGCACACATCCGTATGCACTATTTCTAACTTTTCATTGTTGTGTTTGACATCTTTCTTATACATGTTAAACTGCTTAGCTTTTATGCAGTCAACACATGACTCTATATTCTTAAAATCAAGAGATCCGAGGATTTTCTCTTTCACGAGTCTTTGGACTCTCTTTTTCGAGATATATCCTAACCTTCGATGCCAAAGCAAATAGGATTGATCATCCTTTAGGCCATGTTTATTGTCAATCATTGTGTTCTCAATGAAGTGAGATTCCCAAATTTGAAATTTGGTTCTTAATCGATACAAATCATCACACATATATGCAGAACCTATATTCATTGAATTTTTTATAATAATAAGTTCATATTTTTCAAATTTAAATACAAAGCCAAACTTATCAAGTTTTAAAATTGAAATCAAGTTCTGACTATAGGATGAAACATAGAATATATCGACCAAATCCAATATGAATCCTGACTCCAACACAATTTTGCAGGTCCCAACATTCTTGACATGCGAATGCATCCTATTTCTAGAAAAGATGCTTCTCTCATGTTTTATTGGTTCTCTCTTGTTCTGAAATGCCTGCAAAGAGTTGACAATGTGCACCGTGGCACCAGAATCAATCCACCAACTATGCAATGAAACATGAATTAGATTGCACTCATGAGAAATGAATGACTTATTACCTTTATTTTTAGCCACTTCTTATACTTCAAACAGTCCACCTTCTTATGCCCCTTCTTTTTTCAGAAGAAACACTTTATAGAAGGCCCTCCTAACTGAGATTTAGCTTTCACCTGAGAGTTTGAAGTTTTCCCAATGGCTTTCTTCCGATTCTTTTTCTTGAAGGAGTTTTTCTTTGGCCTCGACCTCTGTTTATTCTTATGAGAGGTCATATGTGCACTTGGCACCCTCTTACCCTTCAATCTTTCCTCTTCTTCAGCACATTTGGCCAAGAGGTCATTAAAAGACCACTCATCATTATGTGTGTTATGGGAGATTTTGAAGGGTCCATACTCAGTAGGTAACAAGGTTAAGATCAGATGGACCAGGAAAGAGTCAGAGATGGTGAACTTCATGTCATTCAGTTGAGTCACAATATTCCGCATTTCCAAAATATGTTGTCGGATGTGATTGTCACCAACATATTTCATAGACACTAATTTGGACATGAGCGTACTGACCCTTGCTTTATTAGAAGTGACAAACTGAGCCTCAATGGCTTTCAAAAATTTCTTCACTGTCCTACAGTGAGGAATGACACCTCAAATATTCTTAGCTACCCGAGATTGCAAAAGCAGCAGGCTAAGTCTGTTTGAACGCTCCCACTTCTCAGAGGCAACTTTCTGATCGACTGTACTCTGCTCTATAAGAGTGGGAGGTTCGTCAATTCTAAGGGCCAGATCTAAATCCATATAACCCAAAATGAATAATACAATTTCTTTCCAATAAAAAAAAATCGATTTGTCTAAAATGGGGATATTACTAGAACCACCGATAAGGAAGAAACCTGATAAAACAAAGAACAAAAATGGAAAGACATTATTATTATTGCTTAGACGAGACTCGTGTTGAAAAGGTAAAAGTGAGACCCTTTATTTTCACCTTTTCTGAGACAAGCATAGTTGAGTCATTATTGTTTCACTTTGGTCAAATCGACAATACTCATAGTTGTTCCGTCTCTTCAATTATCAAGGAATTGACTTCAGTTGGTGAAACTAGCAGATCATGTATTCAGAGGCAATTCAACATTGTACATTTAGGTACGAACATGCTTCATGGGCTGAAATACACATCTACTATCACACCCTGTGTAAATTTGGAACACAATGACCTACCTTGGGTAGAATCGATGTTTCATAAATTCACACATAATCATAACTATGAATCTTAATACGGTCCAAAGAATCCTTAATCAACACGACTCAGATCACTTTGGTGATTACATGAATCAGTCAATCAAGATCTTTTACCAAAAACCTTATTCGTATTATGGAGCACGCTCATGCATACATTTTAATGCATGTATATTCATGATATAATATAAGTTCATGGTTAAAGTAACATTCATAAACTAATTGTCATGAATTTAGTTACAATTCATGCTTAAAACCATCATGCACATCTTAACCAATACATGAATTAACATGCATAAGCCATGCATTATTTAAAATAAACACATTATGAAGCATGAAAAATAACAAAAGCATGCCCATATAGGTAAAATCCAGGGTCCTCAAGTAGGAATCAGTCTGAAAACACTCTGAACCAGTCTAAAACGACCTTGAACCAGTCATCCAAGGGTCCAAACTGGTTTTGAACCTTATGAAGTGGTACTTAATATAAACAAAAGTTCATAAAACCCTATAATTGTATACCAAAATTCTTGTATTTCCTTATATTTATGAAAATAGGGTCTTAGCATCTCGAAACTGGTGAAAAACTGAAAGAAACCGATCCAAAATGGCTCCAAACCGATCCCGAAAAGGGCCGAATCAGGTTCTTGATCTGGTTCAGACCAAATAGTGCATGGACCCTACTGGATTTGGGTCAGAATCAGGTTAGACTGGATCTGGGTCGAACCTGGCTTTAACCAGGTCCGGGTCAGACCCGAGGTTTAACCGGATCCGGGTCAGACCCGAAGGTAACCTTATCCGGGTCAGACCCGGTATTAACCGGAATGGACCTGGGTCTGACCCGATCCTGAACATGACCGGGTCTAACCCGACACTGAATGGACCCGCATCTGACCCAGTCTTGAACATGGTCGGGTCTGACTCGATACTAAATGGACTCAAGTCTGACCCGATCCAAGTGGACTCGGTCGGAAAAGGGACACAGGTCAGACCTGGAACAGACCCAGACCCAAAATCCTTATGGGTTCGGGTCTGATCCAAAGAAAAATGGCAAACCCGATCCACCCAAAAAAGGGTTTGGATCGGGACTGTTACTGGGTCACATCGCCGGACTCAATACGGTATCACAGTTAAAACGAAACAGAAAACCATAGGGTTTTCTGTTTGCGGTTTTCAGAGAAACTGAAAGGGTTTCTCCTTTGAGAAAAACCTTTGTTGCCCCACGACGACCGACGTCGGTGCCCAGCCGATGACAGTCACCTCCCTCAGTGACGCACCCTCGGCGATACCCCGACGACATGTAAGGTTTATATTTTTTTTATCACCGGAGCGGTCGATAAACCAGCGATGCCATCGGGCAGCCCATGACATCGGCAAGGCCATCGCTGCCCCCTGCATCTCTCTGGCAAAAGCCTATGGACCAAAACTCCCAACCCGACGGCTGACGGGTTTTGGTGAAAAGGGTTTTTTTTGGCGAGCAGCATAAGAGGTAAGGGGTTTTTCCGGCAAAAACCCCCTTCCTTCGACAACATCTCACGTGGCGACCTTGGCAATATACGACCAACCTGCAGCCCTACGGCGCAGGGGTAACCCTCGACCTTCTGCCAAGAAAAAAGTGTCACATGAGCCAACGACTGCCGGGAAAGCCTATCACCCCACGGTAACAGTTGTCATCGGCTGACAACCAAACGTCGCCCCACGACGATGGGTGGTCATGGACTAGTATTGCTACTGTCGTCGGTGAAGGTTGTCGCCCCACAATGACAGTCTGCGGGAAACAAAAAAGGCCATCCTCTGTCGCAAACATTACTGTTTGCGACAGTCTACCGAAATGTCACCCCACGGTGACATGCTGTCAAAATCCAGAATTCAGACAACGTCGGAGCAAAACGCCGAAAGGGCCCTACATGGCCACACACAGCGAAATGCATGGTGGGCCCATAACCTAATGTTGGCGTTCTTCTAAAATACAAACACAAAAAATATACATGTATTCATCATCGAGTGTGTGCAGAGAATTCAGCGTTCTCCTCACCAGTTGACGTCCACAATGAGTCGAGGCCTTAGGTCGACAGTGAGCAGGACCCTCTTCCACGTTATCAGAATGTGAAATTTTGTCAAGATAAATGCTATGAATGTCTCATTATCTTCATAGCCTCCTAACCCTTTTATATAATGAAAGAATAAAGCAGTTTCGTGAATGTAGTCTCTCCACATTCACGTAACTCTCACCCACTAACCCCATTATGTGGTCACCAATGGTTGTCAAACAGGGTTGGACTCATAACCCATAATGTCGAACGGTAGAAACCCCTCTCCTTTGCGGTCACTACCGACATCGGGAGGGTGGTGTATGTTCACCTCCGATGATTCACTGAATCCCACGTTTGTGTTCGGGGGTCCCAAAAAGCACCACGTATATAAGCACATGGAGCTCGTATTCCTGTGTATGTTGACATCACTCAGCATTGGAGTCTGGTGCGGTTGCAAATACTTAAGTACCCTTTCTTGCTATTCTTGCCATAAAACGACGGTTTGAGAAAATAATAAAAATGTCATTCATTTAAAAAAAGAAAACAAACGGTTCAAAAAAAGGACAAACATGTCCTTCATCTAGAAAGTCGATGATGATGTTGACTCTTCAAAGTCTACACAGCAAAATGATGGTGAGCCGATGATCCGATGGTGAGCCGACGATCCGATGGTGAGTCGGCGATCCGATGGTCATCCGGCAAAAATAACCTGAGCCATCAAAAATGTCTGTTTGAACTTTTCATCGTCATCTTCTTCTTCTTCCTTCTCCGTAAAACATTGTAAAACCCTCTCTCTCTCTCTAGAGAAGAAATTAAGAGAGGCAAAGAGTTTTCCCTGGAGAAGGTCATGAATATCAACCCTCTCACTCTATCTCCCTTCTCTTTCTGCTTCTGTGCACATCCAGCAGACGATCCTACATTGCTCCATCAAACACCAACTGTAACACCGTTCAACATGATGAATTATGGAACCTGATTCATAGTTTTTGCCCTTACAAGAGAGGTTTGGGGCTCCTCCCAACGTGGGTAGCATCATTTAACTTGATGAGTTGTGGAGCCTGATTTAGAGTTTTTGCCCTTATAGAAGGAGGGTTCGGGGGCTCCCCTCAACGCGGGCGAGCGAAGGTTCATGAGGGGCACTCCTGGCGGGGGGCTCAAGGGGCAGCGCCCCCGGACCAAATTTTTTTAGGGCCTTGTATAATTTTTTTATTTTCTTTTCCTCTTTTAACTATCGAAAAAGAACAATAAAGCATTTTGTTTAATCGTGGGGCTCATGTTTCCTTCGGTTGTTTCTTGCTTGAGGTTTTCGTAACACCTCTTCCTACGATTTTTCTATTTTTCTTTTTCTGTTTCTTTCCCACGATTTTTTCAATGACTCCCCTACAACGATTTTTAGTGTTGTCGGGTCTCCAACGAGCCCTACAACGATTTATAGTGTTGTCTGATCTTCTAACAACGATTTGTAGTATTGTCGAGCTTTTCTACAGCGATTTATAGTGTTTTTAGGTCTCCAACGAGCCCTACAACGATTTATAGTGTTGTTCGGTCTTCCATCAACAATTTGTAGTATTGTCGGACCTTCCTATAGCAATTTGTAGTGTTTTCGGGTCTCCAACGAGCCCCACAACGATTTATAGTGTTAACCGATCTTTCAACAGTGATTTGTAGTGTCTTCCGCAAATCACTATAACAATTTTTAGTGTTGTCGGGTCTCCAACGAGTCTCACAGCGATTTATAATGTTGTACGATCTTCCAACAACGATTTGTAGTATTGTCGGGCCTTTCTACAATGATTTATAGTGTTTTCGGGTCTCCAACGAGCCCCACAACGATTTATAGTGTTATTTGGTCTTCCAACATCGATTTGTAGTGTCTTTCGCAAATCATTATAGCGATTTGTAGTGTTTTGGGGTCTCCAACAAGCCCTACAGCGGTTTATAGTGTTGTCCGGTCTTCCAACAACGATTTATAGTATTGTCGGGGGGAACCCCTGGACTCCCCCTCTTGTAAGGGCAAAAACTCTAAATCAGGCTCCACAACTCATCAAGTTGAATGATGCTACCCACGCTGGGAAGAGCCCCCAAACCCTCTTCTGTAAGGGCAAAAACTATGAATCAGGTTCCACAACTCATCATGCTGAACGATGACACCCATGCTGGGAGGAGCCCCCAAACCCCCCTCATGTAAGGGCAAAAACTCTAAATCAGGCTCAACAATTCATCAAGTTGAATGATGCAATCCACGCTGGGAGGAGCCCCCAAACCCTTCTCCTGTAAGGGCAAAAACTATGAATCAGGCTCCACAGCTCATCAAGTTGAACAATGCTACCCACGTTGGGAGGAGCCCTTAGACCTCCCTTCTGTAAAGATAAAAACTTTGAATCAGGCTCCACAACTCTTCAAGTTGAATAATGCTACCCACGCTGGGAGAAGCTCCCAGACCTCTCTCCTATAAGGGTAAAAACTCTGAATCAAGATCTATAACTCATTTAGTAGAATGATGTTACCCACGTTGAGAAAGACCCCCAAACCCTCATCCTGTAAGGGTAAAAACTCTGAATCAGACTCCACAACAGTCAATGTGCAGGTTAGTCGATGCTTGATGGAGAAATGTAGGATGTTCTGATGGATGTGCACAGAAGCAGAAAGATAAGGGAGAAAGAGTGAGAGGGCTGATGTTCATGGCCTCCTTCGAGAGAAATTTCTTTCTCGGATAATCCTGCAGTGTAGAAACTGGGTTTTAAATAATCATCTTTGGGGCACTTAAATCTTTACAACCACTCATTTTCTAGAATCATCATTTTTTTTTTTGAATCGAAGGAGAGGGTACAAACATGGGGATACATGTACTTAAATACGTGGTGTTTTTTGAGACACCCGAGCATGAGATGCCCTGTTCAGCCGGCAGATCCCGGCCAGCAGCCGGCGAGCACGGTTGAAGAAAAAAAGAGAGAGGCCTGATCAGAGAATGGATTTACCCATGGACGTTACGAGCAGGGATAGCCCTTAACGTGAAGGCACCCTCCGCCCGAGTTCCTGAACAGGAGGCACCCTCCGCCCGAGTCGAACAAGAAGATGGGCAATAGACGAAAGGAGAAGTTGAACCATGCGGAGGCCGAGCGACAGAAGCTGACTCAGCATTTCTATGCTCTTCGGACCATCGTCCCCAATGTATCGAAGATGGACAAGGCTTCCTTGCTCGGTGATGCCATCGTATACCTCAACGAGCTCCGCAGCAAGTTGCAGGCACACGTGTCTGATAGGGAGAAGTTTCAGGGCCAGGTCGAGGCGTTGAAGAAGGAATTGGCCGCCTGAGAGTCCCAGCTCGCCAATGGCGGCGGCTCCGGCCGAAAGCAGCTCCAAGGCTCATCCTCCGACAATCCTGATCTTACCATATTGAACCCTATCAGGTGCCCTGGAGTTGAGATTGAGATCAAGATGTTTGGGTGGGAGGCCATGATTCGGGTGCAATGTGACCGCAAGAACCACCCTGCTGCCTGGTTGATGTTCGCTCTGAAGGAGCTCGATCTGGTGATCGAGGTGAGCCGGAAGCGCGGCGTCCGGCCAGTGATCAGCCGTGCAGGCGAACCCAGACCACGATTGTGATGATACCTCACGATTCAACGGAAGTGCATAGGTCGCGGACGAAAAAAAACGCAGGTCCTCACTGGGCGACCCGGTGGGCGGGAGAGAGACGACGATCTCGTCGGCGAGAGTAGAGAAGCTGAGGAAGATTTAAGAGGAGTGGGCGAGGGCCCTGATCCTCTCCGCCTCACGACGATGACGCCGACCATCGGCGGGTTCTCCGTGAACCTTCGGAGCTGGACCTGGTTCCGACAACCCTGGAGGTGGTGGAGGCCCCGAACCCTGCAGCCCGTCGGATGGCGGTTGCCGAAAACCTCTGCTGCGGTAGAAAGAAAAAATGGAGAAGAGGGATGGGCAGCTGCCGCCTCTCCCTCTTCCCTCTCATAAGGAGGAACCTAATCGGATTTTCTTTTTTAATGTAAAAAAAAAAAGGGCTAGCGAAACGTTTTAGATAACTTTTTTTTTGCCCCTCTACTTTAGAGAACAAAGGTTATTTTTCTAAGTAATTCAAAAGCCACGCATGTTTTATAAGAAATACTCTTAGACATAGTTATATTATTCCTGTTTTGTAGATAACGGTTTTTAAACTTACAAAAAAACTACCTTAATTTTTTTGTTTGTCAAAAGTTTTAAAAAAATTATGTTAAAGTTCAAAATTGTCATTTTTGCACAGAACTCCAATTTTTTTAATTTGACAAAAAAGTGTTTCTGGTTTGCGAAATACTTCTAAGAGTTTTATCCAAACATGCTTGGATCTCGATTGAATCAAATCAATACTGGTAGTTTCTTATAAACGAAGTTGAATCTACTAAATTCTTTTTGAACCTACTTATGATCCGCTTTAGATCTCAACCTTGATATAAGAAAAAAAAATAGCATATATTTATTGGATCTTGAAATGATTTGCATAATTATATATTATTTTTATATACCATATATTTTGTTAATCTTCAGATATAATTATATATAGATCTGGATCTGGTATAGCTTAGTATTATGATAAATCAAGTTTAATTGGGCTAGAATCTATTAGATTTTATGTTTGAGTCAAGATTATATTTGATCAGTATTAGATCAGATGTTTGGATCTAGTAAAGTGGCATAAACCTAGTGAAGCAATATTGGATATGATTGAACTTGTATAGATTCATATAAATTCATTTGAATGAGTTTAGTTAAATTAGTTTTGTATCCAAACACTATTGGGATTTATTAAACTTAAATGGATCTAAATATATCCAGTTAATATGATATGAATCCAAAAACATAATAGAAAATATATTGATGGATATAGAACTAGTTTTGATCCAGGTCTTATCTATATAGTACAAGACCAGATATTGAATTTAATAATAACATGATGGATCCTGATATAAGTATAATGGTGGATGTGTGGTGTGGATCCATTTAAATTTTAATATATATCGTGTTGGACTTGATGGACAACATCTCAAGTCAGGATTTGGATTTAGATTTTTGAGTAAATCCGATAATAAATTTAACTTATATATTCATAAGTTTGTGAATTGATTAAAGCCTTGAAATAAGATTATCATGTTTGGGATGTGTAAATGGTAAAGGAATAACTTTCATGGGATTTGGATATGGATATACTGATGCAAGGTAATAAGGTGATACTTAATTTAGTGTGGATTCAAACATGTTGCATGTGATGAGAATGCATATGGATAATAAGAGTATAGATTATGGTGAAAGTTTGAAAAGTAAGTATTGCTATGTTTTTTATAACTTATATTTAATCATTGACTCATGAGTTGATAAAATTCCAAATACTTCAATAGTGTGCATGATGACATAATGATGCCCTATGATATGGTCATAGAAGAACCATAAGAACCCATAACTATGTGAGACCTACATTATAATGTATTCACTTTAAATTGCATGGTTGCAATGAATGGTAAATATTGACAATAAATTATTGTAGATTATATTACACATTAAAGGTTAAAATTTGAATTCTAACATGATGAAAAACCCACATAGTTATGTGAAATAAGTGCATGAATGAATCATAATAGAAAATCAACCTAGTTTATTAAAATTCTCTTTATAGTGGTATATCATGAAGAAAAAATTCAATTAGTGTATTTAAAATCCTGTGATATCATGGCTAGATTCATACTATATATAGAAAAGAATCATGGTTCATATGATGATGAAAAAACTACATGACTATGTGAAAAATAACCTATAACATGTGTAAAAATCTCGTACTTAAATTTGAATGATAAAAAAAATTCACATGATTATGTAGTAAATAACCCATAACATGTGAAAAAAATCATTGATATAACACAAATAAATTGTACATAGATATTTAATGCATGCTTTATCACAAAGTGTTATATGTGATACATGGTGCATTGGTTGTGATACAAGGTGTGTATTCACCCCATATAACCAAGTGAGAGATGCTCGACCTCGATTTGATTCTAGTATTACCATTGGATCTCACAAATAGAACCTTAAGAGCCACAAGATTGATAGGTTGATTAAGCTTATTATGAAATATAATTATATGACTTTATGAACCGTATGCAACCTAAAAATGGTTAGGGAGGAAGTTATTAGATTTTATGAGGTACTATCTCTTAGTGATGGATTAAATTTAATCCTCAAGAATGCCTATAAATGAATACCATGATCATGGTAGTTCTTAAGGAAGAACATCCTTTGTTAAGTTAGAGGATTTTGGAAAGCCCGCAATTAAAGATAGGCTAGAATAGCTCAATTGAAAAAGCATGTGTTTTCAGGTAAATGGAGGTTTGAGTCATCCTCGTGGCATATGTCCCATTCAATCCAATGACTCAATTCATACCGGATTTCAGAACCACTGGGTTCCAACAAATATGTTTGTGGAGCTGGGACTGGGAGGTTTCCCTTGTTCTAGTTTGAGTTTGTCCCCTTTAGTGCTTAAACCTAGAATGTGTGGTTTATAACTTGGCCAAATGTCTCAGGAAACAGGATTTGGATCTGAATTACGTTATAAATGAGCCATACAAGGGTTTGGACAGGGATCCATTATTGACCATTTGGTATACATATGTACTGCTCCAAATTTAAGTCCAGTTGTGTGGCCTACATATAAACTATGTGCATCATAATTTGGCACATCTATACACAATTTGGGCACAAATGTAAATCTGAACCACTGTCCGTCCGTGTGGGTGCGTGGGTGCACGCGTGTGAGTATGCGCATGCTCGAATACCATCTCTAGCTTTCAATTTAACAGCTTAGCATACACTGGATCAATTCTATATCCGAATGAAAATGTTGTTGGTGCAGGTTAAGTGATCGGGCCAAATACTTTACAAAGTATTCGGGCCACAAAAAACACAAAACTTGCTAACACGTTCCGTGATTTTCTGTGCAAAACGCAAACATAGAAAATCTCTGCGTGTGCAGTGATTTTCTGTTAATTTACATAGAAAATCACTGGATATCGCTAAACACACAGTGGTTTTCTGTGTTGTGGTACCCCATCACTGAATCTGCACTGTCCCGTTAGTATTCTATAATTCCAGGAATGCCTGGCTAAACATTAAAGTGGATTCTGTTTGGCATTTTATTCTGCTTTTCTTGTTGAATTTTTGCAGCCTGAAGCTAAGGCTAAACATAGGTCAGATCGATATCAGACCTAGTCCAGATCTAATGATTTGGACCCATGCTGGATCTGGACTGTATTTAGCGTATATCAGTATAAAACGCACGTTTACCACCCAGATGGTTTGCCATGTGGTCGGGGTCCTGTGCCAAGCTGAAGGCTAGGTTAGAATCCCTCTGACATACGGGGCTAAAGAGATATCTGGCAGGAGTCTGCTTAACCCAACTTGCCTTTATATATATATATATATATATATATATATATATATATATATATATATATATATATATATATATAGAGAGAGAGAGAGAGAGAGAGAGAGAGAGAGAGAGAGCTGCGCAACCATTATAAGCCCAACAACAAGTGGGACAGCGCTGAGCGTCCATCGCACGGTGCGATGGACATTCAGCATGTTTTTCCTCAAAAACAAACCTTTAACAATGACAAAAGTGGCCGCCAAACGTCTCAATGACTTTTGTTGCTGCTAAAAATATTCTGACGGAAGAACAACGTTGAGAATTCATCACACCGCGCAATGGATGCTCAGTGTTGTTCTGTTGGTAGTTGCACACCTACCACTTTTCTATATATATATATAACACGTTTACATGGAGGTTGGACAAACTTGTGGATTCAGATCAAGCGCCCCATTTTGACCAGCATACAGGCTTGGACCTGATTAGAATTCACCCACGATGATTCTTGTTGATTGAACGCCTTATAGGTAAGGGTGTCAATGGACCTGGTTTACCCAGATCCAACCCAACGAACCAAACTTTATAGGGTCCGGCTATGGTTAATAATAAGAAGACCTAATTAAGACCCGAGTCCGGACCCGAATGTCTGATTAATACATGGACCTGAGTATAGTTTGTGGAATTTTATACCAAACCCGGATCCAACCTGAGTTGTGATTAAGACCCACAAAATTTTCAATGTAAAATTGATAAAAATATGATTTTATCGGGTATGGTTCGGGTTTGATTCATGTAATTCTTATTGAGTCTGGGTATGAATTTTCTTATAGTGAACTCGATTAAACCCGGGTCTAGACTCAATACCATACTCAAAAATCTGATTCAAGTCTGATTCTACCTGGGTCCGAACCAAACCCGACCTTTTGACACCCCTACTTACTGGCTCAGTTGTGGGTGATGTCTGTGTGTGTCAAGGGAAAGTAGAACCCAAGAAACCCCATTCCTGTTTTGGGATACAAAGATTTTTTTAACCATTTTCAAACTCATACAAACGGCGTGACCCCGTTAGGACTTGCTGGGCAGGACCCTCATATTCACGTGTCATGCATTGGACAAACTCATCCAACTGTCAGGATCGTCAAATGAGGAACAACCTCATTCTGATCTAAACCCAACAAAGTCATATCTTGCTCCTACGCATCTTCTCTTCTTGAGTTTCTATTGAGCTATAAAAAAAGCTAGGAAAAAAATATTTTTAAAGGGTCCAGCTTTCTCTGTGGAAAAAAAATGGTTTAGGAGGTGGAACGGTTACTAAAAATTTCAAAAAATTGGCTTGAATCGAATCAAATTGATTTGAATCGGAACATGTAAAAAATTGATGATTTACTCAAAAAATAAAAAAAATGTCTGAAAAAATGCCAATTATGGTACAAATGGGATATAAAAATGCAAAGATGTACAAGAATATAAAGTAAATATTGGCTGATTCAAGCAAAAATCCAGCCCACTTTTTTTTACCTTGCCGTCTTGACGGCTGAATCAAAGCCGTTTGGGGGTGGATTCGCTTCGGAGTCTTTTTTAACGAATTGGTTCACACAAATGAGAGGCACTTTATAGCGACATTGTTACTTTTGGCGGCCTCCATACTATGGGATGGTTGGTGACCCATCTTTGAGATATAACATATGCAGACTACCGGCACTTTAATTGGATCTTCTGCTTGCAAAACCATTAACACATTCTAAGAACATTAGTTAGCTTTCTTGGGAGCCGTTTGATTGCCAAGACATTTTTATCCTTGGGAGAAATTAAAAAACAATGGTTTCATTGTATAACTGGTTCAAAACCCAATGATATCGATGTATAACTGGTAGGGGTCTACCTAATCCAAAAAAAAAAAATTAAAAAACAAATTTATCAAGTGCAGTTCGTGATCTTAGCCGAAGGTATATGATAGCTCCAAGTTGCATTTTTCAGATTCGGTGGTTTTATCTATGACAAGTCAATTTTCTCAACAATTCCCCGAGTCGTAATCTCCAAGCGCATTCACTTCCTTTCAACTTTATATATAACCCAGCTACCTAAACCATATACTGGTTTGTGGTTCATATATATTATATACGGAAAGCAAAATGCTCTCTCTCTCTCCCTCTCTCAAATTTGTGTATTTTTCTTTACCAGGAAGAACCCTTGCCGATGCGAGGGAAAACAGGGGCCATCTACATTGCATATTTTCCCAATATTTTGAACAGACAAGTTTTCGTCGAATTGTGAGAGCAGATCAGGAAATATGCCAAATCATTCATCGATGGCTGTTTTGGAATGGTCCACATCCATACAAAAGATCAGCTGCTACCAATGGGGCCACTGATCACAACGTCATGTGGGCCCATCTGTCCAGGCCTGTAAGTTTGCAAAATGAACGGTAGTGATGAATGGAACGGACGGTGACGATACCAGAACACCAAAGACTGCTGACTTGGCAATTGCCATATCATTTGATCAGTTCTGGTTATATTTTTCCTTTTGTGTGTGTGTGCATGTGTGTGTGTTGTCAGGTATGGAAAACCTCTTCTATGAGTTTAGCAAAGATACGAGGCATGCAGTAAGCGCACAACTTGGATTGAGCATACCAAGTCCGAATCTGACTGCACTTCATCTTCCCATTTCCCATTGGCGAAACCAATTGTTTGTTTCATTCACCCGTCACCTTAGCAACAGAACAACTTTGACAAAGGTTTCATCAAAAGTAGGAAGTTGAAGAACGAGAGAGGAGGTGGAGGAAGAGGAGGATGGAGTTGCTGCTGGTGATGGCATACGTACGTGCGTCATCAGATCTGAATGATGCGTTCTCCAGGAAACCACACGGCACCCGGCCTGAGCCCCCTCAGAAACGGTGCATGGATGGCAAGGAGGTACAGGAACTGGTTGAACATGAGGATAATCACTAAGGCCTCCATCGTTTTCTGCGTTTGAAAAACCCACACCAGAAAGGTCTTATTAGCTCTTGACTGAGATGATGAACCAGAATTTCTGATATGGCTAACACACTTGTTCACGAGACTCAGGCTCGGTCTTGTCAATACTGACAAAGTCTAAGCCCGGGCACGAATTACTATACCTAAGCTCATCTACCGAGCAGGTTTTATTGACCGACCTAGTAAAACCCGACTTCGACACAGAAGACAGAACTTAGAAACAGAAAACTGATCTACTCAGAGCCTCGGAACAGGTGCCATAAGGTTGCCTCCAATATCTGGGAGACTGCACTGACAGCTCCTACGGCCTACCTACTGGAACAAAATCATCCACAAAGAAAATGCCCATACCATTTGAGGGTTCGCATCCTTTCCTTGGAACTCCTTCACAGCAAACCTGCAGAAAAAGGAGGAACAACTATAGTTCTTTTTTCTACTAACGGTGTTTCTGGATTCGGATGTCAATGGTTCGGATATGGGTCAGATATCCAAGTGAATACAAATCTCCTTGGTCAGATTCGGTAGAGAAATAACAAGCATCCGATTAACAATTGGATTCAGATTCAGTTTGAGGTTTTACACCCCATCCGAGCCGAGTCTGAATCTGATGGATATCGAAACCTGGGTTTACGCTAGACATAACCGGATTTTGTACGGACCTTTCCCATCCAAATCCAATTAGCAGGGACTTCATTAGGACGGGTTCACTAAAGGATACATACAAACCGGATCGAATCCGACTGCATCCTTATTTCTGTCTCAGCTGAATTTTTCATTCTGGAATCACATTTCAACCCAGGTTTTGCAATCCAGTGTTTGGCTTTAACTGCGTATTTGGACTTTGTTTTCATTGATGGAAATTCCAGAATTTGCCAAGTTACCAATATTTGAACTCCAATCAAATACGTCAGAGCTCAGAATCCTGCGGGACTTTGTACAAGTAACCTAACACGCCTGCTCAGCAGTCAGCACCTATTTCGGTGGTCTTGGAATTCCATCTTCAGTGGAATTTCAAGAAAGGACGTGCAAGCACCCATTAGATTAGTCATCAACGACCAAGAAACAAAATCCATTGCTTACCCCATGGCCACAATGGTCAGCAGCCAAGTGGTGAACGCAGCAGTCGACGCCAAGGGGAGGGTTTGGGGAATCCAGTGGGCGATGTGATAGTATGCAGCATTGGTCGATGCTATGCCAACTATCCCGGTGATGAGTGCGAAGATCACAAAGTAACCAGTGGCAGGATTCTCGATCGCAGGGAAGGGGAGGGATGGAGCCGTTGGGAGCGCGAGTGCATCCTTCTGGATTGCTGCATGCATGAACAAACAAAAAGTATCACCAATAAAACTTCTATTTCAAGAACTCATTACCGTTCAAGAATACTACAAAACACAAGGGATCTGCGGTTCGAACCCCCGCAAGGGGCTGTCTCAAGCCTGGGCATCGAAAAATAGAAGGCTCTGCACTTTAGCTGCTACCACAAACTGCGAATCTAGAATGAGGAAAAGGAATTTTTCAAGTGGTCCTGTTATCGTTTCAAGTAGACAAATAAAACAAAATTTCTAGTTGTCGAATTGGTTAAAGTGAACCAAATAATCTAGAAACTAAAATAAGCAACCTAAAAGCTTTGAATTCATCTAGAAGAAAACTAAAAGAAGAAAGCAATTATGGGAAAACGAGGCATATGACAGAGCTAAGACGTATGCTAGGTTATGGCAGATCCCATGCCTTTGGAAAATGAAGAAAATAATTAAGCTGACCATGAAAAAAAAAAAGGTGCCATAACATATCCTTTTATTCATTCTATTCTCGAAAAAGATAAAAGTACCCATTTATCGACAAAATGGAAAAAAATGGCAATTGTACATTTTAGATTAAATCGAATTAGGGGGAAAATATCCCTTAAAAGGAGAAGTTGGCTGCACACGTTTACCTTCGAAATTTGGAAAATCTTGAAAATTTGGGATGAGACTACAACGGGAACTCATTTTCCTTGGATAAGCTGTTCCAGATCCTGCGTTTGTGTGCCGTGAAAGAGAGCTCCACGGCAGCCTTTTCGTGAAGCTGGCTCCTTGGGAACAAGTAGGGGTGCACACGAGCCAGGCTCGAGCCGAGGTTAGGCTAAAAAAACTTGGCTCTTTTAAAAAAGGTATGTTCAAGCTCGGCTCGAGCCGAGTTGATTTGTTGTAAAAAAATTGAAATAAAGCATGTAAACAGCAGGAATTGAACTCCACCCCTCACAAGATAATACTTTTTACACCCTAACAACTTGGATGAAGGCAACTTTGAATAAAAATTTGTATATATAGTAAAACTTTTCATAACAACTGCATTAACCGAGCTTAACGAGCTCAATCGAGTTTTAAAGCTTGATCAAACTCGGCTCGTTTATGTTTAACAAACTCGTTTACTTACCGGACGAGTTTGAACTGAGCTTAACCGAGTCCAGCCTGAGCCAAGATCGAGCTAGCTGGAGCTCGTTGTGCACCCCTAGGAACAGGAGTCCGATACCCCAGGAAAACCATTATCGCAAAAAAGGGGTGGGACGTTGAAAACGAAAGGATCTTGTGTGACGGTGGGCTTCACATAAATGCACGGGCTGGGTTGGGCCTCCTAAGTATTTTCTTGGTTGTAGAAAAATTATGATACAGAGTTAACTTATGACGGCGGATCAGGTGCAATCGCGGCTGCACCTGATCCGCCCTCCATTTCTGGGATCCGCCTCCATCTACTGTTGGGCCAATTAGCTGGCAAGCTGTGTCCCAGAAACGGAAGACGGTAGGCCGGTCAGGTACAGCTGCACACTCAAAAGCGTGATGTGAATGTGATTGCACTGATCCGCCCTCCGAAACAGACGCTAAAGTCGAAAATGCCACTTCTGTTATTATGAGCATCTTCGTTCATAATAACAAGCCCTCGTAAAACATCAAAGATGTAAGGGCATATTTGTCAATTTCGAACCCAAGTAATGCAACCTGATCGTGTTGACAGTTGACAGAAATCGTACCGGAAGAGAGCATTCAGAATCCCCTAAACGCCCTCTTTCTTTCAACCTGTTCTCCATCGCCCACTTTCGGCCCGGCGAAAGAAATCAGCATGAAGACGGAAATACCCATTTCAGTTATGATTATCTTCTGCTGGTCCCGATGAATGCTACGGGCTCAAACCGGCCAAGAGGAGAACCACAAATTTGTTACAAGGGTAAATTCTCTCTCTCTCTCTCCATTGATTTCAAAAGAAACAGAAAAGTGTGGGAAAACTGAAAACTAAGACAATGTAAAAGCAAAACAAGAAGTAAGAACTGAGAAATTTGAGATGACGAGAAAAATGCTCAAGCAAAGAACTCGAACAATAGCTTAACCGATCATGTAATTTCGATGCTAGAGCTTGCAAAAATGGACGCAAAAGAGAACAAAACATGTATTAGAGGCTCTTCTAACTCACAAGGTTATATTCGTCATATCGTGGAGACTCTCTCTCTTCGTCCATCGATTTCAAACCAAACAGAAAAAGGGAGGGAAAAATAAAACAAAGCAAAACTGACAGACTGATGTTTTTTATCAGAAAAGAAAAACCGACGAGGTGAGAATTTCAGGTAACGAGAAAAATGTTCAAGCTAAAGAACTCCATCAAGTTCACCGTTCAAGTAATTTCGATGCTAATGCTTACAAAAATAGACGTACATGATCGCAATTAAGAGACAAAGACCCCAGAACCTCTGATCTACAAGGTTAAATCTGTCATTTCCTCGAGACTCTCACTGTCACTTCGTCCATTGATTGCAAACCAAACAGCAAAGGGAGGGAAAAGAAAAACAATCTCAAAGCAAAACTGACGAAGTGAATTTTTCTCTTTTAGAAAAAAGAATAACCGACGAAATTAGAATTTCAGACAACGAGAAAAATTCTAAAACAAAGAACTCGATCAAGAACTTTATCGATCCTGAAATTCGATGCTGTAGCTTATAAAATTGAACGTGAAAGCTGGCAAAACAGCACTTATGATCGCAAATCGCAATTGAAGCAATAAACGAACTGGATTATCTCGTTGTTTACTTAATTACCTACGTTTTCTGCAAGATCGTGCTTCAAAGAAGTCTACAACTCTATCCGTTCAGATAGTTATATCTTCTTTTTCTTTCGAAGCACGATCAAGTGTCGCTTAAATCACGGATAAACAAATAACGAGAAACGAAAGCAATTCACGACATGAAAAGGGAGAATTCCCGCTATCTTTCTCCAGCATTTGTTTCTCAAAGACGGTCTGACTCAAAAGCAATCGCGATTCTTGTTCTTCACGCAGTTCAGAAAACTCTATGGTTTCTGATCTCAACCAAACGCAATTAAAGAACAAACTGCAATGTGATTCGTAAACACTCTCGGTCGAACGCAAAAGGAACCGCGATCTCGTACTTCACTCGGTTTTAGCAGAAACTAAAGGGAAACTAAAATGCGAAAAAAAGAAGATCCGAGTTATCCCTCGTTCGATCAGAAAGCACAGATTCCACCGAGAAACATCAAGAAAGATCAAGGAGCAGGGAAGAGATTACTTGGAGTGCGAGCCCTGTCGATGGATCGGTTGATTTCCGCCCCTCCGATGGAGCAAACGATGAAGAACATCACGAGATCGAGGAGCAGGATGATCAAGGCGATCTCTCGTGGGTTAATCATCCGCATCGTTCTCTGCAGAGACAACGATCAGAATTCTCCCGCGTGAATTCTCCTCAGAAAGAGAGGGACAAGAAGTATACAGAAGAATGGAAGAGAGGAGAAAATGTATGACGGGGTTAGTTACTACGGTACTTAGGGTTCGTTGGGAGTACGGAACATGGATCGACTCTGTTCGGATTCAGCCCATTTGGTCCAGATCCGAATTCGTCAAAACCGCCGTAGAAAATTGGGTTCAAGGGAAATCCATGACCTACTCTCTAGGTCATGTCTTGGCTATGATCCAGATATGGCTAGACCCGGACCCAACTCTGCCACTGATAAGGGCGGATCTGTTTATATTGGACATAACCGATTCATCTGTTATATTCAATCCCTACCACAAATCTAACAAACACCGATGCAATATATGTCAACGGGTCAGGGTTTACCCGGACTTGCCCATATAACTATTAACTGGGTTTGGGTTTTGTCGGGTCAAGAAAATAGAATCCCAAACTTGACTGGGATAATTTTATAAATATATTTTTATGAAAAATATATACAAAATAAAGGGGTCAGATCGGGTACCCATCAAAAAGGTTGGGTCGGATCAGATATCCAACAAAAATCATAGCTCAAACCCAGCCTGCATATTGTTCGGGTTGATTCCGGATCGACCCAAATATTATTCGGTTAAGCACTTTTCATACCCATACCCGGGAATTCATGTACTCAATACAAACTAGGTCCGTTGACAACTCTGGCCATATACGACATTGGATACTAAGCCCTCCAACTGACCACTAGGATCAGTTCACATTCTCACCTATAATGTGGACTAATCCTGGCTGTCCACATTCTAACTTGATGGAGATAATGTGTGGGGTCCACTCTAATAGTTGTCAAGTAAGATGCATGCTTCCCAAGCCAGATGTTCGGCCGGGATTGAATGTAATCAATGATCAGTTATAATCCATATCACCTGATCTGCTATGGGACAAGGCTCAGCGTGCTAAAAACATTCAGACTCGTAAAATAAGCTTTGTGAGCTGAGAAGCAAGCTGCTTTTAATGTTTGCCAAGTCAAGCATGAACATGAAATTCCACTAGAGGGGGGGGGGGATAAATAGTAAATTTGATTCCAGATCAAAAATAAAAAAATAATTGGAGTCAACACACAAAGAACACAAGATTTATACTGGTTTGGTCAAACACCTGACCTATGTCCAGTCCTCAAGTCTTACCACTTGAGTATTTCACTATTTCCTTCTTGTCAAACCCAACAAGGATAAATATTACAACACCCTCATACAGACAACCCTGTAGAGGTCTTCTTCTCAATCCTGATAAGGATCAATACTGAAAAACTGAAGGATTACATACTTTTCCTATAAAACCTTCAAAACAATATGCAACAGATGAATGCACTTTTAGAATATCTAAAGTTTTGAAGATTCACTCAGAATGCTCTCTTTTTAAAAGTAGAAAGAATAACCACTCAAGAGAATGATTTTTTTTCTCAATACAAATTCATGTTTTTGTCAATATGCTCTCTTTTTCTTTTATTTTTTGACACTTTTTTGTTTGTATATATAGGTTTACAAAAAGATGTGTCTTTTTGAAACACTATTTCAAATGAGTATACTTTTTAATATGAGACACCTTGTTTCTTCAAGACATCCTTTCTTTTATAAAAAAGTTGTGTACTTTAGACTATAATAATTTATGTAGCATTTCACTTTTTTTATAAGTCATCATTTCTTGAATAAATGCTTTGTTTAATAAATATTTGTGTATTATAAAAATAATGCTTTTACTATAAATCGTCATTTCTCAATTAAATGATTTGAAGTACAATAAATGCTTGAGTATTTAAAATAATGATTATTTTATAAATCGTCATTTCTTGAATAAATGCTTTGAAGTATAATTAATGCTTGAGTAATACTTAAATTATAAATCATCATTTTTTGAGTAAATGCGCTTATATCATGAGCTATTATATCTTTTCAATAGTTGTCTTTTACATAAATGCTTTTGAAATAATGAATTATTACATCTTATCAATAGTTATCTTTTTCATAAATGCTTGTAGAGAGTACAATGATTGTTCTAAAAGGTTTAATTTAAGCTTTTTGAAATAATTCAAAAACATACTCAAAGGCTATATTTTAAAATTGTCCTTTTGAATTTATATGACTCATACGTTAATGCGTGATTTTTGAAACATATATAGAAATATGAATTATGCATACTTTTTGAAGGTTCTATTACATATGACTCTAAGAAGAAAAAATGGTATTCTTGAAGTGCCCGATCATCTCCATCTTGAAGAGAGACTTTATAAAGATTGAGCCAATCAAGCTTTCTTTCAAATATCCGAGTATGATTGCTTAAAATGTTGCACGTGATCACATAGTCTTCACTATTCTTTAGTGAAAGATCCTTGCATCAAATACACGTTAGATACATAGCAAATCATATCATATAAAGTCATAATATAATATTTCACATATCTTCATGCTAAGCATAAGCATATCATGTTATCTCATATCACATATTTATCATCAAAATATTGTTTCTCAACATTTTCTTCCTTTTTGATGATGACAATATAAGCTCCCCCCATCAATATGCCATGCACATCAAGATCATTACGATAATAGCAATATGCATAAGTAAGAAATAATTCATAAAAAGTAAAAAAGTAAAAATCAGACAATGATCTAGAATGTGTGTGCGTATCAAAACACACATAGAGTTTGTTGTGTACACATCACATGTGCATATAAGTTTTTCTCCCCCTTTGTCATCAACAAAAAGGAGACAAGAGTATCATCATAAGAATCATTCCGAGTGAGATGACAAATGCATATGTTGGAGAATAGCGTCTTGACCAATCTTTAACGATTGAAACGCTGACAACAAAGATGCTTGATTCTGTATGAGAAGATCCTGCATTGTTTGGACATCTACCAGAAAAAATAATATATCTGATTGGGACGTCTGTTCAGAATCTAGACCATCATAGTCTTCATCTTCATTTTGTTGCTGCGGTGAACATACTTGAGAATGAATGGAAGCATCAAAGACTTAAGTAGAGTAGCATACGACTTCGTCTTGGAGCGACACATTGAAGTATGTAAGAATGGAGGTGATAAAGCATCCAAAAGGGAGGAGACGAAAAACTTAGAAGTTTATCATATTATCAAAGACAATGGACGACCAGTTGATAGAAAGTAAACATAAAATCGCATACAACAAGAGAGATATCTCATTTGCCATAAATCCTTTCGAATTTTGTTTGGGAAGGACATTATAAATCAGGATTTGTGAGAGAAGTCTCGCATGCGGTTTAAGATTACTGGTGTGCCACAAAAATTTAGTTGATATTATGGGGTTAAAATTTTTGTTGAACATAGTACGTTCAATGAGTACTATGTTGGACAGTTCGATGTCATAGGAAGAGAGGTTCAAAATGACTCCTAATGAATGAGCATCAAAAGAGATAAGTTGACCACGAATCATGATGGTGATGATCTTGTGGTCACGATCGACTGTCATATTTGTGTAGAATAACTTGATGAGATTAGGGTAGTAGGAGGCATTGTTTGAGGATCCTAGAATATAAACAAAATCTTGTAATAAAGTTTCTAGGTCGAAAAGCGTGAAGTCTTCAAAACACACGAGCCTACCAGGATGGATTTGGAGTGAGCTGACATAGTTATGATGTTATAGCAAATCTGAATAGCGAAGCTCGGTTGTGTCAATCATATCAATTTCGTCATTGTATGAATGAGAAGATGAGGCCATAGTGAGAAACTTGGAAGAAAAGAGAGTAACAAAACTTTGAAACTTGAGAGAGTAAAAAGAATTTCTCGTTTTAGAGAAGGCTAGGTGCAATGTCTCTTTAAATAGAGAAAATTGCATTATTGAATAGTATAGTGTAATGTAATTTTAAAAGAGAAAAATGCAACTCATGAATGAGAGGAATGATAAGTCATATCAAACTTTTTGAAAGAGAGTGCGACTTGAGTGAGTTGACACAAGGTAATCGATAAGCAGTTAGATTTTTGAAGTAGAAGATTCAAGGTTTACATTGGGCGAGACATAGTTTAGCAGCAATGTGAAAAGATAAAGAAGTCAACTTGATTTACATGTGTGTGTGGAAAGAAAAGGACATAAGGTCCAATCAATAATAAATGTCAAGCTATGACATAAAGGAATGACATATAGATCAATATTGTCATGATGAAATTGAATAATGAAAAAGGGACTACAAGTTGGGCGTGAAAGAAGAGATGACATAAAGTAAAGTTCAATTATGTCATATTGAAACAAAGGTCAAGTGGTGAAGATTGAATTGACATAAGGTTGAATCATGTCATAAAAAAATAGAAATCAATAGCATGAAGCAAATGGGGCATGAAGAATGAGTAGACATAAAGTATATATCAAATTAAATAAGTAATATAAAGAAGTATACTTCAATATTAAGAGAGATTTCATATATGACAAGAACATAAAATCATGAAAGATGATTTGACTAGATTAAATTATGATTTGACAAAAATAGATCAAGCAAGTTAACAAGTATTAATGAAGATTTATAAATCATTTAATTTACGAATGCCTAATTCATGTCTAATGAGTATAAAATCCTCATTTTTAAGAGGTTTAGTAAAAATATCTGCTAATTGATGTTTTGTAAGCATAAATTCAATTTTAATTACATTATTAAGAACTTGATCACGTAGAAAATGATGTCTAATTTGGATATGCTTTGTACGAGAGTGCAATATTGTTATCGTCGCGAAATTTTTCTCGTCTTCCCTTCCTTGCGAAAGAGAAAGGAAAATGCTTTCGCGATTCAAACTTGACCAGATTTTGGAAATTGTTTTGAAATACTCGCCTCCGTTTTAAAAATTGCGAGAAAATCTATAGGATGGGGCTCGACCTGTCGGTACGAGGTTCGACCGTTCCTGCTGCCTTTAACAGAGGTAATTGAACCAAGGACCAAAATTATGCTTGACTTAGTTAAATCTTCGAAATTATGTTCTATCCTAAATGCACAAAGAATTCAGGCATGTGCTATGAGAATTTTGTAAAATGCAGCTTGGAAAAACATGATGTATGCTTGGAAAATATTTGGAGTTGAAAAGAATCTCTCAGGAAAAAAATGAAAGTCAATTTCTCAGGAAACTCAGAAGAAAAGGGTTTTTGAAATCACGGGAAAGTTCATAAAGATGTAGGAAAATCATGAATGGTTGAAAATCCTGGGAAAATGGAAGTAATTCTTGAGAAAAAGGTGAACATTTGAAAAGGGAAACACTTCTTAGGAAAACTCGGACATTGAGAATTTTCTTAGGAAAATGATGGAAAATTTATAGGAAAACTCTTGTGGAAAAGGAAAATTGAAACTTGGGAAATTGAAATCCTGAGAATCTTAACCTTAAAACCCTTGAAATACTTGAAAATTGATCTTTAAATCTTGAGAAAGATTGGAAAATTCCTTTTGAAAATCTTAAGAAAATAACATTTTCCAGGGAAAATCGAGGGAAAACTTTGATTTTGGAAATCCAACTTAGAAGTTTCTTGAGAGACTGGTTTCCATGGAAAACTGTAAAACTTGACTTGAGAAAACTGATTTTGAAAAATTCTCAGAGTTTCTTGAGAAATTGATTTTCTTGAGAATGAAATTTTCTTAAGAAAATCATGGGAAAATCAATGAGTTCATGATGCAAATGTCATGAATGCATGAATGCACTTTGAAAGGTTTTCTAAGAAGTTTGTTGGAAAATGTGCATTGAGTTAAAATAAATCCTTCACATATCCTGACTGTGGCCATGAATATGTTCAGAGTTTAATTGATTTAATGCACAATGCTTTGAAAGTATTAGAAATATGATGTGCATTTTAAGATAGCCTAAGAGTGTAGGCTCGATGTGACTAGTAGAAAGATGATGGATCTGGGTCTCGTCCATATTCCGACTAGGGCCGTAAATATGGATTCCACCGAGTCCATCAACCCCCTAAGAGTTGGTGCACGTGCCATTTGTGAACATCCATAGTGCTTTTGGAATAAAATGCATGAATCATATAAATAGGATATTGCATAAACTCAAACTATATGATATGCATCCTAGTCTAAGCAGAAAAGGTAAATATTATTCCAGATTGATTATTACATCCCCGACATAAAAGGAAAATTACAAGGCTTAAAAGAGTCAGCATCCTCAAGGCTTTCCTGCAAAATGGGTTAGTACAAGAAATAGGAGTGCAAAGTAGGCGGAGGGATTGAAAACATCATATTTATGCCAGACTACTCATGGTTGAACCTGTGCTAATGACGAAATGTATATACAATGACCAAAGTTTATACCTATAGAGATATATCTACTTGAATATACAGAAGAAAGTAACTACCTCAATGTGTAGGATAGCGCCTATACCTAAATGTAAAAAAAAAAAAAAAATAATGTGTGTGAAGACATATATTTTTACCTACATATGTTTATCTATATGCATATACAGACATAGACATATTCCCATAATTGAAAGTATACATAATAATCAAGTTTACCCGAAGGTGATATATAATGACATACAGGAATATAGGGGGTTGGAAATATGCAAGTCTGTAATATAACCTGTGACAAATTTTTTTTTTTATGATATACAGATTTAATGAAATATCCGCATATGTATAAGATGGCAGTATGTCGGTAATGGGTCAGAGGCACGTGGTGAGGAGGTGCATTTTGCAGTTACATATGCAAATCTGGTACAACAACAGTGGTGTAACAGATGCAAAGAAGAAAATTGAATTGTTACTAGAAAAATAACAAGGCTGGTGCTAATCTCTTAAGGTAATTAATCTCTGGCTACCACAAATGAAGCCATGACAGGGCGTTTAGCAGAAGCCAAATGAAAGGGTTGATGGATAGTATGTGGTCTAAAAAAATAGAGAAACACTTCTATATCAAAACAAAATGAACATTCAGTAGATGCTAGGAACAAGTCTATGATATCAAAAAGAGTTAATGCACGCGGGATCCAGCAACCATGGCCGTGACAATGAGATACCCATACACAGCACAAAAAAAAGAAATGACATTATGCATATACTATTTGATACAACAATGGAAAAGGGGAAAACAGTATATCAGCAGAGTAATTTTCCACAGTAAGTAAATCAAATGATCAGTGAATGTCATTTGTGCAAAAGGTTTACATAATGGTACGATACACAGGGCTTAGTAACGGCACAGGCAAGAAGGATTTCACAGATACAAGCAACCTCTAAGTTGTGTAAGAATGTGAGAAGAAAAAAAAAATTTTTTTTTGGAAGATGTTGCAGATAGTGGAATCAACTTAAATGACTAAAAAAGAAAACAACAATAGGACATGCATATTGATATACAGGAAACTGAAAGTGAGCCTGGGTGATGTTATGAGATTGTGAGAAAAGAAGAAAAAAAAAAACAGAATGAAGAGTGAATTCATATGTAGCGCCTGGGTCGAGCACTGCTTTTTCTGTATAATAGGCTTCTCTAGCCATCATTTTACATGTGCTGTGCAAAAAGAAATTTTTTTTTTTATCAAAACCGTGCATACTTACAAAGACCAGTGGTGTATGAATGGTTGGAAAGACATGAGTCTAAACAGGAAAAACATATGAAGACAGGGAAATTAACAGAGATGATTTCTAAAACCTTAAACACAATACTTAAAGAAGATTGAAAACCGAAATGTTTTGTAACAGAATCTTTTCAAAATAGTGAATCATGGGTATATAAGAGGATGAAAACAGTATCCCTGTGAAACGAAATTTGATTTAAAATTGTTATTTGAAATACTTGGGACATTGGAATGAACAAAAACCAAAAAAAAAAAAACTTTAAAAGGAGAATAATGATCACATGAACTTTGATATCTAAATTGAATCAATGATGCCATTGAACGGCATCATCGGTTCTTGACTTATTGTATAACCCAGGAAGCAAGCCACATCGACTGCTGCAACGGGTTTGCCTTGTGAATGGCACAAATGTGAAGCCTAATTCATACAAATGCAGGGATGAAGAGGATCCTTACCTTGATTCAGCAGAGGCTAAAAAGGGCACTCCTTACAGGGTGAGTTGAGCCTCCAGCGATGGATGAGACAACTCCTGAATGTCAGCTGTTGGGGACTCGCCTTTTGTAAAGGAGGAAGATGATGTCTCCACCAGGAGATTCCAGCCGATCCGCAGAAAGTTTGAGTCTCCCTCCTAAAAGCTTGCAGATTATGAGCCCTCTTCCCCTGTAACAACAAAAAGAGACGATAAAAAGGGGGGTTGGGGAACTGATGTCAAGGAAATAGCCGATTGGGGTTAGCCTCCTGCTAATTGAGAGGAGAAGAAGCCGTCGGTTTTGCTCCTGCTGGAAGGAAGGAAGGGATGAGAACTCGTGAATGGGAGGGTACCAGCAAGTGAGCGTGAAGGAGGAGTCTGCAGAGTTAGGGGAAAGAAAAATTTTTAAGTCCTCCCTTTCGGGTGGCTTAAGCCCTCTTTTAAAAAGAGATTCCGCCCTTTCAGCCAAAAGCTCGGGCCTTCCTCGTGAAAGATTTTGATAAGCTTTAAAACTGATTTTTGAAAAAAAAATCAAAAAAAAATATCGTCATTTGAAAAGGGTGGCGGCTCCTTTTTTTCCAGGTGTACCTTTAAAAAAAAAAAGAAAACTTAGGTAAAGAACGAAAATCTCGATAAGGTTTCACGGTGGTTCCCTTTGGGGGCTGAAAAGTAATAAAATTAAAAAAAATAAAATAAAATGAGTAAAAATGGATTTTGTTTTGGTAGTGCCACCTCAAATAAAAAAAATCTTTCTTTTGGCAAAGAGTCTTAGTGGGGTGCCACCTACGTGGGCCCACTAAGTATTTTATTAAAAATTAAATCAAATAAAAGAATTCCACTTCCAGATGGACACTGTTTTGAAAATAAAAGAAATATTTGAAAATTCTTGTGTGACACCACATTGAGGCGGGTCCCACGTCACTTATTTGAAATAAGAGCCAAATGGAATTTTTGGAAATTTCATAATAGTAGGCTAGTTTTGGAAAAACATAAAGCAAAATTTGGCTTGATTTCAAAACTTGGAAGAAAATGGTTCTTCAGGGCGAAATTTTGAAAGAAGTAGGGAAATTCGGAGCTCTTTTGTGAAAGTTTGAAATAAGATTTTATGAATTTTGAATTGTGTCCCCCCTCTCTTCAACTGGCGAAATTTCGAAATATTAAAACCATCCAGATTGTTTTCTTGAGAAAACTTTTCATAATTCGGGGTCCTGAGGGTAAAATGGGAAAGATTTTTGAAAACCCAGGGTTTTAAAGATCAATTTGAAAAAGTTTAAAATCAAATCTGGATTGACAATTTTGAAAATCAGGAGTTCTGGATCTCAAAATGACATGCTGTGCAGTGAAATGATGCAAAGTGTTCATGCAATGCTATGCAGAGACCCGTTTCAAGAAATGCTACTCTGAGCCAGGACTTGGAAATTCTATCTTTTTGCCCAGAAAAGGATTTTGAAATTTTGCAATTTGAAGATGTCTCTGAACCTAAATATAGAAATTTTGAGGCTCAAGAGTGAAATTTAGGACTTTCTGCCAGGTTCAATCTTTAAAAATGACTATTTTACCCTTCATTGCTTCTGGAGAACTGAAATGTGCCGATTAAAGGCAATGTCAAAAAGATGAGTGAAAATTTGGGGTGTTTACAGATGCCCCTCTTTGCTACTAAGCCGGCTTATGGTCGAGCTTAGTGGCAAAGAAAAACACACCAAATTTGGGCTATATAAAATGCCCCAGTTAGAAGGATCTGACTGGGTATGAAGAAGTTAGCCCGAGAAAGATGGTAGATATGAAGCGAAGAATGAAGAGAAAAGACTCACTCTGTGAGAGTGAAATTCAGATTTATGCCCTTGACCTGGATGGGACAAAATACCTCGTATGGAACGAAGCTCAGGTTTGACCCTTAACCTGATTGGGGAATAGAATATCTCATCGAAATGAGACTCAGGTTTATACCCTTATCATGATCAGACGGAAAATGAAATACCTATTTGGATGAGGCTCAAGTTTATACCCTTATCCTGATCGGGCGGAAAATGGAATACCTCTTTGAATGAGGCTCAGGTTTATACCCTTATCCTGATCGGGCGGAAAATGGAGTACCTCTTTGAATGAGGCTCAGGTTTGTACCCTTATCCTGATCGGGCGGAAAATGGAGTACCTCTTTGAATGAGGCTCAGGTTTCTACCCTTATCCTGATCGGGCAGAAAATGGAGTACCTCTTTGAATGAGGCTCAGGTTTGTACCCTTATCCTGATCGGGCGGAAAATGGATGGAATCCTCGAAGGAAGAGACCATGATGGAACCTTCGGATTTTGCATAATAAATCTGATAGGGTTTTTGCAAAAGGAAGGAAAATGGGGTCCCTAAAGCTTGAAAAGGGATTGATTTTGGGCGTCTCATTGCTGAGACCAAGTTAGCTTTTGAAATTGCCTTTTGCGAGAAAATGATTGGTGGTTCGACCTTAAACCGAAATGGGACTGTCTATGGTGGGACAGTGGGGACACAGGGAAGTGTGCAAGTCTGAGAGTCCATAATCTCAAAGAAGGGAAGGAATCAAGTCCTTAAGAGGGATTTAAACTTGGGGTCTGGATGTATCAAAGACGGACATCAAGCTCTCACTTCACGTCAGAATAGCTAGAAAATATTGTCAAAATGTTAGAAATTTTGCTGTTGATTCAAAAATTTTGAAAATGTTGCATATTGTTGCAAAGATATTCTTTCTCTTCTACCCAAAGTATTACCTCCAAATAAGGTTCACTTCGTAGAATCGAGACTTGAAATCCGAATTGCTCGCAATTGACCTTCTTCAAGGAAGCTATCAATTTCCTTGATATGAATAGGAAAGAGAATTTGATATTATGAAAGCAGTTGATGAAAGAATATTGATAATAGAATTTCACAAATTTAAAGAGGATTCTTGATAGATCTGACAATTTGATATCCTGGGAGCTTCTCTCATGATAATCTTTCTGTGCTCTTTTGACCCTCTAGTGTTTTGGCTACATTCTCCTTCATTTTGGAGATGTTCTGACTTTTTCTCTCTTTCTTTTTCCTCTTTTGCTCTCTTTTGGGGAAGGGTACGTCACAAACTCCTTCATCTTGGAGATGTTTCGATCCTTCTTGTGCGATGGGTTTGGAGATTTTTGGATGATAGCTGAAATCAAATATCTTTTAGGGATTGTCGAGAGGTTCATCGCATTTGCCTTCATCTTGACAGTGCTTTGGACTCTCCCTGGAAGGATCCGTCACAAACTCCGTCATCTTTGAGATGTTTTGAATCTTCTTTGGCCCTGGGGGTCTATTTGCTTAATTTGTCTTCATCTTGACGACAAGTGAGAGATCCCTTTTGCGGATACTTAATTGCAGCTTAGGTGATTTTGAGGAGACGGGGCTTGGGTAAATTCTCTCTTTTCTAGCACTCAGGATATTTCCACTGCCTCGTCTTTACAAGAATAATCTTTAAAGATGTGCCATTGACTGCGATCAATATCAATCATTTATGGCTTTGCAATAACACTGAATCTTCTTTGCTAGCCATATCGAGGATTTATCCTTCATCCTTTTAGTTGGCCAATAGAAAGAATTTGAGTTTTGAATCTCTTCTTGCAAAAGCTTCACTCTTTTGGAAGTAATGCTAAAGGCAAACTGAAATAAAGATTTGTGCCGTAAAGATTCTGAAATCAACAAATAATTGATTTGACAAATTGACAAAATTTTCTTGAAATCCTTGGTGAAAATGAGTATTTGAAATCCAGCCCAACACATCCATGACGAAAATTCTTCTCTCTTTTTCCCCAAAAAGAGAGACTCAGGCTTAGCCCTTACCTGAATGGGAAATGGGAAATACTCCTCTCTTCCCTGAAGAGGAGGTGTTTGCAAAACGAACTTTCGAAGAGAAATTGAGCTTTTGTCAAAGCTCTCTAATATTAGGCTTCTCTTATGGAAAGGGGGCCGATAATAGTGAGGTCTGAAAATTGGGTCACGAAAGGAACGAGTCCATCACACTCTCCCAGCAAAGAGGGTCCTTTATGACGAAAAATGGCCTAGTATGAAATTGGGGGGGGGTCACAAGAAAAGCGAGTCTCCGTCGAGCCTCTCCCTTAAAAAGGGTTCCTCGTGTGAAATTGGAAATTGTTTTGCAAATGGTTCACAAAGACGCGAGTCCCTTCAAACTCTCCCTGAAAAGGGGCTAAGTGAACGAGTTGGATAGCATGCGAAAAGAACGAGCTCCCTCGAACTCTCCCTAAAAGGGTCTCTCGCAAGAGAAAATGATTGAAATTGGATATTGGGATTGATTGACCCAAAGGTCGAAATTGGAAATTGGAAAATTGGTTGCTGGAAATAGAATGACCCGAAGGTCGAAATAGGATGACCTAACGGTCGAATTTGAGAATTGGTTGACCAAAAGGTCGAAATTGTGAATTGAGTGACCCGAAGGTCGAAATTTGAAAATTGGGTGACCCGAAGGTCGAAAATTTGGAGATTGATTGACCCGAGGGTCGAAAATTAGAAATTGATTGACCCGAAGGTCGAAAATTTGGCAATTGATTGACCCAAAGGTCGAAAATTGGAAATTGATAATTGAAATTGAGAATTGGAAATTGGGTGACCCGAAGGTCGAAATTGGAGAATTGCCTGATTTGAAGATTTAAATTGGAATTTGGAAGGCAAAATATCAAATTTGAACAATTGACATACCCTAATGATCGAAATGGCTTGAATCAATCAAAGGAGAATGATGAGTTCGAGTCAGAGCTCGAATAAGATACAGAGATCACGAGTCAGAACCCGGATCAACAAAAGAAAATAAAAAGCTCGAACTAGAGCTCGAATGATGTAATGAGATCACGAGTCGGAACCCGGATCAACAAAAGAAAATGAAGAGCTCGAACCAGAGCTCGAATGATGTAATGAGATCACGAGTCGGAACCCGAATCAACAAAAGACAATGGAGAGCTCGAATCTGAGCTCGAATGATGTAGAGAGATCACGAGTCGGAACCCGGATCAACAAAAGACAATAGAGAGCTTGAATCTGAGCTCAAATGAATAGAGAGATCTCGAGTCGGAACTCGGATCAACAAAAGAAAATGACAAGCTCGGGTTTCAGCTTGAGTAAAGTATAAAGATCTCGAGTCGGAACCCGGATCAACAAAGGAAAATGAAGAGCTCGAGTCAGAGCTCAAACAAGATAATGAGATCACGAGTCGAAACTCGGATCAACAAAGGAAAATGATTTGAATACAAACCCGAGTCGGAACTCAGTTTTTCGAAAAGTCGGGATTTTGAAAATGTATCAGTTTAAACACTGGATTTTGAAATAATACCAGTTCGAGCACTGAGTTTTGGTTCAGTATTGGTGATTACCTTCCAAATTTTGAATCATTTAGGAATTGTGAGGGGACTATTTGTTGAAATCCCAATACTGACCGGATTGTTGTTAATGCAGTTGAATGCAAATGAATATGAATTGATGCATATGGCACACGTGCGTGAAATGAAGAATTTGTTTATCCTGCCTGCATACAGAACAAAATTTTAAAAATGCCCCAGTGTAATTGGGAAAGAAAGTTGGATCATTATTTGAAGGAAACAGGAAGGATTACAAGAGGAGAATAAATGTTTCAAGTATAAAACTTTTTCAAGTGTCGAGCATTAATAGGATCTGGCAATTCTACCCCATCGGCATTGATGAGCCGATATGAATTGTGGGGTAATGCTTCTTTGATGACATATGGGCCTTCCCAATTTGGTGACCATTTACCGCGGGGACGATGCTTGAGATAAGCTGTGGATCGAAGTACTAAATCATTGACTTTGAATCTTCTTTCGATAACAGACTTCGCATACTGCCTGGCTACTCTCTGGCGATAGGATTGAGCATGCTCTGCTGCTTTCAGCCTTCTCTCATCGAGCAAGTCTAACTTTACTAGTCGCTGTTGCTGATATTGATCAAGAGGTAATTGCAGAAGCGATGCGAATTTCAAAGCGGGCTTCTGAACATGTAGCGGCAACACTACTTCTGTTCCATAGACCAGTTCTGACAGAGTAGCATTCGTTGGGGTGCGAATAGTGGTCCGGTAGGCCCATAGTGCATCGTGGATCTTCTCATGCCAGTCACGGCCTGTTTCCACAGTTCGCTCCAAGATACGAATTAAAATTTTGTTGGTGGCCTCTGCCTGACCATTCCCTTGGGGATAATATGGGGCAGAGAAATGATGATAAATTTTGAACTTTGAGCAGAATGTCTTCATTCTTTCATTCTTGAAATGACTGCCATTATCTGATACAATGTCATGTGGGATGCCGAAACGGCAAATGATGTTCTTGTGAATGAAAGAGACCACATGTCGGCCTTCTAATGTGCGAAGAGTGATAGCTTCTACCCACTTGGTGAAATATTCTGTTGCGGCAAGGAAATATTTATGGCCATTTGAAGCTGAGGGAGTGATGGGGCCTACGACATCGAAGGCCCACATAGAAAATGGCCATGGAGAGACAACAGACTATAAATAAGTTGTTGGAGCATGGATGAAAGGTGCGTGTATTTGGCATTGCACACACTTCTTCACATAATGATAACAGTCTTGCTGCATAGTCTTCCAATAATAACCTGCTCTGATGATCTGCTTGACAAGGGTTTGGTAGCCGACGTGGCCACCATAAATGCCTTCGTGTGCTTCTCGCACGACTTCTTTGGCTTCGACTTCATCTAAACATCTGGAATATTCGGAACTGAATCCTCGACGATAGAGGACATTGGCCAAAATGAAGTATCGAGTAGACATACGCTGGATTGCTCGCTGCTCTTTCTTTGAGAGTTCTGGAGGAAACTCGCCAGTTTCTATGAAAGTTTTGATATTGTAATACCAAGGCTTCTTCTTTTGCTCAGCCTGGTTTACTTGCTTCGATGGAAGGAAAGCAGGTTGGTCAAGTCTGCCAATTTCAAAAGAGCGACAAGATTCTCCATTTCTGAATGCCATAATGGAGCCTAAACTGGCTAGGCTATCAACCACTTGATTAAAATCTCTCTTGATATGGAAGTGCTGAAATTCTTCAAACTTGCTGACAAGCGCTGAAACAATTTTCTGATAGGGAAATAACTTTTGACCTTTGACCTGCCATTCGGCTCGAACTTGATTAACAACGAGTAATGAGTCGCCATAGGCATGCACCCTCTTAACATTGAAGTCTAGTAGAATCTTTAGACCTTGAATCAGGGCTTCATATTCGGCCATATTGTGGGTACATTGAAAATCTAACTTGAGAGAAAATGGAATCATCTCCTTCTCAGAAGTGATCAATAGGATTCTGATGCCTATTTCGGCCATGTTCTTAGAACCATCGAAAAACAAATTCCAGACTGGAGATTGCTGGATATTGCATATTTGCTCATCTGGAAAATCATCTTCGGCTTTCATCTCTTCTGCCAAAGGAAAGTCTGCCAATTGATCTGCAATTGCTTGGCCTTTGATTGATTGCTGCGAGACATATTCTAAGTCATACTGCATCAATAAGACTTGCCATTTGGCGACTCGTCCGCTGAGGAAGGGTTGCTCCAAAATGTACTTGAGAGGATTGAGTTTAGACAGGATTTTGACTTCTGATGTCAACAGGTAGTGTCTTAGCTTCTGACACATCCATACCAGAGCTAGGCAGGTCTTCTCTATATGAGAGTATTTTTTTTCATAATCTATGAAAGTCTTACTCACATAGTAAATAGCATGCTCTATTAAGCTGCCTTCTTTGTACTGCGCCAAGAATCCGCCGCATGCAACTTGATTGACTAAGATGTATAACAAAAGAGGTTTTCCCAATTCAGGCGGCTTCAAGATAGAAGGATTGAGAAGATACTTCTTGATCCGATCAAACGATAGCTGACACTCTGGTCCCCATTCGAACTTCACTCCTTTTCTGAGCAAGTGGTTGAAAGGTTCACATCTCATCGCCAAGTTGGAAATGAATCGCCGGATTGATTGCATGCGTCCTTGAAGGCTACGCAACTCTTTGAGATTTTTCGGGGGTGGCATATCAATAATAGCCTTTGCTTTGGCTGGGTCGACTTCAATTCCCTTTTTGCTAACCAGAAAACCCAGCAATTTGCCTGATTCGACTCCAAAGACACATTTTTGTGGGTTAAGCCTTAACTTATAAAGAATGAGTCACTTAAAGACTTGATCAAGCGCTTCGAGGTGATCTTCTCAATCTTTAGATTTCACAAGAATATTGTCAACATACGCATCCATGATTTTGCGCATTTGATCATGAAAGATAACGACCATTGCCCGTTGATACGTTGCTTCGGCATTTTTGAGCCCAAAAGGCATGACTGTATAGTAGAAAGTGCCCCAAGGCGTGGTGAAAGAAGTTTTGGATTGGTCGCGGACGGCCAACTTAATCTGATTGTAGCCGGAATATCCATCCATGAAAGAGAACATAGCATGTCCTGCCGTGCTATCGACTAGAAGATCGATGCTTGGAAGTGGATAGTCATCCTTCGGAGTTGCCTTATTGAGGTCTCTGAAGTCTATGCAGATCCTTACTTTACCACTTTTCTTTGGGACAACGACGATATTGGCTAACCAATCCGGGTAGTCAATAGCTCGGATAAATCCTGCTTTGAGCAAATCTTCGAGTCCTTCCTTGACCTGCTGTTCTATTCTGGGATCCATTTTTCTCAGCTTCTGCTTAACTGGTTTAGCATCCGGTTTCAAGACGAGTCGGTGCTCGACCAATTTGGGGTCTAAGCCCGGCATGTCTTCATATGTCCATGCGAACACTTCTTCATGCCGCTTGAGAAAATCTGTAAGCCTTTTCTTTTCTTCTGAACTCAGACTGGTTCCAATATGGAGAATTTTGGGATCTTCCTCTGAACCGATATTAACATCTTCGGTTGGATCTTGTACTAGAGGAGATGGTTCATCTTGCTTCTGAACAGCGGCAAACTCCGGTAATTCCTGAAGAGACTGATCATATTCTGCACAATCATCTGATCGCTTTGCAATCTGGCCATCTTCGGTGCTTGCTTTGACTCTGTGAATTGTTGCCGACTTCTTAAAAGCCTTGGGATTGAGAACGAGCTTCTTAATTGTCCAGGAAGTCATTCTGAAATTTTTGGATGAAAAATTTGGTTCAGATAAATCGGCCCATAGTAAGACAAGCAATCATTTGAAGAGAACCATGCATAAAATGGCATTGAATTATAAAATGATGAGATAGACAGAAAGAGAGTAAATGGCATCCGGATAGACAAAGAAACTTGGAATTTTATTGATTTATCAATGACATTGATAAAATGAGACATTTATTTGGAAAAGAATAGAAAGACAATAACAAATGGTCTTCATTGTGCCCCTTTGACAAAAACAGTCTCCTTTGACGAGCTTCCGCCGGCAAACCCTAGTCCTGCTCTGTGGGGGCGATGTTTCTGGATCATTGGCTCGATGCGGCCATCTTCATTCTTGCCGAGTCCCTTGAAGGGTTGATAACCATGCTTCAGGAGCAAATCGAATCCCTTTTCTGCCTTCATGAATTGGGGAAACAATGGGTGGTCCTTGATGGTACTGTAGTTGATCCGGCCTCCAACCTTGAAAGATTGAGGACCTTTCCATCGGGTCATGGCTACCGTGTGCAGAGATGGCTCTGATGATGCCTGAAGTATTTCTCGATTTTCTCCGAGATTGATCTCTTCACTTTCCCTGATGCTGGGAATATCCGCATTGAATGATGGCCGAGGAATCATGGGCTGCGGGAGTCTTTCTTCGGGGTCTTCTCCCAGTATTGTGGTAATCATTCCACCTTTTGACCACGTCACGCATTGATGCAGTGTGGAAGGCACTGCGTTAGCATTATGAATCCACGTCCTTCCAAGTAGCAAGTTGTAGGTAGGTGGCACATTAACCATGTGGAAAAGGACGGAGTGCACCGAATAGTTGATGAACACCTCCAGAAATATCTTCCCTTTTGCTGTTTGACCATGGTTGTCAAACCCATAGATAGTGATGGGATCTGGAATATATTCTTCATCCTTGATCCCTAATGCCTTGGCGGTTATCTCGGGACATATGTTGAGGCTGCTGCCTCCATCGACCAGTACATGCGGTACCGTCATTCCTCTGACTCAAACGACAATGTACAACGCATTATTATGAAAGGAATGAGGCTTTGGGAGGTCCTCGTCCAAGAAGGTAATTGGTGCGTTGGTCATGGTCAAATTTACTATCTGTGCCATGTCTTTCGGAGTGGTACTGGGCTTAACTTTGATTTTCCCGAGTAAATCTTCCAGTACTTGCTGGTGCTTGCTAGAATTTTTGGCCAAATTAAAGATGGAGACATTGGATAGAGCAGTCAGAGGCTTCTGACTTGAACTTTCTGGCCTAGGTTTGATGATTTGCTTGAGGAAGTCAGGAGTTCCCTTTGACTTGGGGGCTAACTTTACAGGTGCTTCCGAAACTTTCATTTTGCCGAATGCTGAAATTAGGTCCATCTTTTTAGAAGCTGGAGCGGCCTGTCGTAGTACTGACACCTGATGCTGAACCTGGAGATCTTGTGTAGAACATGGCTTGATGTGCTCATGTGGTAAGAATGGTTGTGCCAACACTACTGCTGTGGTGTGTGGAGGAAATGGCTGATTGTCCATCTTCTCTTCTTCTTCTCCTTCCACTAAAAGATTTTTTTCAATGAGATCTTGCACGATGTTTTTGAGAACAAAGCAGTTCTCGGTGTTGTGCCCCACTGTCTTGTGGAACTTGCAGAACTGATCTTTCAATTTCCCCATGGGCACAGGGGGATCAGCCAATCTAGGCAACTTAACCATTTCTTTTGATAGCATATACTCGAGCACATCCTCGAGTGTTTGGTCGAGAGGAGTAAACTTTTTGTCGTAACTCCATCCTTCATGCTTAGCTTTCTCGCGCAGCTTCGGCCCTTGATCCTGCTGAGGAGGCTTGCTGTACTGAGGAGCAGGCTTTGCTTTTTGGTCCTTGTTGTTTGAACTGCCGGTGCCATAGCAGTAATCTTTCTTCTGCCCTTTGTATCGATTTTGGCCTTTGTTGCTGTTGCTGGCAGAATAAGTGAAGTGAGCTTTCCTTTTCTACTCACCTTGGGAGTTGTTCTTGGAAAAGGTGAAGCCTTCATAGACTCCATTTTCCACACTTAGTTCGAGCCATTCGGCTCGTTCAGTCAGCTCAATGAAGGTTCTGGATGGTGCTGTGGAGATCAATCTTCTTAACGGCTTCGAAAATTTGTTGAGGATTAGGGACAATGCATGCCTTTCCGAGATAGGATCTCTCATCTTATTACAGGCTGATCTCCATCTGTGAATGAAGTCCCGTGCTTTTTCATTCTCATTCTGCCTTAAATTGCAGAGATGACTTAATGTAGGAAGCGCCTCTGTGTTGAACAAGAAGCGTTCAATAAAGAGATTCACAACTTTGTTGAACTCCTTGAGCTCGATGGGGTTGATATGCTCAGCATACCACTTGGCTGCAACTCCTTCCAAGCTGCGGAGGAAGCATAGAAACAATGCTCGGTTATCCCTTTTGAACCTCGAGCATTCAGCAAAGAAAGTGGTGAGATGCGCTTTTGGGTCGCCAGAACCATCGAACTTGATGAATTTACGGGGGAGATTCTCCAGATCATCATCCCCTTCTAAGCCGTCATAGAAGTCCTCACTGGTGAAGACTTTCTTGCCCTTGTCGCGGGCTTGGAGATCCTTGACAACTCGGGCCATTTCTTTAAACTGCGCTTGCAAAGGTTCTTCTTTATCTCGGCTCTTTGATTTGCGACTTTTACTTTGGCCACGTTTCTGAAATGCCGGAGGCACTTCATATTTTTCATTTGTTTCTTCAATGGAGTCTGATTCATCTGAGATTTCCTCTGGCTGGATCCGCTTCTTGGGAGCCTTCTTACTCCTGCGACCATGGAACTTTTCTCTAAATGGATCCCTTTCTGAGCTAGTCCCGGGCTGTTCATTCATCATCTTATTCATCATTTTTCTGAACATGGCATACATTTGAGGGTCTATGCCGTCATCTTCTTGCTGCTGCTCTTGACTCTTCTCGGATCGAGGGGAACTCATTTCTTCTTCCGAGGCTGACGAGTACTGGGATGTCGTGGTTCTTTTGCCTGATCTTGTCTCAACCATCAAATGATATGGATGCTCTCTGCAGGGCAAAGACCTGATTAGATTATGAAGGAATTGGCTTTTGAAAGAAATATTTGCTGGAAACATGGCAGACAATTTGAAAAAGATATCCCATTACTAGGGACTGAGTCATCGCGGGAATCACGACAATTGTGTTGTCATTTAAAAAGAGAAATAAACAACGAAAAATGCGCCTTGTTACCTAGGCGAGGTCGTCAAACCATCATAGAGAGAAAGAAAACTTTATTGAAATGAGAAAATTAAACTTTTATTGATCTTGACAAAGAGGTGAAGGACAAACAATTTGCCACCATTCACGATAATCAGCAGACACTCTAGGACCAGGAAAGATTTTAAGGGAGACAAAAGAATCCCAGCTGTAGCGGGCATAATGATATGCCCCGGACCATTGTGCGGAAGTGAGATCAAACTCTGTCATAACTCCTGATAACAAGCGGGCTTCAACGTGCTGCTGTCTTTGAGAGAACTGCAGAACACATCTCTCTGGTTGGTAATAAGTGCATAAGAAAGGTCCCAGCAACTTGAATCGCTTGCCATAAGCGTACGTATATCTGGGAGGAGACAGCTGCCGATCAAAATAGTCCCAGACTACGTCATCCTCTTGAATGTTGTTGATCATAGACCGGTACTGTGCCACTGGAAGGAGTTCTTGACCATTATATCTGAAAGAGCTTGCTCGGGCTGGAACATACTGAAAGAACCAGGATTGAAGTGCGTAGATGCATCCTTCAACTAAAATGGATTCTCCAAGTGAGAATCGAG
This sequence comes from Nuphar pumila, assembly GCF_984573655.1. NCBI lineage: Eukaryota > Viridiplantae > Streptophyta > Magnoliopsida > Nymphaeales > Nymphaeaceae > Nuphar > Nuphar pumila. The sequence goes on from NC_143255.1 coordinate 40,279,825, forward strand.
TCAGACCTCGATATAGGAAGGCGAGTGCTGCCATGGCTATGGAGAGGCGATTGGTTTGCCGACTTCCCCATCTTCTCATAAGCTGGATTATTCTGATGTCCATGTAGTTTTGTCCATCTGGGAAGAGGGATAATCCTACGGTGCACAGAACCATTGCATTCTGAATCCTTTCTTTGACTGTTCTTGATAGCGAGCTGACTTCAACGAAGGTCCCATACTGGCGGTATAACTCAAGTAGGTCAACATATTCATTTCCTTCCAACTGGATCAGGGGCCAGGATCGGCGGCCTGTCATACTAGCTAAGGAGTCTCGGGGGTCCAAACCCTTGACATTGATCAGGAATTGATGTTCTAATGGATCGCTTGGCTGACCGGTTGGTTCTGGCAACCCCATGATTTCTGAAAATTCATCCATTAAAACGGTCATCTCTCCCCATGGGAACCAGAAGGTACACGTTCGAGGATTCCATTGCTCCTCCATTGCATGGATCAGGTTGCCATTGATGGTCTGGTTTTCGACTGCTGACGCCAGTTCTAATCCGCACTCGCTCAAATGGTCCGGGAACATTCGGGAAAAGCTTTTTAGCCAGGAATAGTACCACCGGGGAATGAAAGTTCCAGTGTTGAGGGCTCGATGTTCAGGACGACCTTGTCGCATCTCGTAGGAGATGTGACCTTCAGGAAAGATAGGATCGGCTTGACTGGATGCCATCGAACTGAAACAGGAAAAAGACTCGGAATGAGACTTAGGAAAATGTAGGAAATTTTGAAAAATTTTGCAGGCAGGATATAAAATGCAGCTAGAAATTTGAGATTCAGTAGAAAGGTAGAATGGAAAGCCACCTAGAGTTTTGAAAGAAAAGGGATACTTGAGAAAATCATCCAAGGTTTGAGAAAAATATCTCGTGGAAAGTAAGGATATTTTGAAAAAGGCCTAATAAGTTGGAGAACATTGGGAAATACAAAGAATTGAGGAAATAACACACATACAATCACATCCTGCACAAACATTTATGCACATTCAACACTCCCTAAAAGGATGACTCTAGATGCATCAATTTGAAAACAGCTGTAGGACCTTAATCCTAACTCTAGGTTCAGATCATCTTTGTCCAATCCAGTTATGCCGATATACTCGAACCGAAATCCGAGGTACGTGGCATAGAATTTTAGCTCCGGTTCTAAGGTAAGGTTTTCCAACATCCTTGAGCGCCTACCGATATACTTCGGACTGTGGCCCGCGGTACGTGGTAGGGGGGTGTTAACCCAAATAGTTGGCCCAGTTGTGAGGCTCTGTCCCGAACTATGGTTCTGAAAATAGCCCAGCAACGTGAAGACCGGGTAATGATAGGTAATTGGAGATTTTGAAAAATGATCACATGCAAGAAATAAATGGCTCTAAATCCTAGAGAGATAGACTTTTGAAACTTTTTGAAGAAGCATACATTGTTTGCATTCAGATCCTAAATTAAGGAGAGTTGTATTTAGACCTAAGTCTATGTGAACATGAAAATTTCTCCTCAATCTGGTCCTACCAAACCATGCCTAGTCTATATGCAATTAATGTCAGCTAGGTCAGAATCTAGGCTCCTAGGTTCGCATGATAGCAAAAGTAAAAAGCTGACATTTTGGAACATAATTTCGATAATTGAACTAAGTCAAGCACAATTTTTTGTCAGACAAGGACAGGTCCCATCACGGTCGCCAAACCTGTTATCGTCGCGAAATTTTTCCCGTCTTCCCTTCCTTGCAGAAGAGAAAGGAAAATGCTTTCGCGATTCAAACTTGACCGGATTTTGGAAATTGTTTTGAAATACTCGCCTCCGTTTTAAAAATTGCGGGAAAATCTATGGGATGGGGCTCGACCTGTCGGTACGAGGTTCGACCGTTCCTGCCGCCTTTAACAGGGGTAATCGAACCAAGGACCAAAATTATGCTTGACTTAGTAAAATCATCGAAATTATGTTCTATCTTAAATGCACAAAGAATTCAGGCATGTGCTATGAGAATTTTGTAAAATGCAGCTTGGAAAAACATGATGTATGCTTGGAAAATATTTGGAGTTGAAAAGAATCTCTCAGGAAAAAGATGAAAGTCAATTTCTCAGGAAACTCAGAAGAAAAGGGTTTTTGAAATCACGGGAAAGTTCATAAAGATGTAGGAAAATCATGAATGGTTGAAAATCCTGGGAAAATGGAAGTAATTCTTGAGAAAAAGGTGAACATTTGAAAAGGGAAACACTTCTTAAGAAAACTCGAACGTTGAGAATTTTCTTAGGAAAACGATGGAAAATTTATAGGAAAACTCTTGTGGAAAAGGAAAATTGAAACTTGGGAAATTGAAATCCTGAGAATCTTAACCTTAAAACCCTTGAAATACTTGAAAATTGATCTTTGAATCTTGAGAAAGATTGGAAAATTCCTTTTGAAAATCTTAAGAAAATAACATTTTCCAGGGAAAATCGAGGGAAAACTTTGATTTTGGAAATCCAACTTAGAAGTTTCTTGAGAGACTGGTTTCCATGGAAAACTGTAAAACTTGACTTGAGAAAACTGATTTTGAAAAATTCTCAGAGTTTCTTGAGAAATTGATTTTCTTGAGAATGAAATTTTCTTAAGAAAATCATGGGAAAATCAATGAGTTCATGATGCAAATGTCATGAATGCATGAATGCACTTTGAAAGGTTTTCTAAGAAGTTTGTTGGAAAATGTGCATTGAGTTAAAATAAATCCTTCACATATCCTGACTGTGGCCATGAATATGTTCAGAGTTTAATTGATTTAATGCACAATGCTTTGAAAGTATTAGAAATATGATGTGCATTTTAAGATAGCCTAAGAGTGTAGGCTCGATGTGACTAGTAGAAAGATGATGGATCTGGGTCTCGTCCATATTCCGACTAGGGCCGTAAATATGGATTCCACAGAGTCCATCAACCCCCTAAGAGTTGGTGCACGTACCATTTGTGAACATCCATAGTGCTTTTGGAATAAAATGCATGAATCATATAAACAGGATATTGCATAAACTCAAACTATATGATATGCATCCTAGTCTAAGCAGAAAAGGTAAATATTATTCCAGATTGATTATTACATCCCCGACATAAAAGGAAAATTACAAGGCTTAAAAGAGTCAGCATCCTCAAGGCTTTCCTGCAAAATGTGTTAGTACAAGAAATAGGAGTGCAAAGTAGGCGGAGGGATTGAAAACATCATATTTATGCCAGACTACTCATGGTTGAACCTGTGCTAATGACGAAATGTATATACAATGACCAAAGTTTATACCTATAGAGATATATCTACTTGAATATACAGGAGAAAGTAACTACCTCAATGTCTAGGATAGCGCCTATACCTAAATGTAAAAAAAAAAAAAAATGTGTGTGAAGACATATATTTTTACCTACATATGTTTATCTATATGCATATACAGACATAGACATATTCCCATAATTGAAAGTATACATAATAATCAAGTTTACCCGAAGGTGATATATAATGACATACAGGAATATAGGGGGTTGGAAATATGCAAGTCTGTAATATAACCTGTGACAAATTTTTTTTTTTATGATATACAGATTTAATGAAATATCCGCATATGTATAAGATGGCAGTATGTTGGTAATGGGTCAGAGGCACGTGGTGAGGAGGTGCATTTTGCAGTTACATATGCAAATCTGGTACAACAACAGTGGTGTAACAGATGCAAAGAAGAAAATTGAATTGTTACTAGAAAAATAACAAGGCTGGTGCTAATCTCTTAAGGTAATTAATCTCTGGCTACCACAAATGAAGCCATGACAGGGCGTTTAGCAGAAGCCAAATGAAAGGGTTGATGGATAGTATGTGGTCTAAAAAAATAGAGAAATACTTCTATATCAAAACAAAATGAACATTCAGTAGATGCTAGGAACAAGTCTGTGATATCAAAAAGAGTTAATGCACGCGGGATCCAGCAACCATGGCCGTGACAATGAGATACCCATACACAGCACAAAAAAAAGAAATGACATTATGCATATACTATTTGATACAACAATGGAAAAGGGGAAAACAGTATATCAGCAGAGTAATTTTCCACAGTAAGTAAATCAAATGATCAGTGAATGTCATTTGTGCAAAAGGTTTACATAATGGTACGATACACAGGGCTTAGTAACGGCACAGGCAAGAAGGATTTCACAGATACAAGCAACCTCTAAGTTGTGTAAGAATGTGAGAAGAAAAAAAAAATTTTTTTTTTGGAAGATGTTGCAGATAGTGGAATCAACTTAAATGACTAAAAAAGAAAACAACAATAGGACATGCATATTGATATACAGGAAACTGAAAGTGAGCCTGGGTGATGTTATGAGATTGTGAGAAAAGAAGAAAAAAAAAAGAAAAAAAAAAAACAGAATGGAGAGTGAATTCATATGTAGCGCCTGGGTCGAGCACTGCTTTTTCTGTATGATAGGCTTCTCTAGCCATCATTTTACATGTGTTGTGCAAAAAGAATTTTTTTTTTTTATCAAAACCGTGCATACTTACAAAGACCAGTGGTGTATGAATGGTTGGAAAGACATGAGTCTAAATAGGAAAAACATATGAAGACAGGGAAATTAACAGAGATGATTTCTAAAACCTTAAACACAGTACTTAAAGAAGATTGAAAACCGAAATGTTTTGTAACAGAATCTTTTCAAAATAGTGAATCATGGGTATATAAGAGGATGAAAACAGTATCCCTGTGAAACGAAATTTGATTTGAAATTGTTATTTGAAATACTTGGGACATTGGAATGAACAAAAACCAAAAAAAAAAAACTTTAAAAGGAGAATAATGATCACATGAACTTTGATATCTAAATTGAATCAATGATGCCATTGAACGACATCATCGGTTCTTGACTTATTGTATAACCCAGGAAGCAAGCCACATCGACTGCTGCAACGGGTTTGCCTTGTGAATGGCACAAATGTGAAGCCTAATTCATACAAATGCAGGGATGAAGAGGATCCTTACCTTGATTCGGCAGAGGCTGAAAAGGGCACTCCTTACAGGGTGAGTTGAGCCTCCAGCGATGGATGAGACAACTCCTGAATGTCAGTTGTTGGGGACTCGCCTTTTGTAAAGGAGGAAGATGATGTCTCCACCAGGAGATTCCAGCCGATCCGCAGAAAGTTTGAGTCTCCCTCCTAAAAGCTTGCAGATTATGAGCCCTCTTCCCCTGTAACAACAAAAGGAGACGATAAAAAGGGGGGTTGGGGAACTGATGTCAAGGAAATAGCCGATTGGGGTTAGCCTCCTACAGATTGAGGGGAGAAGAAGCCGTCGGTTTTGCTCCTGCTGGAAGGAAGGAAGGGATGAGAACTCGTGAATGGGAGGGTACCAGCAAGTGAGCGTGAAGGAGGAGTCTGCAGAGTTAGGGAAAGAAAAATTTTTAAGTCCCCCCTTTCGGGTGGCTTAAGCCCTCTTTTAAAAAGAGATTCCGCCCTTTCAGCCAAAAGCTCGGGCCTTCCTCGTGAAAGATTTTGATAAGCTTTAAAACTGATTTTTGAAAAAAAATTCAAAAAAAAATATCGCCATTTGAAAAGGGTGGGCGGCTCCTTTTTTTCCAGGTGTACCTTTAAAAAAAAAAAAAGAAAACTTAGGTAAAGAACGAAAATCTCGGTAGGGTTTCACGGTGGTTCCCTTTGGGGGCTGAAAAGTAATAAAATTAAAAAAAAATAAAATAAAATGAGTAAAAATGGATTTTGTTTTGGTAGTGCCACCTCAAATAAAAAAAATCTTTCTTTTGGCAAAGAGTCTTAGTGGGGTGCCACCTACGTGGGCCCACTAAGTATTTTATTAAAAATTAAATGAAATAAAAGAATTCCACTTCCAGATGGGCACTGTTTTGAAAATAAAAGAAATATTTGAAAATTCTAGTGTGACACCACATTGAGGAGGGTCCCACATCACTTATTTGAAATAAGAGCCAAATGGAACTTTTGGAAATTTCATAATAGTAGGCTAGTTTTGGAAAAACATAAAGCAAAATTTGGCTTGATTTCAAAACTTGGAAGAAAATGGTTCTTCAGGGCGAAATTTTGAAAGAAGTAGGGAAATTCGGAGCTCTTTTGTGAAAGTTTGAAATAAGATTTTATGAATTTTGAATTGTGTCCCCCCTCTCTTCAACTGGCAAAATTTCGAAATATTAAAACCATCCAGATTGTTTTCTTGAGAAAACTTTTCATAATTCAGGGTCCTGGGGGTAAAATGGGAAAGATTTTTGAAACCCCAGGGTTTTAAAGATCGATTTGAAAAAGTTTAAAATCAAATCTGGATTGACAATTTTGAAAATCAGGAGTTCTGGATCTCAAAATGACATGTTGTGCAGTGAAATGATGCAAACTGTTCATGCAATGCTATGCAGAGACCCGTTTCAAGAAATGCTACTCTGAGCCAGGACTTGGAAATTCTATCTTTTTGCCCAGAAAAGGATTTTTAAATTTTGCAATTTGAAGATGTCTCTGAACCTAAATATAGAAATTTTGAGGCTCAAGAGTGAAATTTAGGACTTTTTGCCAGGTTCAATCTTTAAAAATGACTATTTTGCAATTCATTGCTTCTGGAGAACTGAAATGTACCGATTAAAGGCAATGTCAAAAAGGTGAGTGAAAATTTGGGGTGCAATATGTTTTTTTGAAAGATTTATTGCACTTGTATTATCATACAATATAGTAGTATTTTCGTATTTTAATCCAAAATCATTTAATGTTTGCTTCATCTAGATAACTTGAGTGCAGGCTAGACTTGCTGCTATATATTCTGCTTTAGTAGTTGACAGAGATACATAGTTTTGTTTCTTGCTGAACCAAGAGACTAGGGAGTGTCGTAACAAATGACAGGTTCCACTTGTACTCTTTCTGTCAGATTTACTACCGGCAAAATCAGCACCACTGTAAGATATTTAGTCAAAATTAGATGATTTTGAATAAAATAATCTAAAATCAACTGTTCATTTTAAGTATCTCATAATTCTCTTAACCACTTTTAGATGTGTAGATTGAAATCTAGCACAAATTCATACACTAAACATGATATTTAGACGGCTAGCAGTTAAATATAAAAGTGATCCAATCATACCTCTGTACAACTTTGTATTTACAGTCGTGCCATCTTTATCCTTGTCTAGTGCAATAGATGTACTAATAGGTGTGTTCTTTGATGATGATGAGTCCATATTGAATCTCTTTAGAAGCTCATTTTCATACTTTAATTAATTAATGAACACTCCATCCTAATTTGCTTTATGTGCAGGCCAAAAAGTAAGTGAGTTCCCCCATCATACTCATCTCAAACTCTTTCTGCATAGACTTAGAGAAATCTTGACAAAAACTATCATTAGTAGATCCAAAAATGATATCACCCACATATATTTGAACGATTAAGGTATGAGCACTCACTATTTTGAAAAAAAGAATTGAATCTACTTTTCCAGTTGAAAATCCAGTTTTTAAAAGAAAAGTCTTAAGACGATCATACCAAGCACAAAGTGCTTGTTTTAAACCATATAAAGCACAATTCAATTTGAATACATGATCTCGAAATGATTCATTTTCAAAATCTGAAGGTTGTTTTACATAAACTTCTTCATTTATAAATTCATTTAGAAAAGCACTTTCGACATCTATTTGATATAATTTAAAATTCATATAGCTAGCATAAGCTAAAAACATATGAATGGATTCAAGTCTAGCAACAAGAGCAAATGTTTCATCAAAGTCAATACCTTTCTCCTGGTTGTATCCTTGAGCCACGAGTCTTGCTTTATTCCTAATTACATTACCTGACTCATCCATTTTATTTCTGAAAATCCATCTTGTCCCAATGATTGAATGATCTTTTAGTTTAGGAACAAGATCCCAAACATCATTCCTTTAGAACTGATTTAGTTCTTCAGTCATTGCAAGCAACCATAATTCATCCAAAATAACTTCATCAATCTTTTTAGGCTCTAATTGTGAAATGAATGTCATGTTTGCAATTCGTTCCAGTTGGGTCCTTGTTTGAACCCCTTTAGATAGGTCTCCCCATATCTGCTTTTGAGGATGATCTTTAATTTTAACAAATGTTCTTTGTTGACCATCTTCATTATGCTTTGATGCATTATCTATAGGAAAATCTGTACTAATAAAATCATCATTGGTATAATTAAGAACAAATTGGCAAATAGATTCATCAAAGTTAACATGCAGGGATTCTTCAATAGAGTTAGTACTTTTATTGAAAACTCTATATGCTTTATTATGTCTTGAATATCCTAAGAATATGCCTTCAACAAATTTAGCATCAAATTTATCAAGACAATCTTTAGTATTTAAGATAAAGCATTTACAGCCAAAAACTTTAAAATAGTCTATTCTTGGCGTTCTGTCATAGAATATTTCATAAGGAGTTTTATTTAATAAAGTCCTAATCAAAATTCTATTTAAGATATAGCATGCAGTATTTACAGCTTTAGCCCAGAAGTATTTGGCAAGATTATTATGTTGAAGCCTTGTTCTGGCAGATTCTTGTAAAGTTCTATTCTTTCTTTCTAATACACCATTCTGAGGTGCAGTCTTAGGAAAGGCAAAGTTATGAGAAATGCCATGTAAGTTACAGAAATTAATAAAAAATTTATTATCAAATTCTCCTTCATGGTCACTTCGAATTTCGACAATTATAGAGGATTTTTCATTTTGTAATTTTTTGCATAAAATCTCAAATTTATAAAACGTCACTTTTATTTTTCAAAAATATTACCTAAGTGAATCTTGAGTAATCATCAACAATGACAAAAGCATATCTACTATGATTAAGACTAGCTACCCTAGAAGGACAAAAAAGATCCAGATGTAGAAGCTCTAAAGGTCTTTTACTTGACACCATATTTTTTGATTTAAAAGATGATTTTGACAACTTTCTAAATTGACATGCATCATAAAAATAATCCCTTTTAAAAGATATTTTAGGCAACCTACGAACCAAATTATTTCTGACAAGTTTTGAGATATATTCAAAGTTGATATGTCCCATCTTCATATGCCACAGATTTTGAGAGTCATTATTGGCAATAAGACAAAGTTCAGAAATACTATCTAGATATAGTTTATAAACATTATTTCTTCTTAGCCCTTTTAAAATAATATTTTTGTTTGAGTCAAATATAAGACATGCTTCATGTTTAAACTTGACATTATATCCTATGTCACACATTTGACTGATGCTTAGAAGATTATGCTTCAAACCTTTCACAAGAAGAACGTCTTTAATAAGTGGATAATCGATATTACCGATATTACCAATACCAATTATTAATCCTTTGTTGTTATCTCCAAAGGTGACAGTTTCTTCTTCTTTGTACTGAAGAACAATAAATAGATCTGAATGTCCCATCATATGCTTTGAACATCCACTATCTAATGTACACTTGTTCTTCTTTTTGAAAGCCTACAACAAATCAAGTGAACGACTTTTTTGGTACCCAATCAGGTCCTTTTTTGTTAGATTTAGGAACCCAGATCCATTTAGATTTGGGTTTCTCTTTAATCAGAGAAGAATACATAGTATTTGTCTTAGAAGAATGATAACTCAGTTTGGAATTGAAAGAACTTTTAACAAAAGTAGTTTTCTAATTAGTACAAGATGGTTTATTGAAATGAGAGTAATAAATTCCATTCTTGTAAAAGAAGACTCTTTGAGAAGCTAGAAGTTTATCTAGGTTCTCTTTTCCTTTGGTAATTTTGAAAACCGTTTTCATCAGGTTTTCAGTTTTACTTCTTAACTCTAAAATTTTTATTTGTAGACTTTTAGTCTTTGCACTTGTAGAATTAATTTCAGAAGCTAGCCTTAGATTTTTCTCCTTTAGATCAGAATTTTCAATAGTAAGTTTTTCATTTTTCTGAGAAAGATCTAAGTTTTCAAATTTTAAAACTTTATTTTTGTGACTCATTTTTCTAGATTCTTCAAATAGTTCTTGAAAAGCATCTAGAAGTTCATCAAAAGAAAAGTTAGATTTTGGACTTACAGGGCTTTATTCTGCCATGAAGCACATGTTTGCTATTTTTGCTTCATCATCACTTGAATCTTCACTTGAGGATGACTTTGAGTTATCCCATTGAGCATGAAGAGCTTTCTTCATGAAGTATTTTTTCTTTGGGTCTTCTTCTTTGGAACTCTTTTTTAGAAAAGGACAGCCACGTTTTACATGACCTGGCTTTTTGCATTGATAGCAGATGATTTCTTCTTTAGGATCCTGCTTTTCCTTATGCTTTTTTAATATGTCCTTTTTCATAAATCGTTGGAATCTCCGAGTTAGAAGAGCTATTTCAGAATCATTTTCTGAATCATCTTCTTTAGGAAGAGCTAGGAAGGCAAGAGTTTTATTTGAAGGTTGTTCTTCTTCCCTTCTTTCCTTCATGTGGACTTCATAAGCCATTAGATTGCCTATGAGATTGTCCAAGATTAATTTTGATAGATCTTGGGCTTCTTTGATAGTTGTGGTCTTCTTCTCTCAATCAGATGTGAGAGATCTCAAAATCTTTTTTACCCTATCAGTCTGAAAATAGGTTTCTCACAGAGATTTAAGATCATTGGTGATGTTGGTGAATCTAGTGAACATCTCTGTAATAGATTTATCTTTATTCATTTTGAATAGTTCATATTTTTGAACTAAAGATGAGATCTTTGCTTTTTTTACTCAGTTAGTTCCTTCGTGGATGACTTTCAGAGAATTCCATACATCATACACAGAATCACAGACAGATATTTTGTTAAACTCATTTTGATCGATGACACAATATAATGCATTCATAGCTTTTGCATTTAAAATTGCTATCTTCTTTTCTTCATTAGACCATGAAGTATAGTCTGGTGCTGGAGATGTATATAATCATTCTACAATCTTCCATACTGCAAAGTCTATAGACTTGAGAAATATGGTCATTCTACACTTCCAATATCCATAATTAGTGCTAATAAAAAAATGACGAGAGAAGTGTTGATCTTCAATATCACGAACATAGGAAGATGCTGCCATTTTGTGTCGGAGGAGTTGTTATATCAGATCCAGCAAAACCTGCTTTGATGTCAAATGAAATTCCACTAGAGGGGGGGGGGAGAGGTGAATAGTGGATTTGATTCCAGATCAGAAATTAAAAAATAATTAGAACCAACACACAAAGAACACAGGATTTATACTGGTTCGGTCAAACACCTGACCTACGTCCAGTCCTCAAGTCTTTCCACTTGAGTATTTCATTATTTTCTCCTTGTCAAACCCAACAAGGATAAATATTACAACACCCTCATACAGACAACCTTGTAGAGGTCTTCTTCTCAATCCTAAGAAAGATCAATACTGAAAAACTGAAGGATTACACACTTTTCCTATAGTACCTTCAAAACAATATGCGACAGATGAATACACTTTTAGAATATCTCAAGTTTTGAAGATTCACTCAGAATGCTCTTTTTTTAAAAGTAGAAAGAATAACCACTCAAGAGAATGATTTTTTCTTTTTATTTTTTCTCAATACAAATTTGTGTTTTTGTCAATATGCTCTCTCTTTTTCTTCTTTTTTTTGACACCTTTTTGTTTATATATATAGGTTTAAAAAAAAGTGTCTTTTTGAAACACTATTTCAAATGAGTATAATTTTTTATATGAGACACATTGTCTCTTTAAGACATCCTTTCTTTTATAAAAAGTTGTGTACTTTAGACTATAATAATTTGTGTACCGTTTCACTTTTTCACAAGTCATCATTTCTTGAATAAATGCTTTGTTTAATAAATGTTTGTGTGTTATAAAAATAATGCTTTTACTACAAATCGTCATTTCTCAATTAAATGATTTGAAGTATAATAAATGCTTGAGTATTTAAAATAATGATTATTTTATAAATCATCATTTCTTGAATAAATGTTTTGAAGTACAGTTAATGCTTGAGTAATAATTAAATTGTAAATCATCATTTCTTGAGTAAATGCTTTTATATCATGAGCTATTATATCTTTTCAATAGTTGTCTTTTACATAAATGCTTTTGAAATCATGAGTTATTATATCTTATCAATAGTTATTTTTTTTATAAATGCTTGTAAGAAGTACAATGATTGTTCTAAAAGGTTTAATTTAACCTTTTTGAAATAATTCAAAAACATACTCAACAACTATATTTAAAAATTATCTTTTTGAATTTATATGACTCATACGTTAATGTTGTTGAGAAACTAGGTTTTGATGACACATAATATGATATACTGTCATATAGGCTTTAATATGATATGATAATATGCCTTCATGAATAATGTTATATTATGACTCAATATGATTTGTCATGTATTTAACGAGTATTTGATGCAAGGTTATTTCACCCAAAAAGGATGGAGACCTCCTGCTCAAGTACAACCTTTGGTACAATCATACTCTCTGAAGAAAAAGCTTGATGGGCCATTCATTCTTAAAGATCATCCAAGGAGATCGGCTACTTCAAGATGAAGATTTTTTCTTTAGAGTCATATGTAACAGAACCTTCAGAAGCATGCATATTGCATATTACATGCTCTATCATACAAGCCACCTATTTACAAAAGTCATGTTTCATAAAAGCATACAATAATTCAAAAAGCACCTTTTGAAAACTAATCATTGTACCTTCTTACAAACTTTTATGAAAAAGGTATTTTGACAAGATATAATAGCTCATGATTTCAAAAGCATTAATTGTACCTTCTAACATGCATTTATGAATAAGACAACTTGAAATGAAATAAAAACTAATGATTTCAAGTATGAAAGAAAAAGACAAAATGAATTTAAGTCATAATACAAAATCGTCTACCTTGAATTGACAATGTAAGAAAACTAATATTATTATATTATGTTTGGAAAAGACTTTAGTTACTTTATACAACTCAAGAATGTCAACTTACTTAAAGTCATCATTCTTTCTGTAAACATTAAATACCACCTCAAAAGCATTTTAGAAATAACTATTTATTTAATCCCCACTCAAGAATGTCGACTTACTTAAAGTCATCATTCTTTCTGTAGACATTAAATAACACCTCATAAAGCATTTTGAGAAATGACCATTTACAAATAATGTACTCAACAAAGCATTTATTGTACTTACATACATTTAAGTCAAGAAGTGATGATTTGTAATAAAAATATTAATAAACTACAAATAATTAAATTGAATAAAGACAAAACTACATGATGATTTACAATCCAACGTTCAATGTACTATAAATCATTTATTATGAGAATAGACCTTTTACAAAATATATCACACCTAAAATACTACAACAAATAGTGTACCCCAAATGCTACACTTATAGAAAGAAGACTTTTCGAAAATACAATATAGTACACATAGCTTTTTTACACAAAGTTGTTTTTGAAATGACTTGACATCTCTCATCCCAAAAGGACAATCATTTCAAAAAGGCAATGACTATTTTCTGGAGGCTATATAAACACAAACAAAATAGTTTTTCAGAAAAAGGGACATGTGAGCATACAACGAGAAAAATTCCTATTCGATATTTGAAAAAGAGAGCCTAGAAAAAGAAAGAGAAAAAGTCAAGAATAACTCTTTTGAGAATCCTTAATTCGTGCATTCATATCATTCTGAAGGTTCTATAGGAAGTATTGTAACTTTTTGTTTTTCACTGCACTCTTTCTTTGTTGAAAGAAGAAGACCTCTGTGAAAGAGGGTGCGTTCCTTCTTTGTTGAAAGAAGAAAACCTCTGTGAAAAAGGGTGTGTTCATTCTCTGTTGAGAGAAGAAGACTTCTGTGAAAGAGGGTGTGTTACTTCTCTGTTGAGAGAAGAAGACCTCTAAGGAAGAGGGTGTTGTACTATTTATCCGGTAACTCGGATGTTATAGTGAAAGGCTCAAGTGGTTTGCTTGGGGACTGGATGTAGGTCAGTGACTTGACCGAACAAGTATAAATTATGTGTTTTATATGTTGTGCCTTATTGCATTTAATTTTTAAATTATCGATCTATTTCATATTTCACTATTCACCCCCCTCTAGTGAAATTTCAAATGTGTGATTTTTGAAACATATATAGAAATATGAATTATGCATGCTTTTTGAAGGTTCTGTTACATATGACTCTAAGAAGAAAAAATGACATTCTTGAAGTGCCCGATCATCTCCATCTTGAAAAGAGACATTATGAAGATTGAGCCAATCAAGTCTTTTTTCAAATATTCGAGTATGATTGCTTCAAATGTTGCACATGATCACATAGTCTTCATTATTCTTTAGTGAAAGAACCTTGCATCAAATACACATTAGATACATAGCAAATCATATCATATCAAGTCATAATATAACATTTCATATATCATCATGTTAAGCATAAGCATATCATATTATCTTATATCACATATTCATCATCAAAATATTATTTCTCAACAGAAAAAAGAGTACTCGGCTCGGCTCACGCTCATTTGTTTATTAGTGCGCTCTATGTTTCCATTTGCAATGTGAATTAGTTGGTTGAAGTTTTTGGTTCGTTTCTTTTCTTTTTTTGTTTATTACATGGAGAATCTAGGTACGGGTTTGATCCTCTTTATGTTACAAAAGTTTTGATATGGATCCCATTTCCCATTAAACTAAATAAGGAATTCAAGTTACTATCCCTAGAAGAGGCAACTCATTTTCCTTTTGAGGGGCCATCATTCCCACCTTATTGAGAAATTGATGCAAATATGAAAAACCTTGGGAAGCAGAAATTAGGAATCATGTATACCACTGATGTGTTTAGATAGGTGCATGGGAAAGGAACATGGGTTTTACTTTTGGAAAATGACCCTACTGTATGGAAAAGTGATATGTTTTCTTAAATGCCTCATATTTTTTTAAATCCACCTCAAGTTTAAATTCACAAATGTCTGATTCTTTTAAGACCATTTTACCATTCGCACGAGTGAACCTTTTGAAGTTTACATGATATATCAGTACACTCTCTGAGTATCACAAACTCTCACTAAAAGGTAGATTCATACATTTTTTTTACGGACCTCACGATGTTCGCATGACCAAATTTGAGAACTTCTTACAACTAAAACTTGTCAAAACTTCATAAATATTCACATATATAGTACGAAGTTCATATGATCAAATTTACAAACTTTCTTTAATTAAAACTTGTCGAAACTTAGCAAGTATTTTATTAAATTGACATATATAGTACATAGTTCACATAACCAAATCTACAAACTTCTTGTAACTGAAACTTGTCGCAACTTTACAAATATTCTACTAAATTTGCATATGTAGTATGACATTCGTGAGATATCGTGTGAACCTCCTATTATTGATACCTCCTAATTTCGCAAATATCAAACTAAATTCGTATATATAATGTGAAATTTGTATGGTATAATGTGAACCTTCTATAATTAAAACCTATTAAAACTTCACAAATATTCTACTAAATTTGCATATATAATAGCTTCTTGTAACTAAAACTTATCATAACTTCACAAATATTTAACTAAATTTGCATATATAGTACGAAATTCAAGAGATACTGTGCAAACCTTTTATTACTGATACACCTCATAACTTTCCAAATACTAGACTGAATTTGCATATATAATACAAAATTTGGGAGATACAATGCAAACCTCCTGGTTGATCTTTTTGCAGTGGTATTTTTAAAACATATTTTTCAATAAAAGATTTGGAAAATCATCAACCAAAAGTAAAAAAACCGACTTTTTATGAATGTGGCGAGTACGGGTCAAATCCTCAGGGAACAAGACAATATTCATAATTATCTTAAAAAAATTTAATTTATTAATATAACAATTATTTACAATAAATTAAAACAACCACAATTAAATTACACATTACTAAAAAAATAAAAATTAACGAAAACACTCTAAATTTGACAGCTCAAGCCTTCTCCAGATCATAGGGGCATTTTTGTTATTTTACCAAGTATAACTTTCTCACGCTTGACAAAATTAACCTTGTAACCTGCAGCTGCTTGTCAACCTAAACCATAGAAACAACAAGTCAATAAACAATTATGATAATTAATTCTAAAAATTACATTAAAACTAATTCTAAATTATAATTAAACTAAAAATAAACTAAAAATAAACTAAAAAGGAAATATCTAATTAACTAACTAATTATATTAAATCTAACTAAGTTAACTATTGTAAATATGCTAACTAATATACAGAAAAATAAAAAAAACTATTAAAAACTAACTAATTAGCAAAATAACTATTTTACCCTCAATATAGTGCAAAATTGAATTCTAATAGGTTTTCGAAAATAGACAGTTTGGAGGGGCAAACAAAGTCCAAAATTACTAAATTTTGTTCTGTTCTATTTTTGACAGATTTAAGAAATTGTTAGATTTTATAGAGTTGAAAAATTCATATGAAAGCTCCGGATATAAGTGTTTCAAATCAGATAAAATTTATGAATCGCCCGTCCTGAAATTTAGAAACCCAAAAAAACCTGTTTTTGAAAAATGCTTAAAAACCAGACCAAATCAACTCCAATTGAGCTAATTTTTGGTCTGCTGACAGACAACACATAGATGAATAAAATAGACTAATTTTTTTTCAGAAAAAATATAAATAAAATAATGAGTGCAATATCGGCAAATTCGAGATCAAAAGTTCAGTGCACTATTCACATGTAATAATTCAATGCACGCACTATTAACTTAAAACACATGCAATAACAGACATACAGACCTAAGTACCGCTAAACTACCATAAATAAGATTTGAACTAAACTAACTAAGCAAACCTTACAATAACTTAAACAAATTAATTCTAAATCAAATCTAAAATACTCACCATTACTAAACTATTTAACTAAAACCCACATACGAATTTGAATATCAATATTAATGAAAATACTAACCTAAGTTACTCAATTCAACTTAAACTAACTACTTAACTCAAAAGAGAAGATTAATTCTAAAACTAATTTAACTTATAATTAATACTAACTTAAACTACTAAAGTAATTTGCCTAATTAGGGCACAAGGGGCGAATTTTGGATTTGGTTTTGACTTTGGCATTCATACCCCCTAGTGGACCCCACTAGAACTAATTACACTTGACAAAAAAAAAACAATAATTCAAGCTAATAATTAAGAAAGCAATTAAAACTTAAAAAAATAAATTAAATGACCTAACTTGACACCTACACGATTTTGGCTAAGACCTAATAACTAGACCTAATTACTAAAAGGTTAAATAATTAAAATTTGGAAACCATACTAAGTAATTCAAAAAGAGCATCTAGCCTACGAATAAAACTTAGAAACTAAATCAAAACACATGCAAAGACACCACTTACTTACCAAAATTGACTAAGACTCACAATATAGTAATTAATCTAAGTATTCAAAGCACACAATCAACCTAAGGCTGAAAGGAAACAAAGAATATGCTTACCTAAAACACCTACACGATTTTGGAACTCTAATGTCAAGTCAAAACATACTAAAAAATGACATGCAAAATTACCTATGCTATTCTACCAAAAGCTAACATTTACCAAACTTAGTACCAAGACTCAAAAGCCAATGTACTTAATGGCTGAACAAAGAATTCAAAACTACCTAAAATATAATTCATGATTTTGAAATTCATATCTAAAAAGTCAAACTTGATAAAAATTACCATAGTAATGAAAATTGAAATGTTAACCTACTATCTAATTACACTAGCATATATTACCCTAAGTCTTAATTAGCAAAACCTAACTCAACCTCTAAAATTTACCTAAAGCTAAACAAAGCATTCAAGAGACTTAACTCAAATAGAATTCACTAATTTGAAAGCCTTATGCAAAAGTCAAAGTCTACACCTCTAATTACCAATGAAATCCTACCAAAAATTATTATTTGCCACAATCAACCCTAGAAGGTAATATCTAATAATTAACATAACAATGCAAATATGGAATTTACCTAAGTGCTGGACAACGAAAGCAACAACTACCTAAAATACAATGCACGCTCATATCAAAAAATAATCAAAACTTGCTAAAAAAAATTGAAATGCAAAGAATTAAAAGCTATTCGAATATACTGTGTATAATAAAATAATTTAACCTAACTATACTGAACATATTCTAACCTAATTGCATTAATGACAACTCAATGATACTCTAAAACTAAGAATTATGAAATTTTATACTACTCGATACGCTAAAAAAATTAACTAGCATGCTTAACGTCTTAACTATGTTAATGCTAATTATGCAGCCATCAAATAAACTTAGTAGCTATGTTCATCTACTGTTAATATACTGCTAAAACATAATTAAGAAATTAAAACTAAGTTAATATTGGCTGAAAAATTAAGATTAACCTAATCTAACATAATTAACTCTAACCGGTGGCTGCAAAAATACAACATTAATCGAACCAGCAGAAGCTAGATCCAATCAGATCTGTTAAAAATCAAAATACAGAATATAATTAACTAAAAAAAAATAAAAATAAAAGAGTTAAAGCTATTTACAATATATACATTATATACATGGTTCAACCGATAGATTCTCTAAGGCATTGAAATCGGTGGACTTGATTCCACCGACTGAACATCAGATTCAAAATATGTTCTTGCTCAGGCAAGAACTCGATTTTGACTGAGTTTTAAACATTAAAAACATGAATGTTGGACTGACACAACACCCTAAATGGATTGACACACGACTAGACCACGATATGACTCGACTCAACACATATGGGTTGACTCAATTTAATCTAGAAGAAAAGGAGAAGAAAGACTAACCTCTAGGGCCGTTCAACGAATAGAGGGGAAGGAGGGAGCGGTTGATAGAGGTTGAAGTCATGCCCCAACACGTCTTTGAAGGTCTGCACAGTGGAACCTCGTTGCTGCACCCATTCAGAGGTCAATTCAAGGAGGGTTAGAAAAAGAAGAAGAGGACCACATGGGAGAGAAGATCGGTCACTCCCCGTGGATATAGATGACACACGGACACGAAAAACCTCCTTAGGTCTGCAACACCTGCAAAAACACAACACAACCAACAAAGAAAATACAACATAAAGTGAAGAAAGAAGGAAAAGAAAAGAGGAGAAAGAAAACACGCAAGGGAGGGTGTGTGAGAGAAGAAGAGAGAGAGAGAGAGAGAGAGAGAGAGAGAGGGCTTCCAAACACTCAAAAAATGTGGGTTAGTTTTTTTTTAAACTTTTTATACCCTAAAGTATGTCCTAATTCTAAAAACCACCTACTTAAAAAGTAAATTTTAAATAAAAAGCCTAAACTACTTGTTATTTGCACTAAGCTACCAAAATACATTAGAAAGAGAGGGTTTTTAGAAAATATTTATGAAAAATACTTTGGATCACGTGGGTTTGGGATATTTAAGGTTTGGGTCTAGTTCAAGATCCAAATTTGAGCTCTTGGGTCAGAACTTGATCTAGTCTACCTCGAAAATCGATCTAAAACCCTAAAAATGTAATATTTTCCTCATTTTAACTCTGATTTAAGTGAAATTGGAACCATGACCTCTTTGTATCTAAATCCATCAATACATGAGTTTTAAACGTTTAAAACACGTGAAAATGCATGAATATCCTATAAAAATGATGTGCATTTCATGCATCATCAAATACCCCCATGCTTAAATATTTGTTAGTCCCTTAACAAACTAAGCTAAACTACCAAAGTTATGATACTAGAAAATAAATAAATATGCAACTAAAAATAAATACTATACAAATCCTAAATGGCCTAACTCACTTTTGTAGGAATTCTGGTTGCATTTAGCTCATGCAACAAGCCCTTTAAACCCCTGGGTTACCCCAGTGGACGAGTAAGGTCTCGTGAGGGTTTGCAATGATGCTACCCACAAACATCGCTGTCATGTAGAAAATAAAAATTATTTTTTAAAAATATTAGGCAATTAAAAAATAAGTTTAAGCAAATATTTCATGTAATTTACATTCACTACAAGAAATCTGTGAATTAGCGATGACCCTACTCCATCGCTAAAGTGTTTAGCGATGGATTAACATCGGAGTAACAACAGATAGCTTTCATCGTAAAATTATAGTCGCTAAGTAGCGACAGAAACTATCTGTTGCCCATTCTGTCACTAATTTGCGATGACTTAGTGAACGCCAAGTTTCATCGCAAAGTTGTCGTTACTATATGAAGATTTTCGTTTTGCGACGGATATTAATCCGTCGCTAATATAGCGACTAACTCAATGACACACTAAGATCTGTCATAAAAACATTGACCAACTTGTAAATAGCGACAAATTAAATCCATCCCTAATCCATCGCTAAATTGCACGACGGTACCAAATAGCAACGAATATTTCCGTAGCTAATTTGTCATAAAAAAGAAAAAAAATAAAAAAATTTGTTTAAAACATAAATATCAAGAAAAAAATTTCTTGTAATACAATTTATATTTCCTGTGAATAAAATACAAAGTACACATCAAAACACATATAAAAGAAAACTAAAACAATTAATCGATCCACTATAAAATTCGCAAGTTCTAATTATTTACAATTGAACATTAAAATTTTTTAAACAAAAAGAAGGTGCAACAAATACAACACATGAATCTAATCATCGCCAAGATTTTGTACGTCCTCTTCTTCATTGTCTCGATCTGTGCCTTCAGCTCCACTACGTTGATTAGCGTCAGCAACCTATAAGAGAAAAGAAAGGTTAGTATTGATAAACAAAATATACTGAAATAAATTATATGCAATGCACCTAAGTTAAGGCAATCAAAGTAACATGAAATCTAACGACATACAATACATAACATGAAACTTTTATACCTGAGATTCACCTGCAGACGAAGTTCTCCTGTTCTGAAAAAAATTGCTCAACTCATTACGGACAACGTCGAAAATTGCTTCATGTAAGTAGTCACGCATTGTGTTCTCAACGAGCTGGCGTATACCATCCCAAGAATTAGGCGGGTCAGTCGGATGCTTGGAGTTGATGCTGACTGGAGAACTTTGTGAGTCGTAACTGGAGGAAGCAACGACTGGTGAGGTGTTCATATTACTCCCAAACCTGAACACACGACCCTTTTTGGGTTCACCTGTTGCAGTCACCCATGCTATATGATCAAAAGGTGGATGCTGAGTTGAGTCATCGCCATATCGCTCTATCATCTATTGCTCATATGACTCCTACAAAGTAATGATTACAATATGAATTAATAATTAAGAATTACAATGTCTATGATAACTTGTATATTATAATGATTATTAATACAATAAATACATTCTGTTGTCGTTCTCGCCTTCTCTGATACGAACTCTCCCATGGTCTTACGTTTATGTGTTTCAACAAGCACATCCTTGTATGACACAATGCCTCCTTTTTCTGCTTTCTGCGAAGTTAAATGATAAAAGAACTATTTAACAAGTTTGCAATAATACTTATAAAATTGACAATATATATATATATATATATATATATATATATATATATATATATATATATATATATATATATATATTGATGAGTTACCATTTTCTTCAGGTAGCTCCCAAAAGTCTTAGATCCACCTGTGTGTAAATGGGCATCAAGCATTTTTGCTCGGTTTTGTGCAGCCTTCGATAAGCGGTTTGAAAATTCACGCCCTGCCCACTTGTCGCACATTGCATCCCAAATATCTGACTTGATAGTAGGAGGTCCATGGCCCTTCCATTGCAGTGGATCATTTATCCCGCCAGATGTTTTTCTTGCTACAGTCTTCATATTGTGCAGCATGTCTGCAAATCGATTGGCAGCCATCTTCTGCCACACCTATCTTGCATCCTGTTCCTCCATCGTAGTCGTGAAGTGATTCGAAGCTTACAAATATTTTCTGAAAGTTAGTAGACATGACTATAACAAAAAATTAAATATAAAACACATTAACTATAAGAAATAATTGTATACCGTGAATAAAAACCATAATCTGTCCAACACCTCCTTCGGGTATTTTTTCCATTGAGCGACTGATTTTAGTAGATGTTGAAGTAGTGAATTTCTAATATCTAATTTTACTTTTTGTGCCTCGAACCTCACGCTGCACATGAATTGGTACACATTAATTATCAATATACAATATTTATAAGATACGTAATAAGTGAAAATGAAATACTTACGGTCGATTATCGATATATACTATTTAAATGAGTCTTCTTGTGTCAGACTGAGAAGACCCTGCATCCTGTGTTGACTTGTGACTTGTATGAACAACTGGTGTAGGTGGGTCATGTATAGACTAAACATCATCTGTAGAAAAATGTGTTAGAAATTCTCAAAATATGCATAGTTTTTTGATAAAATCTATTTTAAAACAATGCAATGCTAAAAATGAAATATATTACTTGTTTTATTGTGAAAAAAATCCTTAAAAATTTTATGCTCGGGTCGACCCAGTTGGGTCCAACTCATATAGAGTTTGGGTCCCTTATAAAATCCCAATTTTTTTTCAAATTTGTTTCTTACGTTTTATTCACATTAATTACTCATCTAATTTTAAATAGTTCAAGAATTTTGGTATTTTTCTAAAATAATTTATTTAATAAAAATATTTCTCATAATTTATTTTA
Source organism: Nuphar pumila (assembly GCF_984573655.1). Taxonomy (NCBI): domain Eukaryota; kingdom Viridiplantae; phylum Streptophyta; class Magnoliopsida; order Nymphaeales; family Nymphaeaceae; genus Nuphar; species Nuphar pumila. The sequence continues at coordinate 40,302,457 of NC_143255.1, forward strand.
TAACTAAAATACCCTTTATTAAAATTTCTTTTGAAAATCACTAAAATGCATCTAGTTGCATTCAAAAGACATTAAGAACACCTAGATGAGTTTGTGACCCTCTAAAACAATTAATTTTTAAGATAATTTGAATATTTTAACAATATTTTATCTATAGAGATTCTTGAAATGACCATTTTACCCTTATTGGTCAAAAAGATATAATTAAGCATATAAAATACCCAAATTTGACATTAAAAAGATAGAAGCATAATTTTTAACTCGAAGATAAATCTAATTCTTTATTTATTTAATATTTTAAAATTTTACAGGTTTTACAATGTGTCAAAGATAGGCTAGCCTTATGTGTAGATCGACATGCTTCTATACCGTCCATGGAAAGTTTGTGGCCTAATATTATTTGATTTCAGCTCTCTCATGGCCTGAATATGCTGTGGTGGAGAGGCTTTGTATGTGCAGTAGATTTAGTTATTTAAATAGCTTAGAAACCCTAAGCTACATGGTTTTGGGGAGCATTGGAAAAGTTGCTCCCCTTATTCCACTTCTCTCTGCCCCTTTCACTCTCTCACCCTTCTACCATTTGGAATTTTCTTATCTTCTTAATTCCCTTCTCCTGCTTCCTTTTCTTTCCTCCACTTTGTTTATTCTTTCTTGTGTGTGTGCTGTCATTTATTTTGCAAGTGCTGTCGATTTTTTGGAGAGCTTCCAACTCAGATTCGACATGCCGTCTACCACCACTGAGGAATCTGTCATGTTCTCTCTTCAATCGACCCTCATTCTATGCTTCCAACAAGAATCTTCCCCTCCGCAATTCGGCTCCCAAAAGATTGTAGATCTTGAAGATAGGTTGCAGACCTCCAAGATGTGAAGGGCATGTTTCCAACCCCCAATAACCAGTCGTGTTCTCTCCGAACTCATCAGACAAGCTGAGAGGTAAGTCTTCGCACCCCTTTACTTCTAGTTAGAAGTGTGTCGGGTCATGTCTTAGGTGTGGTCATGGGTCTGTCATTAGAGCATTTTTGTCAGTCCAAAATCCATGTTTTACAGTGTCACATTCTCTTTTGATCGAGTTCTTGCCTGAGTAAGAATCGATCTTGATCTCTCTAATCAGGTGATTGAATAAAATCTAACTGATTCAATTCCTAAGATACAATCAACTGATTAGTGTGCATAGTGTATATGTTTTTATTGTTATTTTTGTTTTACTTTTAGTTAATTAAATTTTGATTATATTTATTACTATTATTATCTTTTTTAGTTCTGGTCATGATCTAGCTGCAACTAGATCTGACTATTAATAATCGGTTAGTGTTTTGAGTAGGGTTAGTTCGATAGTTAATTTTAGTATTAATTTTTAACAAAGTTTTAATTTTGTTTTAACAGTATACTAACATTAGATTAATCAAATTTTATTTTAGTTGGTTACATATTTAAATTAGATATAGTCAAGTAGTTAGTATGTTAGCTTATATTCAGTATTTTTGAATTATTCGAATAGTATAGTTTCTTTTAATTTTTTAATTATTTCATTAATGTGTATTTATCTAATTAGGTTAGGTTAGGTTAATTACAATTAGGTTAGCATATTTTTGTTAAATCATTAAACCATTAATTAGCATATTAGGTTAGCACAATTTTTTTAGTAAGAGTTGACTAGTAATTAGGGTTTTAGAATTTAGCTAGTGTATTTTTGGTAACTAAATTTTGTTTTCTTTAATCTTAGTTTAATTTTCATTTTTAATTATTGGGTTAGATTCTTAAATTGAATTGCTTAGAGTAATTTCCAGATTTTACTTTATTTGTTTTAATTAGGGTTTAATGATTAGGTTTTATTCAAAAATCATGTAGTGTATTAATTTAGGTAAGTTAAGTTATTTCCTTCTTTAAGTTTTACTTGCTTTCTTATTTTGAATTTTTAAGTTAATTTCTAGATTTTATGTCTTTGTTTGTAATTGGAGTAAGTTCTATTCTTGGTAGGTAATTAAAGGTAATCTTAGGTTAGACATTTTCAATATTGCATTTCATTCTTGCCTTGCTTGTGTTTTGAATTAATTTTAGTAACTTATTTTTAGGAATTTAATTCTTTGCTTTCTTTACTTAATTATTTAAGAAAGTTTTATTTTTTTGTTAAGTGTAATTAAGCCATAGTGGGGTCCACTAAGGGGCGTGAACAATCAAATCTCAATCCAATCCATAACCGCCCTTGTGCCCTAATTAGTCTTAGTTAACTTTATTTAGTTTTAAATTGTTTTAAGTAAGTTAGCTTAGTTTTAAATTCAATCTTTAAATTCAAGTTACATTGAGTAGTTTGCTTTTATTGTTTTAACTAAGTTAGCTTAGTTTTAAATGCAATCTTTAAATTCAAGTTACGTTAAGTAGTTTATTTTTATTGTTTTAAGTTAAATTAGTTGTTTGCTTAGAATAAACATTAGTTAGTAGTTACATGTTTTAGTAATTAATTAATTGATTAATTAGAATAGTCGTGTAGCATTGCTTTAGTTTGCTTGGGTTTTATTTTATTTTATTTATGTATTGTAGTTAGATTTTAATTTTATGTCAATTATATTCCTTCCATGCTTAGTTCAGTAGTGTTTAAATTTTGTTTAGTTATGTGTTGTAGTTTAGTTAATTAGTTCACTTTATTTTATTGATTAATAATTAGAATTGTTAGTGTAGTCGTTAGCATAGTGTAGTGCCTAGTTAATTTTATTAAATTGCATACTTAATTATTTCATTCCATTCTTTGTTTTAGATTAGGCTTGAATTTGTGCATTTTCTGTTCTTTTTAGCACTAATTTAGTTTTGATTAATTTGTCTTTTTGTTTTTATATTTTTAGTTAATTAATTAGTCAAGCAAGTCAGAATAGTAAACTCTGCATATTACGAATTTCCAGTCAACTTAAGGTCATTATTTTGTGTATGTTTTCAACGGGTTTTGACTTAAGATTTTTTCACTGTTTTCATCAGCATGTCTATTGTCTCTCTGCCAAAATTCATAATTTTTTATGTTGATTTGGTTAGGTAATTAATTTGATTTCAAAAACTGGCTCTGCAGAAATTATTGTTTTGCTTTATTGTTGTCAAAAGGGCATTTTCAAAAATTTTAAAATCATCTTCTATGGATTTTGAAAGAATTTTTAAAATCTATAAATTGGGACTGATTTGTGAGTGTTTTCATAATGTCTCTGTAAAAATTCATGGCCATCTGACTCCGTTTACTCTTTCAAAATCCCAATTTCCCAAAATTTGTCATGAATTATCTTGCTTGACTAGTAGTTAGGGTAGTTTAGTAATTTCATTTAGAATTAGGTTTTAATTTTAATTATATTTTTATTTTGATTATTTTTAGTTAGAATAGGTTCTGTTAATTTATAAAAAGTTGGTAAATTAGTTTAGAATAATTTAATTAATTATTTAGTTAATTACTTAATTGCTTGATTTGTTAGCTTTTGTAGTGTAGTTGTACTTTCATTAGTGTTAGCATTAGTTAAATGGTGTTCTATCAATTGTATTTTTAATGTTTTATTAGTTAAATATTTAGTTTTTATTGTTTTCTTAATCTTATTTAGTGTTAAGTAGATTAGGTACTAACATTGTTATTTAAGTTGTATAGAGTAAGTTATTTTGCAGGTTTGAATGTATATGGAAGAGGGCGGGTAGTGAAGATTGATTCTTTAGCTTCTTTAGCTGACATCGGAGTCCCAGAGTTTAGGTTAGAATTATGTTATAAAATATAACCAGTTTACACTAGTGGTAAGATCAGGTCGAACTCAGGGAATGGAATAAGGCAATACACAATTCACTTAAATTATTCACTTTATTAATATCTCAAAAATGACAGAATTACAATGGTTACAAATATAATTTCAATAAATAAAATAAAAATAACAGAATTCTAATCTAACTCTGGGACTCTAATGTCAGCTGAAGAAGCCAAAGAATCAATCTTCACTACCCGCCCTCCTCCATATATATTCAAACATGCAAAATAACTTACTCTATACAACTTAAATAACAATATTAGTACTTAATCTACTTAACACTAAATAAGATTAAGAAAATAATAAACAACTAAATATTTAACTAATAAAACAGTAAAAATGTAGTTGATAGAACGCAATTAAACTAATGCTAATACTATTGAAAGTATAATTACATTACAAAAGCTAATGAATCAAGCAATTAAGTAATTAACTAAATAATTAACTAAATTATTCTAAACTAATTTACCAACTTCTGATAAATTAACATAACCTATTCTAACTAAAAATAATCAAAGAAATAACAGAATTAAAATGAAAACCTAATTCTAAATGAAATTACTAAACTACCCTAACTACTAGTCAAGCAGGACAATTCAGGACAAATTTTGAAAAATCAGGATTTTGAAAGGGTAAATGGGGTCAGATGGCCATGAATTTTTACAGAGCCATTCTGGAAACACTCAGGGACTAGACCCAACTTATAAAGTTTAAAAATTCTTCCAAAATCCACAGATGATGATTTTTGAATTTACAGAAATGCCCTTTTGACAGCAATGAAGCAAAAAAGTGATTTCTACAGAACCAGTTTTTGAAATCAAATTAATTACCTAACCAAATCAACATAAAAAAATATGAATTTTGGCAGAGAGACAATAGACATGCTGATGAAAATAGTGGAAAAATCTCATGTCAAAACTCGTTGAAAACATACATGAAATAATGACCTTAAGTTGACTAAAAATTCGTAAAGTGCAAAGTTTACTATTTTGACTTGCTTGACTAATTAATTAACTAAAAATATAAAAACCAAAAAACTAATTAATCAAAACTTAATTACTGCTAAAAAGAACAGAAAATGAACAAATTCAAGCCTAATCTAAAACTGAGAATGAAATGAAATAATTAAGTATGTAATTTAATAAAATTAACTAGGCACTACACTATGCTAACAACTACACTAATAATTCTAATTATTAATCAATAAAATAAAGTAAAGTAACTAATTAACTAAACTACAACACATAACTAAACAAAAATTAAACACTATTGAACTAAGCATGGAAGGAATATAAATGACATAAAATTAAAATCTAACTACAATACATAAAAAAAATAAAATAAAACTTAAGCAAACCAAAGCAATGCTACATGACTATTTATAAACACTCCAAATTTTTTAGGCCCATTCCAGACATTTTCTTCCACAGATGCCAACCCCCTGCAGAGTAATATAGAGTCTCACTCCTAGGTTTATCCCAGTCTAGAGGTCAATCTACCCCATTTTGATAATAAAATTATCATTTTACCCCTAGTCACCCTTAGCCCTTTTTGTCAGTTAGACTTAGCCAAAACTCATCTTAAGTTTAGAGAAGTTAGAATATCAGTCATTTCTAGCTCCACTGAGCTGACGATGAGCTGTGTCAGTTCACTCGAGCTAAATCTAATTCATTTCATGCGAAATGAGCTCATTTTTAGCTTGAACTTTAACCAAACTATCCCCGAATCAATTAAACTCAGTAGATCCTATCTCAATGAGTCTAATCTGAGTTCATCAGAAGTTTAAATGATCCAGTTCCAGTTTTAAGTCACTTTTTGTACTCTTGGACCTTCATTTTAGCTCATTTTAGCTTAATTCAATCCAAATTAAGCTACCCCCAGTCGGTTGAGCTAGTGTTCTAGCTTCAAATTTAGTTCACTTTAGTATAAATAACTTTCAATTTAGTTTATTCCAATTTCATCCAGTTTAAATTAGTTTAGACTAGTTTAGTACAATGTTTTATACCCCTGCAGGGCAAAAACAAAAACATAATAATTTCTTCAGAACGTCGTTTCTATCAATTTTGCAAACTGGGATAAGTCCCAATTCGAACTCGGATCATGTTCTTTATTTGATATTTTATCAATATCCGAGATCCAATCCATATTTCAAATCGGATACTAGATCCAATGTTAGATATAATATTAAATTTTCATCTTGGACCTGAATTTTTCATCTAATTCATTCTATAATCCATATCTAGAGTCCAATTTATCCTTTTGAATCTGAAATATCTCATTAGATATATGAAATCCAATTAATCATTCCAGATCCATTTCTATATGGATCCACCTTCTGATCCATTCAGAAGGACAGTTGAATCAATTTCTAAATTTGAACTCAGATTCATCTAACATCTGAGATCCAATTTCACTTCTTGGATTCTGGTCCAGATCCAAGAACCAATTCCATTTCCAGGCTTGATTTAATATCCAAATCCAAATGTCACCATAAGCCTGGATCTTTCATTTCAATTCATTTCATAAAACCCATATCTAGGGCTCGAACATCATTTTAAACCAATTTCTTTCATTTTTATCTTTCTTCGAGATCCAGATCCAATCTTTTTTAAAACCTCTGATCTAGATCCTTTTAAAAATTCAATTTCAAAATTAATCATCTTATTTCAAAATAAATCTAGTATTCTTCTTCTTTCAAAATTGATATTTCAAAGTTGGATCCACTTTTAAACTTTGAATTGGATTTTAAAAACTAAAATGGATCCAGATCTAGATTCAAAATCCAATTTCTATTTAATTTTCAAAACCAATTCTTGCATTTCAAAAATTCAAAACCAATGTTTTGAGAAAAACTTTCAAAAATCAATTTGGATCCAATTTTTAACTCCATTTAGATTTCAAATATCAAAATGGATCCAGATCCAAATTCAAAATCCAATTTTTATCCTAATTTTGAAAACAATCCTTGAATTTCAAATCGAAATTCTAAAATTTAATCTGGATTCAGTTTCAATTCAATTTGGGTTTCAAAAAAAATCCAAATGGATCTTAGATCCAATTGAGATCCATTATCTTTAATTTCCAAATCTCCTTTATTTTCCACCATTTTATTCTCTTTTTATTTTCAAATCTCTCATTTTTAGTTTTAAAATTAAAAAAAAGAAGAAGAAAAATATTTCTAAAGGAGGTGCCACTTGGCATTTTTAAAAATTTTGAAAATGATTTTTATTTTAAACCTTGTCTTTAGCTTAAACACTTTGTTTTTTACTTTCTCTTTTGTTTTTAAAAAATCACATGTGCACACCCTTGAAAAGAATGCCATATGTCCACTTTTTAGCAGATTACCCATTTGAAAAAATAAAAAAATACCCACATGAGAGGGGGGGGGGGGCATGTGGCCTCTCAAGATGACATGTGGCAAGGGCTTTCTAGACCTTTGTCACCTCTGCCCTATTCCAACTAATTGGCATTTTGGGCATGCCCAAAATGCCCCTAATTTCATCTATAAATAGACCCCAATGGGGGTCGATTTTCATAACTGGAAAATTTAGAGAACTTCCTTGAAAGTTGGACTCTCTCTCTCTCTCTCTCTCTCTCTCTCCTTAGGATTGACGCCATTCTTAGAGCTCTTCTTCCTCCTTCTTCAGTCAAGGTAAGTCTCCTCTCTTCTCTAAATTCAAAACTTTCTTTTCTTTTATTTCTTTTCCTTTTGGCAATTTTCGATTAACTTAATCTCTTTTTTTTTTTTTTTTCTTCTTTCAATAAGTAGCAAGGTAGATTTGCTTTATTTCTGTATTAGTTTGGATTTTATGCCTTTTAATCCATTGAATTAGCTACTTGATTCATGTAATTTCATTTTAGCCATGAGGATTATGAGATTTGATCTTCTATAGATCAAATCTCATATTCAATTGGTCAAATCAATTTTAATTTATGCTCTAATGCTTTTAATTTTATTTTTAGATATTTTAATTCTGTTTTACATCATTTTCATCATTCATGATCTGAAATGATGGATCTTATTCTTGATCATTGGATCAATTCATTAATGAGGTTCAAATCTATTTAATCATTTTTAGATGACATTTTCAATTATGGTCCGATTTTAGATTCATCAATTCACATATAATTAGATGTCATTTTAATCTATTTTTTTTACTGCATATTTCTACATGTGTTTTCAGGATCTCCACCAAAATTCATTGCATTATGAGGCCGTTTGGACCACTTAAAAAATCTAAATTTAGGACTTATTATTCTGCACCATTCAGATTATCCCAGAATCAGGCCCGACTTGCCGGAGTGATTTCTCTCTAACCAAAGATGATCTTTCTGATCCATAAAAAATGTTGTCTTTGGAATTGAATCTAGTTTGTTCATGCCAATTGTTAACAAATTTCTATGACATTTCATACCTGATTTTGATAAAAAACCACAACCCTGTCATCCTGTGTTATTTTAATGACTCAATTTTTAATCTATTTTGTCAGAGTCATATCTCTATAATGGAAGATTATTTCTTAGATTTGTAAAATGACTTTTTTTTTCATCTGCACGGCGAGTTCATCCCTGCAAATGTTCAGTAATTTTATGGTGGATTTTTATTTTTTTTTATATTTAAAACTGAGACCCTGCCTGTTTGCAACCCCAAACGTTGCTCAGATCCAAGATCGAATTGTTGCAGTCATACCTCCTCAATGAAATATCATTTTTCAAATCTATGAAAAGGAAATTCTTTTTTAGAATATTTAGTTTATGCATGTCAATTTTTATAAATTTTTATGGTCATTTTATATTCCATTTAGATAAAAATCCAGAACCCTATTATTTTTCTTTATCAGGCTTTACATATGTTTCAAGCCAACTTGCTTGGGTCAGATCTCCCTAATGGGAAATCATTTTTTATATTTGTAAAATAGATTTTTTTTATTTACATGTCTAGTTTACCTCTAGAAATGTTTAGTCATTTCTATGGATATTTCATATTTCATTTGGATCAAAAATCAAAGATATGTCATCTTGCTTCATTAAGCATTGCTTAGATTTTATCTCATCTTGTTTAGATTAGCTCTCTCTAATGAAAAATAATTTTCAAAATCTGTAAAAAAGGTTTTCTTTTATTTTGTGTCTAGTTTATCCCAAGCAATTTTTATAAACTATAATACTCATTTGCTATCTTAATTTTGCTAAAAACCAGAACTGATTATAAAACCTCAGGTTTTGTAATAGGTTCATTCTTTGAGCTGGAATAGTGACTTTACGAAATCACCATTTCCAAACTAAGATTGAATTTTTATTTATGTAAATTGGAGTTATTTTAAGATTGTGTTAAGCAACGTCTCTCACAAATTTGGGAGAAATTGAGTTATTTTAGCCTCTAAAACACCCAAATTATAGAAGCTTGTCTGCTAGAATCCAATTTCCTGCTCTTAAAATTAATGTTCTAATGTTTCAGTCATATCTCAAGCTTCAAAAGTGATTTTGAAGATCTGTAAAAATATGATTTTTCTTTGATGTGTTTTGAATCCATGGATGCGTTTTTAGCATGATTTGAGCTATTTTAAACCTTCATTCGTCTGAAATGCTCTAACAGGTTCTCTTATAAATTTTGATTTTATAAATTCCTGTTTTAATAGAATAAAAAATCTTAATTCAGGTTTTTCTCCAATTTTTTCTTAAATTTTTTAATTTTATAGTGTTCCTAAAGTTTTTAGGAGTCTCCATATCAATTTTCATAAATTTCTATGGTCATTTGACCCTTTATTCATTGTATTTTTAGAAACCGATTTTATAAAAAGTATTTTTTTTGTTAAACTCAAATTAAATTAGGTATTTTAACATTTTAAAATCTAATTTTCAAATATAATCCATATATTTCATAAATTAAAAATATTTTTTATCAACTTATAATGCCTTATCTTCATTTTAATAGGCTTTAGAGTTTATTTGCTTTTTATTTCAATAATTTTCAATGTTTGTTTTATAAAATCTTCAATTTCAAAGTTACATCCATTTTAAATTCAAATTTTAAACTGATTTTAGATATTTCAAACCTTAAATTTGAAAATTCAAAACTTCAAAACATATTTTTAAATGCTTTTGTAAAGTCATGCATTATTTGCATTTATTTTATTTAATTTTTCTTTATTTTTGGGGGCATAAAAGGCTAATTTTGGCTATTTTTCTTCAATTTTTCAATAATTGAAGGAAAATCCATAAAAGTCTATATTTATTTCTAACAAGTTTGCTAATTTTGCAATAATTTTCTATTTTATTATTTCATCAATTTTTGTATTAATTCAAGGGTTGTAATTGAACAATTAATGGGAATTTTATTTTATGCTTAGTTTATGAATGAATGAGCATATAGTTTAAATTCAATTTTCATAATTAATTTGTGTCATTCTTCTCATTTTTGTTTCAATTACACCATGGTGAAACACGAATGACACATGCACCGCTTTAACAAAAGATAATAAAACTATGTAAAATTCATATTTGTGGCTATAAACAGAATACGAATAATACTTAGAATTATTATTCTTTATTAAGTAAAAATTCAACCTACACTTTTAGGTCATTTTCAAAAATCATCATATTATAAAATTTATTCTTTTTTTCCTTTATTAAAATTTAAATGAATATTAATTCAAAGTATATTTGTGGCCATAGTCATGAATATATAAAAAATTAATCTTGTTTAAATTCTATAAAGGCACAAAACTCTATTTTAAAATAAAATCTTGAATGATCCTCAATAGAATTTCTTCAAAACTTTTATAAAATAATGCATTCATCGTTAAGGATAGAATTGCATCATTTTATTTTTCAAAAATCAGAATTTTCAAAATATTTTCTATTTCAAGATGAATATCAAAGTGATTTTTGAAATATTTTTCTTTTTCAAGTTTATTTCCAATAATTTTTAAAACATTTTCAATTTTGATTCAAAACATTTCCAAATAATTTTCAAGTTTATTTTCAATCATTTTTGAAATATTTTCCAAGTAATTTTTGAAATAATTTTAATTCCAACTTTGATTTTAATTTCACTTTCAACATAAATCCAATTTCAATTTTCAAGAAATTTTAAATTTAACTTCAATTTCAATTCAGATTCAATTTCAAAATAATTTCAATTTCAATTTTAACTTCAATCTCAATTTCAATTTCAATTTTAGTTTCAATTTCAATTTTAGTTTCAATTTCAATTTCAATTCAATTTCAATTTCAATTTCAATTCAATTTCAATTTTGAAATGATTTCAATTTCAACGTTAACTTCAACTTCAACTTTAATCTCAATTTCAAACTGAGATTTAATTGCATTCAATTTCAATTTCAATTTCAAAATCATCTCAAATCAATTTCAATGATTTTCAATTCTAAAAAACAAATTTCCCAAATCATTTCAAGTCAAATTCAAGATATTTTCCAAATAATTTTCCAAAGTACATTTTCATATCAAATTTGAAATCACTTAGGAATTCAATTCTGAAATATTTCGAAAGCATCTTCAAATCAAAACAATTTTCCAAAGCATGCACCATATTTTCAAAATTAATAATTTTCTAAAAATTCATAGCACAAGCATGATTCTATGTGCATTTAAGATTCAGAATAATTTCTTAGGCAAATTTAGGTAAAGCAAAGGCATAAATTCGATCATTGGTTCAATTACCCCTAGTAAAAGTGTCAGGAACGGTTGAATCTCATACCGATGAGCGAGCCCCATCTCTCAATTTTCTCGTATTTTAAAAAATGCAGGTGAGTTATTTTAAAAAAAAAACTTTTTGAAAAGGTAAAGTGGACCTTGCGAGAGTTTTCTTCCTATTTTTTTTTTTGCAATGATCACACTATTCTAATTAATTAATTACTAAAACATGTTACTACTAACTAACATTTATTCTAAGCAAACAACTAATTTAACTTAAAACAATAAAAGTAAACTACCTAATGTAACTTGAATTTAAAACTAAGTTAACTTACTTAAAATAATAAAAGTAAACTACCTAATGCAACTTGAATTTAAAGATTGAATTTAAAACTAAGCTAACTTACTTAAAATAATTTAAAACTAAATAAAGTTAACTAAGACTAATTAGGGCACAAGGGCGGTTATGGATTGAATTGAGATTTGATTGCTCACGCCCTTTAGTGGACCCCACTATGGCTTAATTACACTTAACAAAAAAATGAAACTTGCTTAAATAATTAATTAAAGAAAGCAAAGAATTAAATTCCTAAAAATAAGTTACTAAAATTAATTCAAAACACAAGCAAGGCAAGAATGGAATGCAATATTGAAAACGTCTAACCTAAGATTGCCTTTAATTACCTACCAAGAATAGAACTTACTCTAATTACAAACAAAGACATGAAATCTAGAAATTAACCTAAAAATTCAAAATAAGAAAGCAATTAAAACTTAAAGAAGGAAATAACTTAACTTACCTAAATTAATACACTACATGATTTTTGAATAAAACCTAATCACTAAACCCTAATTAAAACAAATAAAGTAAAATCTAGAAATTACTCTAATCAATTCAATTTAAGAATCTAACCTAAAAATTAAAAATGGAAATTAAACTAAGATTAAAGAAAACACAATTTAGTTACCAAAAATACATTACTAGTCAACTCTTACTAAAAAAATCATGCTAACCTAATATGCTAATTAATGGTTTAATTATTTAACAAAAATATGCCAACCTAATTCTAATTAACCTAACCTAATTAGATAAATACACATTAATGACATAATAAAAAAAACAAAAAAAACTATACTATTCGACTAATTCGAAAATACTGAATATAGGCTAACATACTAACTACTTGACTATATCTAATTTAAATATGTAACCAACTAAAATAAAATCTGATTAATCTAATGTTAGTATACTGTTAAAATACTGTTAAAACAGAACTAAAACTTTTTTAAAAATTAATACTAAAATTAACTATCAAACTAACCCTAACCAGCTAACCCTACTCAAAACACTAACCGATTATTAATAGTCAGATCTAGTTGCGGCTAGATCAATTTGTAACCATTATAATTCAGTCCTTTTTTAGATATCAATAAAGTGAATAATTTAAGTGAACCTTATTTCGTTCCCTGAGTTCACCTGGTCTTACCACTAGTGTAAGTTGATTTATTTTATCATTTGGTGTACAGTTTACACGAGAGTTTTATTGAAAAATATTGTTTTATTGAAAAATATTGTTTTAAAAAATTGTCTTTATAAAAAGATACACCAAATTTTTGGTGTCGTTGCCAGGGAACGACGTAAGGAAAATAGTTTACTCTCTTATTTGCTTATTTAATATCTGAGTAGTTAGTTTAACCTAGTTAGATAAATTCAGGATTAACATAGTAAGTGCATATAGGTTCACTTTTGTTTGTTTAGTGTAGTTTGATTATTCATTTCTTTTATTTTTTTTATTATTAGATTAGGTTCGTTGCATACCTGGTCTTGGTACCAGTGTATGCAGGGGCGAAAGACTTTGGGTAGACCATTACATCCCCTTGTTGACGATCCTGAAAGAATAATCCATTCTTCTCGAGATCCAAGAGATATGGGTGACATGGAGCCCACGGGACCTACAAGTCCTTTGAGGGAGTACTTCCTACCCATGGAGTATACCCAAGTGTCCTGTATAAAGAGACCCAATATAGGAGCACCACAGTACGAGATTAAGGCTAGTGTGATACAGATGCTTTCATTATTTTATGGCCTTAGTCACGAGGATCCCTATTGGCATTTAGATGAGTTACTTGAAATTTGTTCTATAGTGAAGATTCAGAATTTCAGAGACGATACATTGAAGTTGACCCTTTTTCCATTTTCATTGAAGGATAAGGGTAAGTATTGGCTAAAATACTTAGACACCATTGAAATAGGGTCATGGGATCAGTTACAGAAGGAGTTTCTGAAGAAATATGTTTCCATAGGTAAGACCAATCAGTTTAGGTGAGTCATCACTAATTTTTTGAACTAGATGGTGAGCAATTTCATGAGACCTGGGAAAAAATAAAAGATCTCCTTAGAAAATGTCCCTATCATTAGGTGTCGAAATGGCAATTGGTGCAGAGTTTTTATGATGGATTGTCTGATAGGAATTGTCAGATGATCGATTGTTCATGTGGGGCGACATTCATGTTAAAGAGTGAGGATGAGGTATAGAGATTGTTTGATACTCTGGCAAAAAATTTCTTACATCATGTCTCTACCTCTCGTGCGGAGAGAGCTACGTCTAGCGAGAAAGCAGGGTGGTGTTTTGGTGATTTGTCCGATTGCTGAGCTGCAAAGCAAAGTGGACATGCTTTCTTAGAAGTTGGATCAACTTCTTATGGGCTCATCCCAACCACATCAAGTGTGTGCTCTGTGTGACAGTCTGACACATTCTGTCACTGAGTGCCCTTCGGCAACTCAATACTCTAAATTTGTTCACGAACAAGTTCGGGCTGCTCAGGGGTTCGCCAAACCCATGAATGATCCATATTCTTCTATATATAATCTGGGTTGTCAACAAGCCTCAGTTCCAGCTCCTCAGTCTCAACAAGTTAGGCCCAACACATTCACTTAGTCATATCAGAGGCCGAATTACCCCCAACCTTCTCCTACCTTCCTCACAGTTAACCTTCAAGAGATCACCTCACAGTTGTCTTTTGAGGAAAAATTCTTCCAAGCATTGCAGGAGGTGAAAACTTCAAGTCAAAATGCTTTGGAGAAATGTAACCAAGTCCTAAACTCCTATACCCATTCCATAGTCAAGCTTGACACGCAGATGAGACAGTTAGCAGATGCATTAACGAGGAGAATCGAGGGTAGTCTGTCAAGTCAGCCTGTTATGAACTTATGGCTTCCGGTCTGAATATGCCAAATCTTCGCGGAGGAACATGGTAGGATTTGAGCAGAAAGTGTGTATCATATATACATAGTAAGAATAGAATGTTATTTTTCATTATTTTCATTATTTGTTTTGCCTTATTTTTACTTTGATCATTTTGTCATGTATATATCCTTCAATATTTGATGCTTCTATATATGAGTTGCAGGTTACCAGACACAGGGCACTGCTACAAGAGCATGCCATTTGTTAGACCAGTAGAAAATTATGCATTTGTATATGCATAATGGTAGTGCAAAGTCAAGGCAACTATTAGCTCAAGAGGCCCTGCACATAAACAAGTTGTATCTTTCTTTTCTCCCATTATTTACTTATTTTATGGTCTTTAGTGTGCATCTGCATTTGCATGTTTGTATTTTTGTATGCCATCAGGGACCGTGTCATTCAAGCATGGGGGGAGGGTATGAAATGCACACTCAATTTTTTTTTCTATGCTAATAGTTGTTCTTGATAAAAACTCATAAAATTAGGCTTTTAAGAAACAAGTTTTAAGCATATAATTTGACATTTTAGATTTTTTTTTTAAGACCCATGTGAAAAATATTTTTCTGAAACTAATCTAGAAAGAGTGGTTATTTATGTGAATTTTAAAGAAAAGGTCATATTTGAATACGAGACTTTGTTTTGAATCATAAGTATGAATATGAACAGTCTTTTTTTGAACAACTAAGAAAATAGAAAATATAAAATAATAAGAGCTCAATAGAAAAAAAAGAGCATACGTTTAGTTGTTGATGTCTTTGTACTCTCTAGTATCTGGGCTCAAACATAAGTTGAAGTATTTAAGTCACATGACGAAAAGGATAACGAAGAAAATTACTTCTTTGTCTAGTTGATATTTGTGGCCTATTTGGTTCGAGCAAGTAGAGCCTGAAGGGTGTTTATACCTGGTGCCTTAAAGTCATCTGGTTTGGGAGTCACCGGCTTGAAAGCCCATTACATGGACTTTATAGAAAGCCTGATAGATATAGACATTGCACACAATTAGAAGAGAACTATACGTAAACTATAAAAATGTAAGGTCTAGTGACTTGAGCAATTAAGTCTGAGGAATACTTGGTATCTGGTGCCCAAAGGTCGTCTGTCCTGGGAGTCACTGACCCAAAGCTCGCTACACAGGTCACGAGAACTAAAAATTTAAAATAGTGCTCAAATCGAAAAAAAAGAGAAAAATGTGAAAATTGGAAATCAAAAGAAAAAGATTAAGAGCTTAATGAAAAATTTATTGCTTAGTAATTATGAAAAACTGTGTATAAAACATAAAAATGATGATAAATGAGCAATAACATGACAATACATGATTTTTTGAGAAAAAAGTATAGATGATTGCAAAATTCTAGAAAAGTGAGGACAAAGTTTTCACTATGGAGGTATGTAAATTCTAATTATGTTGTGATAATGTAATTGCATGAAATAATTGCTTAAACTAATTTCTTGATCACCTAATGCTTTTTGAAAAAGAGTTCTCATTTATGAATGACAAAGATGTTTGTGGGTAACGTCACTGCAAACCCTCACGAGATCGTACTCGTCCACTAAGGTAACCCAAAGGTTTAAAGGGCTTGTTGCATGTGCCAAATGCAACCATGATTCCTAAGAAAGTGAGTTAGGAGTTGTATATTACTTCTTTCATTGCATGCATTATTTATTTCTAGTTTATAACATATTAGTTTTTTATTATTAGTTTGCTCAGGGACTAGCAAACATTCAAGCATAGGGGTATTTAATGATGCATAAAATGCATATCATTTTCATACATTATTCATGAATTTTTATGTATTTTGAAGGATAAGAACCCATGTATATGTGTATTTAGGTGGCAAGAAGTCATCGTTCGAATTTCACTCGAATCTGAGCTAAAATGAAGGAATTAAAGCATATTCAGTGTAATTAGAGTGAATTGCTAGGTAAATCGAATCCAGATCCGATCCAAGGGTTAAATATTAGATCATGGACTAGATCCAAACCCAAAATATCCATAAACCCACATGATTCAAGGTGAACTCCATAAACTTTTTTAAGAAACCCCCTCTTTATCAAGCATTTAGGTAGTTAGTCGTAAATTATAAAGTGTTGACTTTTAGTTAGAATTAAATTTTGTTTAAGGTAGGTTTTAGAATTAAAAACTTGTTTGAGTTATTTAAATAGCTTAGAAACCCTATGCTACACATTTTTTGGAAGCATTGAAAAGCCCCCCCCCCCCCTATTCCACTTCTCTTTCCCCTTTTCACTCACTCACCCTTCCACCATTTGGATTTTTCTTATCTTCTTAATTTCCTTCTCCCTCTTCCTTTTCTTTCCTCCACTTTGTTTGTTCTTTCTTGTGTGTGTGCCGCCATTTATTTTGTAGGTGCTGCAGATTTTTTGGAGAGCTTCCAACTTGGATCCGGCGTGCTGTCTACCACCACTAAGAAATCGATCATGTTCTCTTTTCAACCAACCCTCGTTCTATGCTTCCAACATCAATCTTTTCCTCCGTAATTCGGCTCCCGAAAGATTGTAGATCTTGAAGATAGGTTGCAGACCTCCAAGATGTGAAGGGCGTGTTTCCAACCCCCAATAACCAATCATGTTCTCCCCCAACTCATCGGACAAGCCGAGAGGTAAGCCTTCACACCCCTTTTCATTTAGTTAGAAGTGTGTGGGGTCGTGCCTTAGGTCTGGTTGTGGGTTTGTCATTAGAGCATTTTTTGTTTGTCCAAAATATATGTTTTACAGTGTTAAATTCTCTTTTGATCGAGTTCTTGCCTGAGCAAGAACTGATCTTGATCTCTCTAATCCGCTGATTGAATCAAATCCAATCGATTCAATTCCAAAGATACAATTGGCTGATTAGTGTGTATAGTGTACATGTTTTATTGTTATTTTTGTTTTACTTTTAGTTAAATGAATTTTAATTATATTTATTAATTTTTTTTAGGTCTGGTCGTGATCTAGCTGCAGCTAGATCCGACTATTAATAATTGGTTTTGAGTGGGGTTAGCCGGTTAGGGCTAGCTTGATATTTAATTTTATTATTAATTTTTAACAAAGTTTTAATTATGTTTTAACAGTATACTAACATTAGATTAATCAAATTTTATTTTAGTTGGTTACATATTTAAATTAGATATAGTCAAGTAGTTATCATGTTAGCCTACATTCGGTATTTTCGAATTAGTCGAATAGTATAGTTTCTTTTTTCAGTCAACTTAAGGTCGTTATTTCATGTATGTCTTCAATAAGCTTTGACCTGAGGTTTTTCCACTGTTTTCATCAGCATGTCTATTGTCTCTTTGCCAAAATTCATAATTTTTCATGTTGATTAGGTTAGGTATTTAATTTAATTTTGAAAACTGGTTCTACAGAAATTACTATTTTGCTTCATTGCTATCAAAAGGGCATTTCTGTAAATTCAAAAATCATCTTATGTGGATTTCAAAAGAATTTTTAAACTCTGTAATCTGGGTCTGGTCTCTGAGTGTTCTAGAATGTCTCTGTAAAAATTCATGGCCATCTGACCCCCGTTTACCCTTTCAAAAATCTGATTTTCGAGAATTTGTCTTGAATTATCCTGAATTGTCCCGCTTGACTAGTAGTTAGGGTAGTTTAGTAATTTTATTTAGAATTAGGTTTTAATTTTAATTATGTTATTTTTATTATTATTTTCAGTTAGAATAGGTTTTGTTATTTTATCAGAAGTTGGTAAATTAGTTTAGAATAATTTAGTTAATTACTTAATTGCTTGATTTATTAGCTTTTGTAGTGTAGTTGTACTTTTATTAGTATTAGCATTAGTTTAATTGCATTCTATTGATTGCATTTTTACTGTTTTATTAGTTAGATATTTAGTTGTTTATTGTTTCCTTAATCATATTTAGTGTTAAGTAGATTAGGTACTAACATTGTTATTTAAGTTGTATAAAGTAAGTTATTTTGCAGGCTCGAATGTATATGGAGGAGAGTGGGTAGTGAAGATTGATTCTTTAGATTCTTCAGCTGACATCCAAGTCCTAAAGTTTAGATTAGAATTTTGTTATTTTTATTTTATTCATTGAAATTGTATATGTAACCATTGTAATTCTATCCCTTTTGAGATATCAATAAAGTGAATTATTCAAGTGAATTGTGTATTGCCTTATTTTGTTCTCTAAGTTTGACCTGATGCTACCACTAGTGTAAGTTGGTTTATTTTATCATTTGGTGTATGATTTATATGAAAGTTTTATTTAAAAATATTATTTTAAAAATTTGTCTTTACAAAAAAATACACCATCGGGATTGAAAGAATACAAAATATAGACTTGTAAATCATATCAAAACTCACTTGATTGCATGTGGTTCTACCATAGAATATATTCAGTCCCATGTGAGTGTAGCCTAAACCCATGTAGATGCAGTGCATGCACATGTACGTCATGATGAGAGCGAGGATGCGATAGAAGATCATGATCGGGTCGATGAATTGTTAGGTGACGTTATCCGCATGATGATGATGAACACATACCCCTTCCAGACTTAATGGGTGATGATTGGAGCGATCTATATCTAGGTTGTACAAAGTTAACAAAACTAAGCTCCGTTCTCAAGTTGTTACATATCAAAACATTAAACAATTGGAGTAACAAATTGTTTCACATGCTGATTGATTTGTTGAAGGAGGTGTTGCCCAAGTGAAAAAGATTATCAAACTCTCACCGCAAGACAAATAAATTTGTGAATCGCACTGACTTTGATTATGTGAAGATAGATGCATGCATGAATGACTACGTGCTTTTTGGGAAGGAGTATGATAAGAATGAAACATGCCCAAAGTGCAATGCTTTAAAATGAAAACCACATAAAGGCAAAGGAATGAAAGTTTCTCAAAAGGTGTTATAATATCTTCTCATAAATTCAAGGTTGTAGTGCTTGTTCATGACAACAAAAACAATATCAGATATGAGGTGGCACAAGATAAGTCATCCACAAAATTCTGCAGTGTGGAACGAGTTTGACAGAGAACATATACCATTCACGGTGGAACCTCACAATGTTCGTCTTGACATGAAAGTTAGTTTGCAAGTTGGTTTTTACAAAATCAAGAGGATGCATTTTCATAATTATGAAGTCTCGTAAAAAGAATTGAGCACAAATCACATTCCTATCAAGCTTGTGATGTGAAGAGTTTAGGTTTCATACACAGTCTCAAGGTCAAGACAATAGTTTTCAAAACAATTGGGTGATAGTCTCGTGTGAATGTGATGTAGGAGAACCTGATATAGCCTATTATAGTGTTCAAAAAGATATTATCGAAATAAAATATAAAGGATGAAATTGGGTGTATATATTTAGATATGATTGGTTTGATAATATGCGCATGTGTAAGGACAAATACTTTACATAGATCAATATGTCTCACACAACATACGCGAATGATCTTTTTATTTTAGCCTTTTGAGCTAAGAAAGTATTTTATATTAGAGATCCCTCAATTAGAGAAATGATTATAGCGCAACAGATAACACCAAAAAATATGTATAAGATTCTACCATTTTCAGTTGAATGAAACAAAAAACATGACAATGATGTGTATTAGAAGGACTATTGTGAAGGGGTTCATTCATTACTTCCCCATACTATTGACGAAGATCTCATGTCGTTACACCAAGATGATTAAAAGGATGATTGAAAAATATTATTTATGCATACGATTCAATACAATAATATTTATGTTATGAGAAAGTTATATTTAGCACTTAGTTGTGATATGCTCTAATGTTGTAGGGTATTTTAGAAACTGTAGCATGTCTCCATCACACGCGAAGAAGGAAGACCTTATGTTTCAAGAAAGTCCTAATCGATTGGTGGACTCATGGCTAGACTCAAAATTTGATATAAGTGTAGTTGAGCATTTGCCTTTTGAAGTAGTCACGAAGTATCTACAGTCATAATGTAACTGTATGTGTTATTCTCTTTTATATATTTCATAATTGTGTACAATATGACCAGTACAATATCAAATTTAATATTGTTCTTGTATGATAGTGAATATTCTTATATGATTCAATTGTATATATTGTGTTTGATCTAATATTGTTTGCATGAAATTAATAGATGTCATCATCTGCACGGCGAGGACGTGTGTGTTCCTCCTCCTTCAAGATCACTTCACTACCCGACGGGATTAAACATAGATCACACTTAGGTGATACTTTATTAGAGGAAGAGGAGCCCCCCAACACCACAGTCCACTGAAACTCCAAAGTCATCCACAATGGCCTTAGGTAAATATTAATCAAGTATTTTTTTAGTACAACTAAAATGTTATTGATGTCATTGTTATTAATGTTTGTAAGTAAATACAAATTAGCAATTGCAGATTCTTCCCAGCGCAAACGTGGGAAGAACAAATGTGTAGCCCACCTGAAGCAATTCAAGCAAGGAAAGGCTTCAGTAACCATCAAGCTTAGGTCATGTGGAGTCATGGGCGAGGGCACCTCACAATTCTCTAGGAGGCTTACGTGCATTGTCAAGGAGAAGGTCAGACTCACTCACCAGTCATGGATAACGGTCCCAAAAGACAAAAAGACGTTGCATGGGGCAATTTTTGTAAGTATATTGCCTAACTATATTTTGATAAACAAATTAATTTCTAAAAAAAGTGTTACTATTTTTTTGATAATTTGGTGTAGGCATAGTTTACTTTAGATGAGAATATAGTTGATCATCGTGCTGTCATGGATAAGCATCTTCAACTATCATACAAAAGGGTACGAGAAATATCCTACAAGCATTACATGACATTACAAACTATGAAGCATGAAAAGATCTTGGCAAATTTTTCACTGGAAGCTATTGGATGCTATATATATATATATATATATATATATATATATATATATATATATATATATATTATAAGTAAATAAATATTTAATTTTTTAGATTTTCGTCTACTAATTGATCTTCGTCTGGTTAATAGGAGACGTCCAAGAAAATTCAACGAACAAAGCCCAACATATCACTAGATCATCTTCGTACCTCCAGAAGTTTCATGCGAATGTAAGTTTCTTATTCTCTAAGTTTATTTTTTTCTTATTCCCTAAGTTTAATTTTTTATATATAGTAGTACAATACTAAATATGTTTAATGTAATAGATTCTAAATTTGTTATTTGCAGACTCTTGAAATAGAAGGGAAAGAACTGACGATGAGTGAGTTATACTTATAGAATCTGAAGACATTCGTCTGCAACAAAGCATCAGAAAATTATGTAAGTAACTCACACTTTGTAGTGTCACATTCATTCATTCTATTTTGTACATTATCATTAGTTGTTGATAAATTATTATATATTATCAACGTGCAGAACAAACAACAATCTGTGAAGATTGAATATGACGAAACATGTTCTTCACAATGACGCATGTCAATATCACAGTGAGAAGTCTTTGAGAAGGTACTCAGGGAGTGGTCTAAACATGTGAGAGGGATATGTACATTTGTCATTTCATCCAAAGGCAAAACCCGAGTTTCAGAGCTATCTTCTTAGTTAGAAGCGATACAATCTAAGCTCAAATGACTCAAACAACAACTGGAGCTAGAGAGAGAAGAACAAAAGATGAACCAATTGCGACTCGAACAACAACTCGAGCGAGACTTAGAAGAAAATACAAAGTTTTGATAGGACATGTTGAACATAGTGGTCTCGCTTAGCCCGAATCCCTCATCTTAGATCTCTCCATGGTTTTGGTATGCTCCATTTTCTCATCATCCTTCTCTCTCTCTCTCTCTCTCATATATATATATATATATATATATATATATGTATATATATGTATGGTAATGGGTTTATGCTAAATCAAATATGCTTTCATATTTATATTTACCATCATGTCAAGTTGCTTGTTTTCTTGAAAAATACATGAACCCATCATATTTACAATCATGTTAAGATGCTTGCTCTGACTCTCTCTGACAGTGGCGATGATGACCCTCTCTCTCTCTCTCTCTCTATATATATATATATATATATATATAGATAGATAGATAGATAGATAGATAGATAGATAGATAGATATATAGGGAAGGGGGACCTTTCAAGCAAAGGAAGGTCCAAAATTTACAACTATAAATATATATAGAGTAATGGGTAAGTACTAAATGAAATATGTTAAACCAAATGTGCTTTCATATTTATACTTACCATCTTGTTAAGCTACTTGTCTTCTCAAAAATAATTAAGTGTGAAATAATGTTACTTAATTTGATAATATAACTGATTTTTTTAAATACTCTTATTTACTTATTTATTTTTTGTGGCATTCTTGTGCAACTAATAAATGAACTATATTTTTCTCAGGGCATGTTCAACTTCAACTATAAGGTAGGCCTCTATCAAGTGCTTTGTTGGTATATCTTAAATTTTTATTAATGTATAGTAAGTGGATAATATTTTGGTGTATTTTTATTTTTCTTTGGCACCACAAAATTTCATCTTTGAGATAGTAAAACATTGAAGCCTCACATTTATTTGAGTGTTTGTGCTTTTGAGCATTATGTTCTTAATAGTTGTCATAGATATTAACATGTTTTATTCTTTTTTGGCAGAGAAGTAGAGAGAAGTCAGATTAATTTGTTGGCACATAAAATTGATTGGTTGATTAATTCACTATTGAGTGATTCCATTGGGCCAATGATGAAAGAGATTTCAGCCAATCATGTCAATGATTGGATTACTTGAACTTCTGCTGCTTCTGTTAATGAATATTAAAAGCTATCATATACTTTTATTTTACTGTGTAATTGTTATTTTTTGAATTGTGATTGTTTGAGTGATTTCATTTTCATTGTTATTAAATTTTGTTGAATGTAATGTTTGAAGTTGAATGTATGTTTCATATGCAAATTTTGTAAAAAAAATATTTTCAAACTAATATAAAAAATTATTTTTGTAAGTTTAATGCATATAACGATGACATTTATCTATTGCTGTTATAGGTCTTAAACTCATTAAAGCCTATAACAACGACTTCAAAGTTGCTATTATAAGCTATAATGATGACCTCATAGTCGTCATTATAGCTTATAACAGCGACTTCATGCTCGCCATTATAGGCTATAACGGAATTTAATTCTCATTGTTATCTCTTATAATGGCGACTATGAAGCTATCGTTATAGGGTAAGTTGTTGCTATTGAGATGTATCCTTTAACGGCAACCTATAATTGTTGTTGTTATTACTCAACAACGGCCAAAACTAGATGGCTACTTTTTATCGTTGTTATAGGTCTATAACGATGACAAAGAGAGCAATAGCGATCGCTGATGACAAAAGTCACCACTATTGACCCTCATCCTTGTAGTGTACTATTTTTTTTCTTTAGGTTTTGTTTTTTCCTTTACACTTGTTTTAAAGTTGTTAAAGAGGAAATGCTACTTTTCCCTTCATAGAGGCCACTGCCCGTAGGGAGGGAACGAGAAAGGGAAGATGCTTAGAAATTTGGATGAAAGGAAGCCACTTTTCTCTCTCTCTCTCTCTCTCTCTCTCTCTCTCTCTGTGTGTGTGTGTGTGTGTGTGCACTAGACCTATAGACAGGTGTCCATCTTTAGATGGATCGACAAGAATGGTTGCGCAATAGTGTTTTATGAACTTCAAGTGATGTGTATTGCTGCAGAAGAATCAAAATTGAACGTTCTGGTCCTATGTCAAGTTGAAGGCCAATGATCAAATGTCATTAGTGCATGGGGCTGCGGTTGCTTTGTCACAGTTGGGACACATAAGGGTGGCGGGTCGTGTCCTCAATCCAAGAGTTTTATCTTGCAGGAGGCAGACCCACTAAGTGACCCAATTCTCGGTGAGGGTTTTCCTTCATCATGAAAGAAAAAAATTTGAAAGTTTGATTTATGTGCAATAGTATACATTAATGAGGGGAAATGGCAACCTTCAAAATACAAAAACCTACTAAATAAAACATAGTGGATTTTTGGTGTGTTTTTTTTTTGAAATTCTGACCCCATAGATGTGTTGCACTCATTGATTTAAGAGAAATTGACACTTGGATCATGCATTTTGAACGAAAAAAATGGTATTTGGAGCCTCAATAATTTATATAAATTGTAGGTTGTTGATTTTTGAAACCTTATAAAAATCTATATACGCATCAAATTGAAATGTTCCAAGAAGTGATTCTTATAAAAACAAGCATATAGATCACATTAGAAAAAACTCCATAAATTCATGAAAATTTAATAGCATGTTTCATTTAGTAGGTTTTCAAATTTGTAGGTTTTCATTTCTCCATTAATGAGATGATTTTAAGTAATAATAAACATATATAAATCAAGATCCTCTCCGTCTTACTGCCAGCTGAACAATATATGGGTACTTTTTTTATTAAAAATTCTGAAACAAACTTTGGAGAGAGGATAAAATTTTAAGTTAGGCTGCAGGTGACCCATCAGACTTGTTTTTCCAGACTCACTATTAAGCCTCTGTTTTGAACACTTTCTTTTTTTCTTTTTCTTTCTGGGGGGGAAGGGAAGAAAACCACTCACTCTCAAGCTCATTGAGAGGTTAGATCAGGTGATACGTAGAAACACAAAATTTTTTTATTTTTTTTTGTGTGTTTTGAAATCATCACCATTGCACCAACCAAAAAGCTAATGTTATCATAACACAAAGATGAAGGTCATGGATGTTGATGATTTCAAAAACATAAAGTAAAATTTTTTTGTTTTGACATATCACCTTATCTGACCTCGCTCATTGGCGTCAAAAACCCATCGCCCCTTTCCTACCAACGAGTACTACTCAGATGGTTTAGAACTCATGACATCCTTTAGCTTTGCCCCTACCAGATGACCAGACTGTTTTACAACAATTTAAGCCCCAGCTATTCAACAGGACCTAGACTTACATCAACCCCAGGAGTCAGAGATGTCAATGGGATTGATTGGATATCCGACCAAATCCTGATCCGATTAGTTGGGTTGGGTAAAGCTAGTAGGTATTATTTGATTAATGACTGGATTTGGGTTTCCTTTGCAGCCTTGCATCTGAACCAAATCTTTAATCTAACATATAATCTGATCTGATTCGTCATATTCTATTAGCTAATTAGATCCAGATTCAGTTTAAACTTTTTCCCATTCAATTCCGGATTTGATTAGGTCGGGTCTTGCTAATGCTTAGATTCGAACCAAGTCCGACTCTGGATATTTTTATTTTATGATGATTAAAAAAACCCTCACCGAGAATCAGGTCACTTAAGGGGCCCGTTAACCTGTGAGGTAAAACTCCAAGTTGATAAAACAACCACCCAGTCTTACGTGCCCCAACCATGATAAAGCAATGGCAGCCCCCAATGCATCAGCGAGATTGGATCCTGGGCCTTCAGCATGACACAAAACCTCGATGACCACATGAATAACCACTGCGGTGGTCCTGGTCCAGATATTCTTAATTCAAGTCTTGCTCCAAAACGAAGATCCAGTCAAAGCCCGAGTCCTTTTATGCAGACAAAAGGGCAAAAGATGAACCTAACCTTATGAGGGGTTTGACATACTGCACTCCTCATTAGATGATAACTCGTAGGTCTAGTTAGAGCCACCACCTTGGTCAGGTCCAAGTGCACGCCAAATAAGGTTTTCCAAGGCCTGCATAACCAACTAGCTAGTGGGTTATAATTTTACTTTCAGAAAAAAATTAGCTACGTGGGTGCAGTCAAGTCTTATGTCAATTGGACCAGGTCAGCTTTCAGTCCTGGACCTGGACCTGGACCCACGGCTCTCTCTTTTCTTTGCTAGTAGTTCTGTTCAAGTATAGTTAAAAGAAAGAAGGAATACGTACTAGTAAAGCATACAAATGGGACATCCCCTAAGAGTATATTTCATATTTGCTTGGGTGACAAGTATCCACTTTACACCCTGGCCAACCTTAAACCCTCAGACTTGAACAAGTAAAGAACATATGGTTGGTCCATATCCCTATAAATCCATCGACTATACTTTGCCATCTCAGCCATCCATTCACATCCAAACTCTCTCTCTCTCTCTCTCTCTCTCTCTCTCTCTCTCTCTCTCTCTCTCTCTCTCTCTAGTGCAACTAACATGGCAGCTGAACAACAAAAGGGAGTTGCAGGCATACTTATGTTCCTAAACTTCTGCATGTATGTGATCGTATGTTCAATTGGAGGATGGGCCGTTAATGATGCCATAGAACATGGTTTCATTATAGGTAAGCAATTGTATGGCGTGCTCTACACTATTTTAGTTTTGTGATCTCTACTGCATAGTGACAAATGTTAAAAACGGCAAAATCTCGTTTTTTAAAAACTTGTGAGAATTTGACAAATTTTCGTAAATCTCGCATTCCGCAAAATCTTGGCAATAAAAAATAAATTAAAAAATATTTTTATAAGAAAATATTAATGAAATTTATTTAAAAATAAAAATACACGTTTTTTTCATGATAATTAGCCATTTAAAACATAAATATCGCGTTTAAATCATGGTATTTATGTTTTTTCATAAATCTCATGATATTTTGAAAATCTCAGGAGAAATTGCTGTTTTAAACTTTCAGGCAATTTCTCGCGATATTTGTCACTATGGAGTCTACTGTCTCATGGTTTTCCTTTGGGAGTGCATTTGAGTGTTGTTGAAGGATGCTCCGTGCACTGCAATCCGTGCTTTCCTCATGGATGGGAACCGTTAATGCGGTAAAAGGGGGGTTTTACTTTGATTTTGCCCCCCCCCCCCCGCTTTCCTTGCGGAAAGCAGGTGCCCTGTTTGCATGTGATTGTGAGCCCCACGAAAAGGTGTGGGGTTTTGTGCCATTCCGCATAAACCCCCTTTTACCATGACATGCAAACGGGCGCTTAGGACCTGTTTGTTTCATTCTCATGAAAAGTAACCACATGTCATGGGGTTGGCAAACTCAGAGTGTGCAATCACATTGCCCCCACTTTGAGTGTATAGCGACCGCGCTCCATCTCTGATGAGCCCCACAGCCTACAGGCTGTATCTCAGAGATGGAGGGCGGTCAGGTGCGGCTGCACACTCAAAAGTGTGCATTGTGATTGCACCTAATATGCCGTCAAAAGCTCATGCCAAGAGGTTTCTTTTAGGCCTGGCAGGTTGTTTTGCCTCCATTGAAAGGAATCATATTCCATGGAACTGGCACGAGCCTTCAAAAACTCATGTCAAGTGGTTTTTCCCATCAAACACCTTTCCAATGAGGGGAAGCATGGATCAGTTTTCACATAAAAAAAGAGATACGTGGGAAAAGTTGCAGCACACAGACGCCCAAACCACTGGATGACACGTAGTGGCTGCCCCCCCACCGTTAAGAGAGGGCCCCACGCCTCTCCACGCTTTCGGCTCAACACGTTATATGTGTTTAGCCCAATCACACAACCACGACTCCACAGCCACAAGGTGCCAGCATGGACTTTTTCCACCTCTCATTTGTGTTTGTTTCACCATGATGGAAAGGGAGTGCCAGCATGGCAATTTCCCATGAAAAGAGACTGAAACAAACAGGTTGTTATGTTAACGGGATAATTGTCAATCCCTTGTATCACCAAAGTTCTAATTATCTTTTTAATTGAAGTTTATTCTTTCAAAAAAAAAATATTGGCAAGATATCTGGACTCGTAAGTGTCTTTATATCTTGGTTGCAAATTTTTTACAAGTAGTCTTACCATGTAACTGTGGCATGTGCAGGTCCAGGCTTGGTTCTTCCAGCTCATTTCTCGCCAGTGTTTTTTCCTAAGGGAAACGCGGCGACCGGTTTCTTCGTGATATTTGCATTGATTGCTGGAGTCGTCGGAGCAGCTTCGGTGCTTGCCGGAATCAATCATTTTCGATCCTGGAATTATGAGACCTTGCCCTCTGCTGCATCACCTGCTCTTGTTTCATGGACCCTCACACTTCTGGCGATGGGGTAACCAATATCACTAATTTCCCCTGTTTTTTTACCAAATCGTTTTTTATTTGCATATGGGAGTGATTTCACCATGTAAAAATTGAAAAAAACCCACTAAATTAGCAACTCAAAGTTAATTGAATCGATTCTTAATCTCGATTTGTCAGGTTTGCCTGCAAGGAGATTGAACTACATGGGAGGAATACATGTTTGGTAATCTCTCTCTCTCTCTCTCTCTCTCTCTCTCTCTCTCTCTCTCTCTCTATATATATATATATATATATATATATACTAGAACATGAGAACTAATGTATGAATTGCGATTTTCATGGATTTTTTGTTCTTTTTGTCTTGAATCTAACCTGTGATCTACATGCTTGGTTTTATAAAAACACACTCTTGAAGGCTTTAAAATCAATGACTCACAATCTTTTCCTATCAAGTTCACCATGCCAAGCACATCCACATGGTTGGATTGGAATTGCCTATATTTCTAGTTCTCATATTTAGTTTTCATATTTCAGTTCTCATATTCTAGTGACTATATATATATATATATATATATATATATATATAGTTTCAAGGGTGGATCAGGTGCAATCACATTGTACACTGTTTCGCTACTAGGGGTGTACGATGAGCCGAGCTCAGCTCGGGCTCGGCTTGTTTAAGCTCAACTCAAGCTTGCTTATGAAGATAAATGAGTCGGGCTAGACAAACAAGCCAAGCTTGATCAGTGCACTAACCTCGAAAAGCTCGGTTAGATTGGATCTGATATTGTGCAAGTGATACTAAAATCTATTTTTGCTTTAGTGAGCAGGGCGATTGCTTTTGGTCAAAAGGTAATTAATGTTATTTTTTACTTTTGTGTACTTAATGTACTTTTTGCTTTGTCCTACCTTACGAGGACTTTCTGTTTTGTAGAGGATTTTATAAAAACATGACTAAAATTGTCTACCTAAGATACCTTTGTATCTGAAAAGGATGGCCTACTCTAGTGGTGAGGCCTTAAACAGTTGTGTAGATGTGGCTTGTTCAAATCTTTCCTTTAAAACTTCAAAGCACTTTTTTTTAAATAGGGTCAAGCACGGCTCGGCTCAAGCTCGGAATCTAGTTGAGCTTGGTCAGTGTTGTTCGAGCTCGAGCCGAGTTCGATATCCAACATATTTTTGGTCGAGCCAAGCTTAAACAGCCCAAGCTCGGCTAGTGTGCACCCCTAGCTGCTACTCTTGACTAGCTTCCATCTTTGGTATACAGGCTACAAGCTATGAATTGTGTGGTCCAATGGATGATGTAGGGAAAAAATCAGGTGCAGTGGCACACTAAAGTGTACATGTGATAGCGCCTTATTTGTCGTTCAATTTATAGGATTTTGTTTGACATCCAACTGAATCTGACTACGATTAGTCAAGATCACTACGCCAAGTTGAATCTAATTAATAATTAGATTTGATTTTGAGTTTTGCCAAATCTGACAAACATATGAATTTGATGTATATCCAAATCCAGTTAGATGTACAAAATCATATTTAATATGAGAGTTTTTCTGTATTAAATCTGATACAGAAGCAGAGTAGCTTGCAGCTTAGTCCAAGAGATCTATTTGGATCTAGTTCTAGTTTAGGTTCTATTTAATTTTGGTCTTTTGAATGTAATGGATCCATCTCAAATCTGAAACTTAGGGTTTCTCGTGTTTTTCCTATAAATACTCATTATTGAGATTTTTCAAACTGGTTGATTGGATTGAAATTTGATATTTTATTTAGTTTATGCTTTAATTAATTGTCTTATTTTTTCACTAATCTTGCTTTGATAGTGTAGATTTGTAGTAGTGTAACTTAGTTCATCTGTGAATCGAGCAAACGATTCACGTCAAAGTGGTATCAGAGGGCCTTGATTCCATTTGAGGAATGGTCATGTCAGTTTTTTCAGTCACGTGGCCTTTATTATGGAGGACCGAATAACGTCATGCGTCAATTAGATTATTTATAGTATCAACAAATTTCCATGGTTTTGGGTACAGTTTTGAGTTCTAAACCGAGTGAACCTTAACTCAGCCCCAAAACCACAAAGTTGGATTCAAAAACATTTTTTAGTCCTAATATATTGAGTCAAACCCAAACTAGACCTAATCAGACCCGAACAGAGCTCTAGTTTGAACCGGGTCAATACAAGACCCAATAAAATTTTGATCTGGATCGGATGTTAGCTAGACCATATACCCTCAAACCGGATCAAGAATCTAACCTATCTCATTTTGGGTTGGACGATTTAATATCCTCCTGATCCAATCACGATCCAACCAGTTCCTTACCAAGCCTGTCATCCTGGCCACTTGATTTTTTAATCTAACCTAGCCCAAAACCAAATGCTATCCTACCCATTCGACCCAGGACCCATCCAAGCCTACTTTGATCCATATAAAGTATACTTAGGTCCAATTGATTCTAAATGGATCCAAATGCCTCTTAAGTTGGATCTTCATAATTTGGTTTATGTCCCAAGTGAATACCCGTTTATTTCCCTGCTACATCCATCATCTGGGATCAAATAATCATTTTGCACTTATTTGGGCATTATTTGGATCTAATATCATCAGTGCTATTGATACCTCTGAAAATTTGTTATAGTTTGTTGTTTCCTACAGGTGTAGTGTAATTAGAAGAAGCGTAAGCAAGATCCAGACTTGAGAGCAAGTCTTTGCCAATTCAAAGAGAATGATGTAGAAAGCAGAGTAACGTGCAGCTCGGATTCAAGAGATCCATTTTGATTCGTTTCTAGTTTGGGTCTTTATCTGGGTTTTGTTTAACTTTAATGTAATGGATCCAAAATAGACTTAGGGGTTTCTTGTGTTTTTCCTATAAATACTCATTATAAAGATTTCTTAAAGTGGTTGATTAGATTGAAACTTTATACTTTTTTTAGTTTATGCATTAATTAATTATTTTATTTTCCATTAATCTTACTTTGGTAGCATAGATATATGTAAGAGTAGCTTAACTTAGTTGTTATTCTATGAATCCGGCAACCGATTTGTGTCAAAATCTGATCCAGATTAAACAATATTCGATAGTCGATCTGGTATTTAATTTTCTCATCCGAACTGAGTTCAAACCATTTGCATCCCTTTGTGCATGCCCATCTAATACTTGGTCATAATCCTTGAACCTAGCTATTTTTTACTATCAGACATTTTATGAAATGATTTAATGGATATGCAGATAACAATGGAGGCGTTTGTGATCATCCTGTCAGCAACTCAACTCCTCTACATTGCTGCGATCCATGGAGCAGCAAGTGTGCCTCCACGACGATGAGACCTTCCAGTTCATGCCATGTTTGTGCTTTTCTAAAGGGATTGGGATTGGGATTGGTTGCCGTTTGTTTGATGTGTACTGTTTATTAACTTTGATTATTTGACATTATTTTATAATCTGGTCTATTGTGTTATAATTTTTTTCGTTCTAGCAAATAAAGAGGGTGTTCTGTACATAGTCACAAATATGGTTCTCGGAAAAATCTTGGTTAGGAAAATCTGGCGATAGGTAAGGCATTGTTGGAAGAGAGAAAAACTTTCATAGGAAAAGAAAGTTTTGCTTATGAGAAGTTTTCCAAAAGAAAGTTTTTTTCGCTTGTTTGTGTAGCATGAGAAAAATAGAGTGGAAAAATGTGAGATGGTGAGATGGTGGGTGGTAGTAGTGGTGAGATGGGTGGCAGGGAGTGTAAAAATAAATTTTCTCTTGATTGAAAACATTCCTTCACCCCCTCCTCTTTCCATGGAAAAACATTTCATATCAAAAAGTGTACTTTTTAGAAAAACTCAGCAAATTTTCCATTTTGCATCACTTTTCCTACATCATTCTTGATTTCAAACTTACCCTTAAAGAATGTATATGCTTTTTAAAGGCCAGAACGTTTGGTCTGGTCGGAAAATATATAAAAAGCACTAACGTTCAGGTTCAAGTTATGCCAGGTCGAGAAAATGAAATTCCAAACCCGACCCAACTAATGTAGAGGATATTAAAGATATGAATAGTGTTTGCTACCCTGGTAGGCTCCAAACTTCCCAAAGAAAAACTTTTTCTATTCATCTTTTTTTACATATTTAACCCTCCAAATGTGATACATGTTTGATTTACCAGAAATCAGCCCTTGGTTCATGTTTCCGAGGCGTTAGTGTTGGATTTTCAAGAGATTGAAAATCTAATGACTCAAAATGTATCAAATTTTCAAAAGTCACAAATTTATATTTTTATGACAAAATAATACGCAAAGATTGATTCCTATTTTTTTTTACCATGTAGTCAAAACGGCCTCTCCCAATTCGCTTCAACTTTGGAACTCACAGTTGTAGTCAATATTTTTCTTAAAAGTGTATCTTTTAAAATTTATAAAAAACCACTTGGGTCAGGGTCATATCTATGCAAAGATCATAGGCCTAACCCGACCCACACGTTACTCGGGTCACGAGTGGGTTGACCCGGAAAACATTTGGGTGGGCACCTTTTTATACTCATGTTTGGATATCAGTCTACGCAGGGGCGTAGCTAGGATTCATGTGAGGGGGGGGGGGGGGGGGGGGCAAAGAGGGGTGTAGCAAAAAAAAATTTATTTGTGCGATAGTCGGGGGTTCGGGGGCAGTGCCCCCAAAAAAAAATTTTTTAGATAAAATAAAAAATGGCTACAATTATTAATAAAAATCTATTTCATATGGACAAATCAAACTATTTGCTGCAGTCAGGGCTGGGCTAGGACTGGGATGGGCTACAAAAATGGATAAAAATCTATTTCATATGGAATCAGGGCTGGGCTAGGACTGGGCTTTAAAAAAAAAAAAAAAATTTAAACTGTTTCGGCAGGTAGGACTGGGCTACAGCCCAGTCCTGCCCCCCCTAGCTACGCCCCTGAGTCTACGGTCAGGTCATGTACCGAGACAAACCTGAACCACTGATTGCCCTACTTGTTATTGAGATGGGATCAGGTGAGAGTGCTTCCGGATGCCATTGATCTCAAGATGAACGGCATCTGAAACTTGTACGAATGTGACCCCACTGTTTTTTCCAATGTCGTTTGGGTTTTGGATTGACGGCATCAGAATGGTTTAAAATGAATAGCTCTACACTGTTTTGATGGGTGTCGTTCAATTTTAAGATGATGGTTTGATTTGGTAAAGAAAGTCGAATCAGCTTAATAATCTGATTTGGATTCGGTATGAGTTTTGCATCCTATTTGAAACCGTCAAATAATTTGGCCTCGTTACTTCTAAAATAAACCTGATTTACTAATTGGATTCAGATCCAGTATTATCTTTTTCGCATCTAACTCCAAATCCAAATAGGCTAGATCAATTAAGTTCGATTAAGCAGTGCCCAGATTCAATTTGAGTCTGACCTGTTTACATCCTTAGTGGTAGTTATCAAACTAGGTTTTCAATGAAAAGGCTGTTTTATCTCCTCTTCCCATTTTCGTAAGCCACCTCGTTAATGTCATTCAGCTTGACAACAACTAGGGATAATAAGCAGTCCGGAGGTGGATCCAGCCAATACCTTAACCAACTAATCAGATAGAGGGTACTCGGAGTTGGAGTCTGATTTGGATCAGAGGTGGAGAAAAATCTCATTTTTACCTGAATTCTTACAAATAATTGAATATGGATATCCATCAAATCCAGTTATCCATCTGATTAGGTAGCAAATTTCAAAATTACATCCTGATCCAATTATAATCTGATATAGTTTTGCCTTTACCGATTCCGACTAAGTGGAACTGGATTTGGTTGGATGTTGGATAAAATCCAATCTGTTGACATCTGTACATCACCATAGTAGTTGTTGGAGCTGCAATTGGGGATAGAAAACAAGATGAGCAGCGTGTTGTTCGGCTTGGCTAGGATTTTGAAAACTCAGTTCGGCTCATTAATTGGGTTCAATGAGCTATAAGCCAGCATGTTTAGGTAAGGTCAAGTATGAACTGGGAAAGCTCGGCTCGGCTATATATATTATACATAAATATATTATATTTTAAATATATATTATGTATAATGTTGTATATTATATAGGTTTTATACATGTAAAAACTCTTAAAGATAATTTTTTGAGAAAACGAGCCAGCTCGTGATCAGATCTTAACAAGCGGAGCCCAAGCAGAAATGTATCCTTAATGAGCCAATCCCAAACTGGCCAAGCTCCATTCCTCTTAACAGCACTAGCTTCAATCAATTCACATCCTTTTTTTAATGTTTTCTGGTAAATATTTTTTCAAAAATAGCATCTGAAATGCAGGCCAACAACCAGCATCCTAGCATGTAGCAAACTATTAAGAGTTATTCATTGAATTAAAATGGCAAATCCAAGTTGTGGCAATTATGGATTCAAAGATGGAAATCAGCAATTGCACCAATAATGAAATTGTGAAGTCTGTAAAAGTGTCTTTATAGGGCTCACTAGTGACGATTTGTGAATGTCACCAAGCCTATGGGACACTACAAATTCGAAATCCATGGTGACATCCCTTGCTGCAAGGTCGAAGCTAAGTGTACTCCCTGGTGTTTAGGGGCTAACTCAAGAGAGCTCAGCCAATGGGCAGTCATTGATTTGGGGTGGAGGGGGAAAGTCCTTTTTAGTTTCTTGTAAAAAAGTTTAGCTCATATTTAAATTCAAGGGCAAGAGGGCATTTTTTTTTATGCAGCTGCGCAGCCTCCACCCATCTCTTAATTTCTGGAGATGAAGACCACGTTCATCTTTAGTAATACCAAGATGTGTGGCTGTCAGCAGCACTACATCATGCAGCCCTGCTGCAAATAATGTGAACACTTAAAGACACGTTCAGAAGCAAGAAAATGGTAGAAAAAGTGTAAGTAGGAAAGAAAAAAACAGATAAAATTTTTAAAAGAAAACTTCTAAAAAGTATGATTTTTTATAAGAAAATTTATTTTTTATTAGGACAATCATTTACCCATAACATATCTCATCTCGTCTCTCTCTCCCTTCTGTTCAGTTTTTCACTTGCTATACAAACAATGGAAAAAAAATTATTTGAAAAAGATCAATAAAAACAAATGATTGGTATCACTACAAGAAATCAGAACTTTTTTACTGGTACTAATTTTGCGCAAGTAAAGATCTTTATTGGTGCTAATTTAGCGGCAGTAGTTTCGCTAGTAAAAGTATCGTCGATAATACATTTATTGGCGCTAATGCATAGCTCCAAAAAAGGTATTTTTACTTGCGCATAAATAACTCCCAAAAAGAGAATTTTCTGGCGCTACTTTAGCATCAGAAAAAATATATTTTCTAGCATTATTTTAGCATCAATAAAGGCACACTAAAAAGATGCACAAGTAAAAGTGGTTAATAGAAAAAAAATTATACTATAATATAGCAGTATAATTCAGAGCTTGAATTTATCAAAAGGCTCTTACAGATACCTAAATGGTGACAAAGTAACACAATAAGCAAATTAGAAAAATGCAACAAGCTTTACAGTGAAGAGAAAGGTCCATTGGCGAGTGGGGACGCCTATTATTCAGAACAAATGATGGTGTTCAACTGGTTCTTGTTGGGGCCTGCGCAAGAGAAAATGTGATGGCATACCTGGAGCAGCCATTTCGGTTTGCAGATGACCGTTAAGTGAACTTCAATCTGCAACTCTGAGATATTCATCTCCCCAACCGATCGCTACCCTCAATGAGTGCAGGCCTTTTAGCGACGGCGAGCAAGATCCAATCCCAGCAATGAAAATCATGTGTGATTTCCCTTTAGTTTTCTGCACAGAGGTCTCTCATCGATGAATAGATTGGCCTTTAAAATCTATTCTACAGATCCTTAGTTAAATCTCTAATCCTTATGAGATTAACAATAAACAACCATAATGAGAATCAAAACTGTATGTGATCACTTTATTCATATACATATGTCAAAAAGAGTTTAACAAGTTCATCTTCAATACATGTTTGGAATACAATCCTGGTGCTAGCCCTTTAGTAAGAGGATCAACAATCATCTCTTTGGTACCAATATTAACAATATGCACTAGATGATTCTTTATCCTTTCTTTAACAATAAAGTACTTTAATTCTATATGCTTACATGACATAATACTTTTATTGTTATTCAAAAAGGACACTGCAACTTCATTATCACAGTAGACCTTCAGTGGCTTCTCAATTGAATCAACTATATTTAACTGTGATATAAAGTTTTTTAATCATATGGCCTGCGAAGTAGTCTCGTACAATGCTATAAACTCTGCCTCCATGGATGAGCAGCAGTGATCGTCTGCTTCTCACTCCTCCAAGAGATTGCTCCCCCAGCAAGTAAGAAGATATACCCAGTAGCAGACTTTTTACTATCAAGGCATCCTCCTAAATCTACATCTGAGTAGCCAATGACCTCAAGGTGATTAACCTTATGATACGTCAACATATAGTCTTTTGTCCCTTGCAAATATCGCAAGACTTTCTTAACAGCCTTCCAATAGAATATGCCTGGATTAGACTGAAATCTATCAAGTACCCCTACTGTGAAAGAGATATCTGAACATGAACAAGTTTGCGCGTATTGCAAGCTGCCAACAACTAATGCATATGGATAAACACTCATCTGTGCTTTGTCAATATCGTCATGTGGACAATCCTTTAGGCTCAATTTGTCACCTTTTGATATAGGTGTTGTACTAGGAGAATAATTCTTCATCTCATATCGCTTTAATACCTTATTTATGTAGGATCTTTGGGAGAGGCCTAGAAAGCCTTTTGCTTTGTCTCAACGGATCTATATGCCAAGTACATAAGTATGCTCACTCATATCTTTCATATCAAAATATGATGCAAGAAATTGTTTTGTCTCTACAAGTAACTTTATATCATTGGTTGCAAGCAAAATATCATCTACATACAATGTCAATATAATGAACTTACTCTTACTTTCCTTAAGGTATATACATTGATCAATAATATTTTTTGTAAACTCAAAAGTCATGATGATTTGAAAAAATTTAATATACCACTATCGGGAGGCCTGTTTAAGTCTATATATCGATTTGTTAAGCTTGTAAACCAAATGATCATCTTCAGAGAAACCAAGAGGTTGTTTCATGTATACCTCTTCATTCAGATCCCTGTTGAAGAATGCTATTTTCACATCCATCTGATGTAGCTCTAAGTCATAATGAGCTACGAGGGCCAAAATTATTCTCATTGACTCCTTAGTTGAGACAAAAGAGAATGTCTCGTTATAGTCAATGCCCTCCATCTACGTAAACCCTTTAGCAACCAATCTTGCCTTATGTTTCTCTATGTCACCTTTAGAGTCTTTTTTGGTCTTAAAGACCCATTTACACCTTATGAATTTTACTCCTTTAGGTAACCCGACAAGATCTCACACTTGATTCTTAGCCATAGAGTCCAACCCTTCTTTTATGGCGTTTATCCAGTGTGAAGATTGTTTGCTTTCAACAGTGTCCATAAAGGTTAACGGGTCATCATCTATATCTATGAAATCATCAAGCTTTTGAAGGTATACCACATAGTTAGGGTGTATGACAAATTTTCTAATTCTTGTGGATCTCCAAACAGGTCGTTCTACAGGTTCAGATTGAACTTATTCATCATGTTCATGCTCTTCTGCATTATCCACAATAGGTTCATTTTGAATTTATGTATCAACAACCGGGTGTTCAACCACATCATCATTAATGATAACAATGTGGTATCTTTCAGTGTTTTTCTTAACAGGTGGTGAGACTGGATCCTGTATTTTATCAAAACCAAGGTTTTGAAGTACACTTAATCCTACTGAACCATCTTCAAGGAATTTTGCCTTATCATTTTCAATAATTTGTAATGAATGAGATGGGCAGTAAAACCTGTATCCTTTTGATCTCTCTGAATAACCAATGAAATATCCACTGGTTGTTCTTGGATCAAAGGCTTTAATGTGGGGGTTATACAATTTAGCCTCTACAGGACATCCCCATATATGCATATAAGACAGTGATGGTTTCCTATCTGTCCACAACTCGTAGGAAGTTTTAGGCACAAATTTCATAGGAATCTTATTCAAAATATGCATAGCAGTCCTCAAGGCTTCACCACACTTCATGAGAAGTGTTGAATAATTCAACATAGCCCTAATCATTTCTTTAAGTGTATGATTTCTCTTTTCAACTACATCATTCTGGTAGGCACTACCAGGTATGGTATACTGAGGCATAATGCCTTCCTCTTTTAGAAATTGCACTAATGGTTCTTCCCTTTGCCCCATCTTAGTAAACCTACCATAATATTTGTCACCTCTATCAGACCTAACTATCTTAATAACTTTATCGGTTTGTTTCTCTACTTCTTTCTTAAATCCTTTAAACATTTAAAAAATGTCAGTTTTTTCATAAATCAAGTAGAGATACATATACCGAGAATAGTCATCAATAAAGGTGATAAAATATCTTTCGCATGTGTAACAGGAGATAAAAGGTCTGCATACATCTGTATGAATATCTTTAATATCTCACTACTACGCTTGACACCCTTTTTATATGTGTTTGTTTGATTAGTCTTTATGCAATCAACACACAGGTCATTGTCGATAAAATCTAGAGATTTCAAGATCTTTTCATTTACGAGTCTCTTTATTCTCTTTTCAGATATATGACCCAACCTTCGATGCCAAAGCATGTAGGATTTATCATTAATCATGCTATGTTTGTTTTCAACCAACGGGTATTCAGAAGTCAAAGACTTTTGAGTTTGGATCTTCACATTTAATTTGTATAAACCATTATAAACTAATGCAAAACCAATTTTAATTGAATTTCTGTATATGAATAACTTGAAGTTTTCAAATTTAAAATAATATCCAAATTTATCCAACCTTGAAATTGAAATTAAATTTCTACTATATGATGGAACATAAAAAATATCATAAAGATCCAAATCTACGTCGGTATCTAAAGAGATTCTGCAAGTCTCAACACCCTTCACATGTGAACGTATCTTGTTCCCCGAATATATGTTCTTCTTATGCATTGTTGGTTTCCTTCTATTCAGAAACGACTATAAACAGTTGGCAATATGAATAGTAGCACTAGAATCAATCCACCAGCTATTTTCAAAAATATGTAATAAAATATATTCATGAAAAATAAATGACAAATTACCTTTCTTTTCTGACCATTTCTTATACTTTATGCAATCTGCTTTCCTGTGTCCCTTCTTTTTGCAAAAGAAGTACTTTATGAGAGCAGAATCGAGTTGCTTGCACTACAAGAAAAATATGACGTAGCGACGGATATTAGCGACGGTTTTTTTCTGTAGCAATGTTGCGTCGGATTAGCGAGAGAATCTAATCCGTCGTTAAGATTTGTAATATTGACGAATGTAGCGACCGAAAACCTTTCGTCGCTAAAGTCGTCGCTAAGTAGCGATGGATTAGAGACGGAAGGTTATTGTCGCAAGAAACACGATAAAAGATTTCTATCGCTACCTAGCAATGACGTCAGCAACGGAAATATTCCATTGCTATAGGCTCCTGTAAATTTATGATGGCTTAGCGACAGAATAATTCCATCGCCAAAGTTGTCGCTAATTTTCGCGCTAAAGCCCTTTTCCCTCTTTTCCTGTTTCCTCTCTTCCGCCCTCCCGACTCCACCCTCTGTCGCTCGATGCCTTCCTCCGCCGCCTGGCCCGTCGCCCCGCCGCCCGACGCCTTCCTCCGTCGGCCGGCGCATTCCCCAGCCCGTCGCCCCTCGTTCCTTCTGGCCCGACGCCTTCCTCCGCCGCACCTTCTCACTCCCTGGCTCGTCGCCCCTCGTTCCGCCCGGCCCGTCGCCTCACCAACCTGTCGCTCCCCGGTCCGCCGCCAGTCAACCCCCGTTTTGCCGCCCGTCTCACCCCGCCTGCCGCAGGTAAATTTTTTTTTCCAGGGGGGCGACCCCCCTGCTGGCCCTTATAGTTTTTTTCCAGCAGGGGGGTCGCCCGTCGCACCCCGCCTGCCCCTTCTATTTTTTTTCGGCAGGGGGGTCACCCCCTGTTGCATTCTATTTTTTGGCAAGGGGTCGCCCCCTGCCGCGTTTGTTTTATTTTTTTCGGCAGGGGGGTCGCCCCCTGCCCCTTCTATTTTTTTTCGGCAGGGGGGTCGTCTGTCGCACCCCGCCTGCCCCTTCAATTTTTTTTCCGGCAGGGGGGTCGCCCCCTGCCGCGTTATATTTTTTTCGGCAGGGGGTCGTCCCCTGTTGCGTTCGTTTTATTTTTTTCGGCAAGGGGTCGCCCTCTGCCGCATTTGGTTTTTTTCGGCAGGGGGGCGACCCCCTGCCGCATTCTATTTTTTCTGGCAGGGGGTCGCCCCCTGCCGCATTTTGTTTTTTCCGGTAGGGGGTCGACCCTCCTGCTTCGTTTGTTTTTTTCGGCAGGGGGGCGACCCCTGCCGCGTTTTGTTTTTCCTGGCAGAGGGTGTGGACCCCCGCCTCATTGTTTTATTTGGGCAGGGGTCGACCCCCCTGCCTCGTTGTTTTATTCGGGCAGGGGGTCACCCCCTACTTTTCTGACAGGGGGTCACCCTCCTGCCACTTTTTTTTTTCGGCAGGCGGGCGACCCCCTGCCTCATTTTTTTTCGGCAGGGGGTCGCCCCCCTGCCTCATTTTTTTATTCGGGCAGAGGGTCGCCCCCGTGCCTCATTTTTTTTTCCGGCAGGGGGGTCGCCCCTGCCTTGTTTTTTTATTCGAGCAGAGGGTCGCCCCCGTGCCTCTTTTTTTTCGGCAGGGGGGCGACCCCTGCCTCGTTTGTTTTTTTCGGTAGGGGTCGCTCTCATGCCTTGTTTTTTATTCGTTAGGGGGACGCCCTCCTGCCATTTTTTTATTCAGACAGGGGGTTGCTCCTCAACCCCCTGCTTTTTCGACAGGAGGGCGACCTTGCCTCGGTTTTTTTTTTTCCGGCAGGTGGTGACTTCATTTTAACACAGAGTCTCTTACATATTTCTTAACAAAACCCACTTGTGTCGCGCCACCCGTGGTAAGTAAGTGACAAAAATAATGCAAATTGGGTAAATACCCGTGGTGAGTAAGTGATGCAAGTGCATCACATGTTATTTAATTTATTGGATGTAACACTTTACTGTTCACACACTCACTTAGTTGTTGATATCTAGGACTGCTTTGTTGGCATTTGGAGATCATGCTAAGCATAATTTTAATGTATGAGAACAGAAGTGTTCTTATTTTTGGAGTACGGATTTCATGCTAGGCATGGTAGTAGTTAACGGGATATTAAAGTGTGTTTGCTGCAGGTACATGTTTGACATTTGTTTGATATGAATGATTTCGATGTATTGTAATGTTTGATGTGATTGTATTCATGCTTGCATGTAGTTACTTTCAATTTGAATATGACTTCCATGTTAAATTTTATAATGAAAGCATGCTTCAAATGAATGTATCGTGTCATGAATAGTTTGCATTTGAAAATATTAAGTTATCAATGCATGCATCATAATTCTTGTGATTGTATGACATCATATATTGCATGATAAATTTGATATTCTCTTCATCATAACATTCTGATGGTTCTCTTTTAATTGGTTATGATACTATTCGTAACATCATATAATAAAATGACTGCAAACCGTAAATGGATGTACCGTAGGATAGTTGACAATGAGTTATTGCATAAATATATGGATGGTGTTGAAAGTTTTATTGAATTTGCAACGACAAGTGTCAGTACAGTGGATCCCACAGGTCGGATTCAGTGTTCTTGCAAGATTTGTAAGAATATTCAATTTGTAGAATCTCATGGCGTTAGACATCACCAATACAGGAAGAGTTTTGTAAGTGATTATCAGAATTGGACGTTTCATGAAGAAGAATTTAAAAACAATTTTGATGCACGGGTGAATGTGGTGCACGATAATCCATATATGGATTTGATATTTGATGCCGCAGGAACATAACTGGGTTCTGCTATGAGTCTTAGTGATATAAGAACTGCAGTACATGAAGAATCACCAAACGATGCAGCTAGTAGATTTTATGATTTACTTAGAGATATTGATGAGCCACTATGGAACGGTTGTGAGAGTCACATTATCTTGTCTGTAGTTCTTCAACTAATTAATTTGAAGTCCAAATATAATTTGAGCCAATCATGTTTTGACCGTTTGTGCATGATTCTAAAGAGTATGTTGCCCAAAGATGAGAAATTGCCACAAAATTTCTATCGTGCGAAAGTTATGGTCAACGCTCTAGGTATGGGGTATAAAAAGATTAATGCTTGTCCAAATCACTGCATGTTGTATTTCAAGGATCAGGAAAATAACATATCATGCACGTCATGTGGGCATCCTCGGTTCAAGCCAAAGACAAGAGGCAATGGTAGCACGAGATCAAAGGAAGTTTCATACAAGTCGCTCCGCTACTTTCCTATCACTCGTAGATTGCAACGATTATATATGTCTTCAAGGACAACTAAACACATGAGATGGCATGCAAATAAAGTTTGACACGATGAAGACAAGATCACGCATCCTGTTGACGCTGAAGCTTGGAAGCACTTTGATCGTACTCATCAGAACTTTGCAATGGAAGTGAGAAATGTTAGACTCGGTCTATGTACAGATGAAATTTAATCTATTTGGGGGTAGATCAACTTCATACTCATGCTGGCCAATATTTGTAACTCCATACAATCTTCCACCAAGCTTGTGTATG
Source organism: Nuphar pumila (assembly GCF_984573655.1). Taxonomy (NCBI): domain Eukaryota; kingdom Viridiplantae; phylum Streptophyta; class Magnoliopsida; order Nymphaeales; family Nymphaeaceae; genus Nuphar; species Nuphar pumila. The sequence continues at coordinate 40,345,723 of NC_143255.1, forward strand.
AAGCGTCTAAATCTTTTCTTGTCTTTGTTGATCCCTGGTCCAACCTCACCTGGCCAAAATCTTGATGTATATTTAAGGCCATTAATTGATGAACTAAAAGTATTGTGGGATGACAGTGTTACCACGTATGATTCCCACAAAAAACAAAATTTCAATATGAAGGTCGTTGTTCTATGGACAATAAGTGACTTTCCTGCATATGGTATGTTATCTGGTTGGAGCACACATGGGAGGTTGGCATGTTCGTACTGCATGGAGGATACCAAAGCTTTTAGATTGACGCATGGAAGGAAGCCTTGCTGGTTTGAGTGTCATCGTCAATTTCTACCCAGCGACCATCCATTCTGACGATAAAGGAATGCATTTAGAGCAGGCACAACTGAAATGGAAGGTTCATCCACAAGATTGTCTGGCATAGAGATTTTAAGAAGATTGTGATACTTTCGAGGTGTATTAACATATGCTCGTAGTCTGACACCCTTCTTTGGATTTGGAAAGGATCACAATTGGATAAAGAAATCTATTTTTTGGGAACTATCATATTGGCCGACCCTATTGATACGACATAATTTGGATGTGATGCATGTGGAGAAAAATGTGCTTGATAATGTGTTCAATACAGTAATGAATGTTAAAGGAAAAATGAAGGATAATCCAAAGGCCCGTATGGATTTAAAAGTAATATGTAAAAGACCAAAATTTGAACTCAAAGAGTATAATGGCAAAGTACTGAAACCAAAGGCAAAGTACGTGCTTGGACCTGATCAAATAAAGCATGTATGTCAATGGTTGAGACAATTGAGATTTTCAGATGGATATGTCTCTAACATTGCTTGGGCTGTGAAGATTGACGATGGACAGTTATATAGGTTAAAGAGCCATGATTGTCATATCTTTATGCAATGATTGATACCCCTAGCATTTCATGATATATTAGACAAACCTATATAGGGGGTATTGTCTGAGTTGAGTGGATTTTTAGAACATTGTGCGCATCGGAAGTCGTAGTATTTGATATAAAGAATCTCGAGGACTCTGTCATCACCACTGTTTGTCTTCTACAAAAGATTTTTCCGCCAGCATTTTTCGATGTTATGGAACATTTAATCATACATTTGCCATATGAACTAAGGGTTGGTGGCCCTGTGCAATATCAATGGATGTACCCATTTGAAAGGTATATGTTTTCTTATATTTGTCTCTTCAATGACAGATATTTCAAATTTGAAATGTATATTTTTGACAGATGCATGTTTAACCTCAAAAAAAAAGGTTCGTAATAAAGCAAGAGTAGAAGGTTTTATTTGTGAGGCGTACACTTTAGAAGAGATTTCAAATTTCTCATCTATGTACTTTGAACCTCACATTCCAACACGTTACACATGCCTGCCTCGTAACGATGATGGAGAACAAGTATCTGTAGCTGACAAGCTGTCGATATTTCAACCACTTGGGCATGCATTTGGTAGTTGCTGATCAAGACTCTTGACAGATCGAGAGCAAAATGCAACACATATCTATATTCTTTTTAATTGCTCAGTGATCGACCCATACATTGAGTAAGTATATGTAGACACAACACAATTATAAATCCTTTTATGTTCTATACGTGCATACATGGTTTGGTAATATAAGTATTTGTGGTTTGCAGATGATTTGATCTGGAGTTGCGAAGAGAAGTTTCGCATCTCACTGATGTAGAAGTATAAAAAGAATGTGAAACTAAGTTTGTGGAGTAGTTGAAACAGTTGGTAAGGACGCTAACATAAATTATGTACTTGTAAACAACGCTAAGTTACTTAATTGGTCGTGATCACAATAATTGTTTATGTTTGTGTGTAGGTCCGCCATGGTGATGTTAAATCAAAGAATATATGATTTAGAAAATGGTCTGACCAAAGTTGTGCAATGTTACAACGGGTACATCGTAAATGGTTATCGATTCCATACAAAAGATTACGGTATAAATAAATCAATGATGAATAGTGGCGTGTGTGTCAAGGGTAGCAGTTACAGTGAAAATGAACATGATTACTACGGTGTTATAGAGGAAATAATGGAATTGACTTACTTAGGCATAAATAATAGGGTAACTTTATTCAAGTGTCATTGGTTTGATCCAACTGCAACAAGACTCGACAAAGCCTCGGGCATTGTGGAGGTGAATAATAAATCAAGGTTTGGAACATATGAACCATTCATATTAGCCTCGCAAGCTCAACAAGTTTATTATACTTCATATCCGAGTACAAAAAAGTCAGATAGAAATGAATGGTGGGCAGTTTGCAAGGTGAAGTCCAAACTATACCCTAAGTATGATCAGTTACAGGAAGACAAGTTAGCTGAAGACTGTGATTACTATCAATCAGATGATATCTATGACTTCTCTTATGGTCACAATGTTGCGCATGATATGCATGTCATATCTCCATTGGTCGATGAAACATTCATAGAAGAATGTGATCCAAATGATATACCAAGTGGATGGGCAAACAATGAAGAAGATGATGATGATGAAGAAGAAGAAGAAGAATATGAAAGTCAAACAAGTGATGAGGAAGAATTCTTAAGCTATTGAGCAAAATCTTGTAATACAAACCTCTATTTGAATGTATTGCAATACTCGATGTGAATGATTTGAATTATTTGAATATATTGTAATACTTGATGCGAATGAATGAGTTGTATTGCAATACTTGATGTGAATGGTTTGAATTATTTGAAAGTATTGTAATACTTGATGCGAATAAATGGGTTGTATTGCAATACTTGATGTGAATGATTTGAATTATTTGAATGTATTGTAATACTTGATACGAATAATTTGAATGTATTGTAATACTTGATGCGAATGATTTGAATGTATTGCAATACTTGATGTGAATGATTTGAATTATTTGAATATATTGTAATACTTGATGCGAATGATTTGAATGTATTGCAATACTTGATGTGAATGATTTGAATTATTTGAATGTATTGTAATACTTGATGCGAATGATTTGAATGTATTGCAATACTTGATGTGAATTATTTGAATGTATTGCAATGATGTGAATGATTTGCAAGTATTCCAATGATTTGAATTATTTGAATGCATTGTAATACTTGATGTGAATTATTTGAATGTATTGTATGACATTTTTTATTTGTTAGAATATGGTTCGTGGAGCTTACAGTGGTTGTTCATCCAGTAGTAGCCAGTTCCAACCTTTATCTTCATGGGCTCCTGTGATAGGTATATCATTTAACTAATTAGATGCTTGATTAGTTGAAATGCGCATTCTGAGAATTTCTAACGTATTTTTTTACAGATGATGTTTCGCATGTACATGACCCACCTACACCAGTTGATCATACAAGTCAGAAGTCAACACAGGATGCAGAGTCTTCTCAGTCTGGCGCAAGAAGACTCATTCGAATAGTGTATATCGATAATCGCCCGTAAGTATTTCATTTTCACTTGTTACATATCTTATAAATATTTTATATTGATATTTATTGTGTATCAATTCATGTGCAACACAAGGTTTGAGCCACAAGAAGTAGTACGCGAGATTAGGAATTCACTTCTTCAACATCTACCAATACTGGTCGCTCAATAGAAAAAGTATCCAAAAGAGGTGATAGACAAATTGTGGTCCTCATTCACGGTATACAATTGTTTGTCATAGTTAATGTGTTTCATATTTAATTTTTTTTTATAGTCATGTCTACTAACTTTCTGAAAATATATATAGGCTTTGAATCGCTTCGCAACTACGGTGGAGGAACATGATGCAAGGAAGGTGTGGCAGAGGGTGGTTGCCAATCGATTTGCAGACATGCTGCACAATATGAAGACTGCAGCAAAAAAAATATCTGCGGAATAGATGATCCACTACAGTGAAAGGGCCATGACCATATTACTATCAGGAGAGATTATTAAGAGGGAATGTGCGACAAGTGGGCGGGGGATGCATTTCAAAATCGCTCTGCGAAGGCTGCACAAAATCGAGCAAAAATGCCCGAAGTCCATCTACACACAAGTGAATCTAAGACTTTTGGGAGCCACCTGAAGAAAATGGTAACTCATCAATATATATTATCAATTTTATAAGTATTGTTGCAAACCTGTTAACTAAATCTTTTATCATTTAACTTCGCAGGAAACTGAAAAAGGAGGCATTGTACCATATAAGGATGTGTTTGTTGAAACACATAAACGTAAGACCACGGGAGAGTTCGTATTAGAGAAGGCGAGAACGACAACAGTATGTATTTATTGTATTAATAATCATTGTAATATACAAGTTATCACAAATATTGTAATTCTTAATTATAATTGCATACTGTAAACATTATTTTGTAGGAGGCATATGAACAACAAATGATAGAGCGATATGGCGATGACTCTATGTTATCGTCGCGAATTTTTTTTTTTCCGTCTTCCCCTTCCTTGCGGAAGAGAAAGAGGGAAAACGCTTTCGCGCTTCAAACTTGACCGGATTTTTGGAAATTGTTTTGAAATACTCGCCTCCATTTTGAAAATTGTGGGAAAATCCATGGGATGGGGCTCGACCTGTCGGTACGAGGTTCGACCGTTCCTGCCGCCTTTAACAGGGGTAATCGAACCAAGGACCAAAATTGTGCTTGACTTAGTGAAATTACTGAAATCGTGTTCTATCCTAAATGCACAGAGAATTCAGGCATGTGCTATGAGATTTTTGGAAAATGTAAATTGGAAAATATGATGCATGCTTAGAAAACATTTGGAGTTGAAAAGCATTTTTCAGGAAAAAGATGAAAGTCAATTTCTCATGAAACTCAGTTAAAAAAGATTTGAAATTTCGGGAAAGATCATAAAGTTGTGGGAAAATCATGAATGGTTGAAAATCCTGGGAAAATAGAAGTGATTCTTGAGAAAAAGGTGAACATTTGAAAAAGGAATCACTTCTCAGGAAAACTCGGACCTTGAGAATTTTCTTAGGAAAATGATGGAACTTTATAGGAAAGCTCATTGGAGAAGAAAACTGAAACTTGGAAAATTGAAATTCTGGGAATCTTAGCCTTAAACCCTTTTGAATCGATTTTGATCTTTGAGAAAGGTGAGAGACTTCTTTTGAAAATCTTGAGAAAATAACATTTTCCAAGGAAAACTGTAAAAAAAACTTGTCTTTGGAAAACCGATTTTGAAAAATCCTTAGAGTTTCTTGAGAAATCGATTTCTTGAGAATGAAGTTTTCTTGAGAAAATTTTGAGAAAGTCAATGATTTCATGATGCAAATGACATGAGTAAATGAATGCCCTTTGAAAAGATTTTCTGAGGAATTGGTTGGAAAATGTGCATTAAGTCCAAATAAATCCTTCACATATTCTGACTGTGGCCATGAATATGTTCAGAACTTAGTTGATTTGATGCACATGATTTTGAAGACTTTGGAAATATGATGTGCATTTTAAGATAGCCTAAGAGTGTAGGCTCTATGTGACTAGTAGAAAGATGATGGATCTGGGTCTCGTCCATATTTCGACTAGGGCCGTAAATATGGATCCCACCGAGTCCATCAACTCCCTAAGAGTTGGTGCACGTGCCATTCGTGAACATCCATAGTGCTTTTGAAATAAAATGCATGAATCATATAAACAGGATATTGCATAAATTTAAACTATATGATATGCATCCTAGTCTAAGCAGAAAAGTAAATCTCTTATTCCAAAATTTACATTATTACATCACTAAGTAAATAAAATAAATGGAAATTTGCAGACTTCAGCTCCTTCTTTTAAATGTCCCTGCCAAACTTGAAATAAGGTTAGCTCAAATATGTGGGTTTTTCCAAGATTTTCCAATAATATTATGAAATTATTGGATTTAATTGGATATAAACCCTAACCTCATGCTTCCTTGATATTTGAAATGATGTAAATGCAGGAAATTCAGTAGAAAATAATTTGAAATTCGGAATGGTGATCAAAATGACCAAAATACCCCTAATTATAAAGTTATACCTTTAAAATTAGGGTTTTTTGAAGGAAAACTTGGTAAAATTGAAATTTTAAAATTCAAATTGAATCAAATGATGATGAAATGCATGATGAGACCTTATGACATGCTACTAAATACCTTAGGACTGTAAAATCAGAATTTTACATTTTGCAATTTATCCAAAATAACGAATTTCGCTTGTTTTTCGCTTGGATCCGGGTCTTGCGGGACCCTGTTTTGATGTTATAGCTAAACCGAACCTCAAATGGATTCCAAATTACACCAAATTCGGTATGAAGCATCTAAATATTCTGATAAACAGCCTAGAATGCTAAAAATCACGAAATGATATGATTTGAATGCTAAAATGTAAAGAAAGTTCTAAAATGGTGGATTTCGCCCACGGATCCGAACCAAATGCAATGCTTAACGTGATAATGCAAGATTTACACCATGAAAACTTCTTATATTTTGCATACTGTTAAAGGACCCGAAATGAAACATTTTTGGTTTTTACAGCCTCGGGATTTGAGCAATGGTGAGTTCAGTAACAGGGATTTAGTTCTGACAGAGGTAAAAATCACCTTAATCGGATGTAAAATGCTAAACAAATAGAAAACAGTCATGTAAATTTATGATATTTAACAAAGATACTCCAGACACCTAAATGAACAACTTTCATGTTTATGACTTCGGCATTTGATCAACAGAAACACGGATAAAAATATAACGTTTTATGCCTAAATCGACAGAACAGACAAATGTGGAAAAACAGGAGACTGACAAGAAAAATCCGAAACAGGTATCACAGATATTTTAAAAATCACAAGCTTTTATATTCAAACATAAGACATCTCGGACATAACTTTCACTTTTTACAGTTTTGGATTTGGAGCAATACCCAAAGAGAAACCGTAACCCTAAGTTGATCCAAAATCTCAGAGGCCCAAATCAGGCTCTGACACGTGTCCCAAACTCTCGGATTTTTTCAGATATAATAAAAAATCATAAAACTCTGAAAAAATCAGGTTAAAAACTAGACATTCTCACGAGTTCATAACATCTTTCGGATCAAAAATCGGATCTCCCATGAGGGATATCGCGATTTTACAAGTCAGAAAATAATTTTTAAAATGCATCCCGGGTAACAAAACCCGACTTGCCATTTTGAATGTTTACCATTGTAAACAAATTCAAATGCCTCCTAATTTTTTGCACAATTTTAGAGACACCTAATGACGCATTCCATGATTTTTTTAGGATTTTTAATAAAACATAAATTCATGAAATGACGTGTGGACTGACAGACAAAAACAGAAAACTACTGAAAATGAGCAGAATTGAAATAAATGTTAAATTAATTCTAATTAATTCATGAAACGTGCTAAATTAATGAAATAAAATGCAAATTAAACCTAGCTAAATGCATGAATGATAAAAATCATCAAGGAAGCATAATTGAATATTTTTATGTATGTCGTTTTATGAGAATAGCTCAATCCATCTCTCGGATGAGCTCTTTCTTCAAACGACTCCCGAATCGAATTATGAAATCAAATCAAGAGGAAAAGAGGTGCACCTTGCTTCGTTAGGCAGCGTAGGAGCTTGTGAAAGGGGCGGCTATCACGAGCTTCGTTCGTCCTTCGCTATGGGCTTCGGATGGTTCACCAAAATCGACCCACTACCTTCTTCACTGAGCCAAAGGGGGCGTGAATTCCAAAGTGCAAAAATCGGATTTTCAGGAAGGCTAGGTTGAATTTCCAAGTTCACAAGAGTTCTTAAAAGATGGTCTCCCTAGGCTGGGTGTGGAGCCTTGTTTTTATAGATTTTCTGAAAAAAATTGAATTTCAAACAGGCTCAATCTGAGCCCTCCATGTGGCACCATCTCAAGGGGTGCTATCTGGGGGTTTGAAATTCGAATTTGGCTTTTGCAGGGAGCCCTCAGGTGGCGCCACCTCATGGGGCTATTTTTATAAAAAAAATATATTAAATAAAAGAGAGGAAGCCAAGTGGGGCTCTGGATTGGTGCCACCTCAAAAGTGTTTGACACATGTTAGAAGAACAGAGCAGTGGGCTCAGAAGGTGCCACATCAGAGGAGTTTGAATTCTACTTTTTCTGATGAAAGGAGATCTGGACATGTGGCAGTCCAGGATGGTTCCATACCTGACAAGTGCCAGCCTGCTGGAGGAGGTTCTTCAGATGGCGCCACCTCAGAGGAGAATTTGAATTTCAAATGGTGGTTGGCCCTGGAGGAATGGAGGATGGACATGTGGCGCCACCTCAGGGTGGCTCCTACAATGCCATGTGGCAAGGGGGAGGAAAAGGAGGGAAAGGGACACGTGGCACCATCTCACACAAAATAGAAAAGGTGAAGTTCAGGATTTGCGCCACCTCAGCCTGGAGTTTGAATATTTGAATTCTAGCTTTCTCTGAAGGAGGCAGAAAGTGACATGTGTCACTTGCTTTTTCTGAGGAAAGCAGAGAATGACACGTGTCATTTGCTTTTTCTAAGAAGAGCAGAGAATGACATGTGTCTTTTGCTTTTTCTGAGAAGAGCAGAGAATGACATGTGTCCTTTGCTTTTTCTGAGAAGAGCAGAGAATGACATGTGTCCTTTGCTTTTTTTGAGAAGAGCAGAGAATGACACGTGTCATTTGTTTTTCTAAGAAAAGCAGAAGGTGACATGTGTCAGTCTGCTTTTCCTGAGGAAAGGAGAGAGTGACATGTGTCACTTGCAGGAGACATAATTCAAATAGTGCCACCTCAGGGGAGACAAGCTCTGCTTTTTCTGGACAAGGCAACACATGACACGTGGCATCTTCTGGTGACCTTGGACTGACACATGGCATAGGGTGAAGATGGTGGACATTGACACGTGGCATAAAATAAAGAGGGGGTCTAAAGACATGTGGCGGCTTCTTCAGGTAGCCCCACACTGACACGTGTCAAAGGATGGCAGAAGAGAGAATTTGACATGTGGCACCAACTCTAGGTGAACCCTATGCTGACACATGGCAGGTAAATGGGAGGAGAGAGAAAGGACAAGTGGCGCCAATCCAGGGGACAAGGCTCCTATTTTTTTGGGTTTTTCAAAATTCAAATTTTTCAAAAGAAAATCCTGTGTGACACCACCTCAGTGTGGGTCCCACATTGCTTCTTTATTGAAATAGGGATAAAACAACAACTTCTTTTTGGAATTTTTATAAAATCTGGACTAATTGGTAAAACAGAAATTTTTGGAAAGAGTTGGCCCCTGTAGGGCGATTTTGTAAAAGGCAGATAGTTGAAATAGCTGACAAAAGGCAAAATCTGAGTTGAAATTTATTGAAAATTATCCAGATTGTTTTCCTGAGGAAATATTTTGAAATTCAGAGCCCTGGGGGTAAAATGGAAAGAATTGATAATTTCGAAGACCCAAGGTTTTGAAATCAATTTTGAAAAGAGTTAAAATTCTAATCTGGATTGAAAATTTTGAAATCAAGAGTTCTGGACCTCGAAATGACATGCTGTGCATTGCAGTGATTTGAAATGCTCATGCAATGATATGCAATGTCATGTCTTATGCAATAGAATCTTGAACCAAGACTTTGGAGATGTCTGTCTCCTGTCAGGAGTAAAATTTTGAACATCTGAGATAAAAATAGAGAAAAATTAAGAGTTGCAGATGAAATTTGGACTTTTGCAAGGTCTGGGCTCAGAAAATGACCATTTTGCCCTCTGGCGACTTCAGAGGCTGGATGATGATGTTTGGTGAAAATGTCGGGGAGGTGAGTGAAAATTTGGGGTGTTTACACTCTACTCAACATCCATCATTTGATCATGCAGCATGGGTGACTGCAGCAGGTGAACCCAAAAAGGGTCATGTGTTCGGGTTTGAAAGTAATATGAACACCTCACCTGTCGTTGCTTCCTCCAGTTACGGCTCACAGACTTC